>NW_028187635.1:0-625000 GCF_964204655.1 Triturus cristatus | reverse complement strand
CACACACAAAACCACAATCACACACACAACCACAACCATACCCACACAACCACACCCATACAACCACACACACAACCACAGCCACACACAGCCACACACACAACCACACACACACCCACAACCACACATACAACTACACACACAGACAACCACAACCACACACAACCACACACACACAACCACACACACACAACTACAACCACACATACAACCAAACACACCACACACAACCACACACAACCACACACAACCACACACAACCACACACAACCACAACTGCACCCACAACCGTACCCACAACTGCACACACACAACCACACACACAACCACACACAACCCCACACACAACCCCCCCCCACACAACCCCCCCACACACACAACCACAACCACACACATACAACTACACACACAACCACACAGACAACCACACAGACAACCACAACCACAGACAACCACACAGGCAACCACAACCACACCCACACAACCACATCCACATAACCACACACAAAACCACACACACACAACCACACAAATACACAACCACAAACACACAACCGCACCCACACATAACCACACATACAACCACAACCCCACACAACCACACACACAACCACACACAACCACACACACACAACCATACACACAACCACACACACACAACCACACACAACCAAACATACAACCACACACAACCACACACAAAACCACACACATACAACCACAACCACACACACAACCATGCACACAACCACACACACAGCCACACACACAGCCACACACACAACCACAACCACACACACAACCACACACACAACCACACACATACACACAACCACAACCACACACACAAACACAACCACAACCATACCCACACAACCACACCCACACAACCACACACACAACCACAGCCACACACAGCCACACACACTACTACACACACACCCACAACCACACATACAACTACACACACAGACAACCACAACCACAGCCACACACAGCCACACACACAACCACACACACACACACAACCACACATACAACTACACACACAGACAATCACAACCACACACAACCACACACACACACACAACCACACACACACAACTACAACCACATATACAACCAAACACACCACACAACAACACAACCACACACACACAACCACACACACAACCACACACAACCACAACTGCACCCACAACCGCACCCACAACTGCACACACACAACTATACACACACAACCACACACACAACCACACACAACCACACACAACTTCACACACAACGCCCCCCCACACACAACCACACACACAACCCCCACACACACCACCACAGCCACACACACACAACTACACACACAACCACACAGACAACCACAACCACAGACAACCACACAGACAACCACAACCATACCCATACCCACACAGCCACATCCACACAACCACACACACAACCACACACACACAACCACACACAACCACACAAATACACAACCACAAACACACAACCACACAACCATACACACCCACAACTGCACCCACACATACAACCACAACCCCACACAACCACAACCACACACACACACACACACAACCACACACAACCACACACACACAACCACACACACAAACAAACATACAACCACACACAACCACACACACACAACCACACACACACACAACCACACAAACAACCACACCCATAACTGCACACGCACAACCCCACACACACAACCACACACACAAGCACACACAACCCCCCACACACACAACCTCCCCACACACACACACAACCCCACACACACAACCACAACCAAAACAACACACTACCACACACACAACCACACACCCAACCACACCCAACCACAACCACACATATAACCACACACACTGAACCACACACACCCAACCACACAACCACAACCACACAACCACACACAACCACAACCACACAACCACACACATACACAACAACACACACACAACCACACATAGCCACACACACACACAAACAACCACACACACAACCACACACCCACACCACCACAACTACACACACACAACTACACACACAACCACACACACACACAACCACACACAACTCCACACACAACGCCCCCCCACACACAACCACACACACAACCCCCACACATACACAACCCCCACACACACCACCACAACCACACACACACAACTACACACACAACCACACAGACAACCACAACCACAGACAACCACACAGACAACCACAACCACACCCATACCCACACAACCACATCCACACAACCACACACACAACCACACACACACAACCACACAAATACACAACCACAAACACACAACCACACAACCATACACACCCACAACCGCACCCACACATACAACCACAACCCCACACAACCACAACCACACACACAACCACACACACACACACAACCACACACACACAACCACACACACACACAACCAAACATACAACCACACACAACCACACACACACAACCACACACACAACCACACATACAACCACACCCATAACTGCACACGCACAACCCTACACACACAACCACACACACAACCACACACAACCCCCCACACACACAACCTCCCCACACACACAACCCCACACACACAACCACAACCAAAACAACACACTACCACACACACAACCACACACCCAACCACACCCAACCACAACCACACATATAACCACACACACTGAACCACACACACCCAACCACACAACCACACACAACCACAACCACACAACCACAACCACACAACCACAACCACACACACACAACCACACACACACAACCACAACCAATCACAACCACACCCACACACACACACAACCCCACGCACAACCAGGTACACAACCACATAGACACAACCACACACACACAACCATACACATACAACCAAACATACAACCACACATACAACCACACACACACATACAACCACACACACATCCCCAGACACATACAACCACACACAACCACAACCACACACACAACCACAACCACACCCATACAACCACACCCATACAACCACACCCACACAACCACACACACAGCCATACACACAACCACACCCACATACAAAACCACACACAAAACCACGCACACACACAACCACACACAACCACACACAACCACAGACACACAACCACACACATACAACCACACACAACCACACATACAACCACACAACCACACACACAGCCACACACACAACCAAGCACACAACCACACACATAACAATACACACACAACCAAGCCCACACACAACCACACATACAACCACACACACCCAACCACACACAACCACACCCACACAACCACACACACAACCACACACAAACAACATCACACACAACCACACACACACACACACAACCATACACCCACAACCACACACACAACCACACATACACAACCACACATAGCCACACACACACACACACAAACAACCACACACACAACCACACACCCACACCACCACAACTACACACACACAACCACACACACACAACCACACACACAACCACACACACAACCACACACAACCAAACATACAACCACACGCAACCACACACAAAACCACACACATACAACCACAACCACACACACAACCATGCACACAACCACACACACAGCCACACACAAAGCCACACACACAACCACACACACAACCACACACACACAACCACAACCACACATATACACACAACCACAACCACACACACAAACACAACCACAACCACACCCACACAACCACACCCACACAACCACACACACAACCACAGCCACACACAGCCACATACACTACCACACACACACCCACAACCACACAACTACACACACAGACAACCACAACCACAGCCACACACAGCCACACATACAACCACACACACACACAACCACACATACAACTACACACACAGACAATCACAACCACACACACACACAACCACACACACACAACTACAACCACACATACAACCAAACACACCACACAACAACACAACCACACACACACAACCACACACACAACCACACACAACCACAACTGCACCCACAACCGCACCCACAACTGCACATACACAACTACACACACACAACCACACACACAACCACACACACACACAACCACACACAACTCCACACACAACGCCCCCCCACACACAACCACACACACAACCCCCACACATACACAACCCCCACACACACCACCACAACCACACACACACAACTACACACACAACCACACAGACAACCACAGACAACCACACAGACAACCACAACCACACCCATACCCACACAACCACATCCACACAACCACACACACAACCACACACACACAACCACACACAACCACACAAATACACAACCACAAACACACAACCATACACACCCACAACCACACCCACACATACAACCACAACCCCACACAACCACAACCACACACACAACCACACACACAACCATACACACACAACCACACACACACAACCAAACATACAACCACACACAACCACACACACACAACCACACACAACCACACATACAACCACACCCATAACTGCACACGCACAACCCCACACACACAACCACACACAACCCCCACACACACAACCTCCCCACACACACACACAACCCCACACACACAAACACAACCAAAACAACACAATACCACACACACAACCACACACCCAACCAAACCCAACCACAACCACACATATAACAACACACACTGAACCACACATACCCAACCACACAACCACACACAACCACAACCACACACAGCCACAACCACACAACCACACACAACCACACACACACAACCACACACACACAACCACAACCAATCACAACCACACACACACACACACACAGTCCCACCCACAACCAGGCACACAACCACATAGACACAACCACACACACACAAACATACACACACAACCACACATACAACCACACACACACATACAACCACACACACATCCCCAGACACATACAACCACACACAACCACAACCACACACATAACCACAACCACACCCATACAACCACACCCATACAACCACACCCACACAACCACACACACAGCCACACACACAACCACACCCACACACAAAACCACACACACCCACAACCACACACAAAACCACGCACACACACAACCAAACACACAACCACAGACACACAACCACACACATACAACCACACACAACCACACATACAACCACACAACCACACACACAGCCACACACACAACCAAGCACACAACCACACACAAAACAATACACACACAACCAAGCCCACACACAACCACACATACAACCACACACACCCAACCACACACAACCACACCCACACAACCACACACAACCACACACACACAACCTCACACACAACCACACACAACCACACACACACACACAACCATACACCCACAACCACACACACAACCACAAATACACAACAACACACACACAACCACACATAGCCACACACACACACAAACAACCACACACACAACCACACACCCACACCACCACAACTACACACACACAACTACACACACAACCACACATACACAACCACACAGACAACCACAACCACACAGACAAACACCACCACACACACAACCACAACTACACCCACACATACAACTGCACACAACCACACACACAACCAGGCACACACAACCCCAAATACACAACCACACAAACACAACCCCACATACACACACACAACCCCATACACAAACCCACACACAACTCCCCCACACACACAACCACAACCACACACACAACCACACACAACCACACACACACCACACCTGCAACCACCCACAACCACACACACACAACCACACACACACAACCACACCTGAAACCACACACAACCACACACACACCACACCTGCAACCACACACACACAACCACCCCCACACTCCCACACAAGCAGACAAGCACAACCACACACACACAACCACACACATACACAACCACACACCCACACCCCCATACAACCACACACATACAACCACAGCCACGCACACAACCACACACACAGCCACACACACAGCCACACACACAGCCACATACAACCAAAACCACATACACACAATCACACACACAACCACACACACACAACCACACATAATAAACCACAATCACACACACAACCACACACACACAACCACAACCACACAAACCACACCCACACAACCATACACA
The DNA here is from genome assembly GCF_964204655.1 of Triturus cristatus. Classification (NCBI taxonomy): domain Eukaryota; kingdom Metazoa; phylum Chordata; class Amphibia; order Caudata; family Salamandridae; genus Triturus; species Triturus cristatus. Next base: position 618,751 of record NW_028187635.1, on the reverse strand, counting down.
TAACCACACCCACACACAACCACACACACACCCACAACCACACACACAACCATGCACACAAACACACAAATACAACCACACACACACACAACCACAACCACACATACAACCATACACATCACACACAACCACACATACAACCACACAACCACACACACACAACCACAAATCCACACACACAACCACACCTGCACCCACAACTGCACCCACAACACCACACACACAACCCCACACACACACAGCCACACACACTGAAGCCCACACACACACAACCACACACACACAACCCCACACAACCCCACACACAACCCCACACACACAACCCCACACACACAACCACACACACACAACCACAACCACACGCAGAACCACAAACACACATAACCACACACACATACAAACAACCACACACACACAACCACACAAACACACAACCACACACCCAACCACGCCCAACCACACCCACACAACCACACATATAACGACACACACTGAACCACACACACCCAACCACACAACCACACACAACCACAACCACACAACCACAGACAACCACAACCACACACACACAACCACACACACACAACCACAACCAATCACAACCACACCCACACACACACAACCCCACCCACAACCAGGCACACAACCACACAGACACAACCACACACACACAACCATACACACACAACCACACATACAACCACACACACATACAACCACACACACATCCCCAGACACACACAACCACACACAACCACAACCACACACACAACCACAACCACACCCACACAACCACACCCATACAACCACACCCACACAACCACACACACAGCCACACACACAAAACAACACACACCCACAACCACACACAAAACCACGCACACACACAACCACACACAACCACACACATAACCACAGACACACAACCACACACATACAACCACACACAACCACACATACAACCACACAACCACACACACAGCCACACACACAACCAAGCACACAACCACACACAAAACAATACACACACAACCATACACCCATAACCACACCCACACAACCACACACACGCAACCTCACACACAACCACACACAACCACACACACACCCACACAACCATACACCCATAACCATACACACAACCACACATACACAACAACACACACACAACCACACATAGCCACACACACACAAACAACCACACACACACAACCACACACCCACACCACCACAACTACACACATACAACCACACACACACAACCACACACACACAACCACACAGACAACCACAACCATACAGACAAACACCACCACACACACACAACCCCAAATACACAACCACTTATACACAACCCCACACACACACACAAACCCACACACAAACCCACACACAACCCCCCACACACACAACCCCACACACACAACCACACACACAACCACACACACCACACCTGCAACCACACACACACAACCACACACACACACACAACCACACCTGAAACCACACACACAACCACAACCACACACACACAACCACACATACCACACCTGCAACCACACACACAACCACACACACACCCCTACACAAGCAGACAAGCACAACCACACACACACAACCACATACACACAACCACACACCCACATGCCCCATACAACCACGCACATACAACCACAACCACACACACAACCACACACACAGCCACACACACAGCTAGACACACAGCCACACACACAACCACACACACACCCCACACAAGCACACAAGCACAAGCACACACACACAACCACACACACAACCACACACACACAACCACACACCCACACCCCCACACACCCATACAACCACACACATACAACCACAACCATGCACACAACCACACACACAGCCACACACACAGCTAGACACACAGCCACACACACAGCCACACATAACCAGAACCACACACACAATCACATACAACCACACACACACAACCACATAATAAACCACAACCACACACACAACCACACACACAACCACGCACACAACCACACAACCACACCCACACAACCATACACATAACCACAAACACACACACCCACAACCACACACACAACCATGCACACAAACACACAAATACAACCACATACAACCATACACACCACACACAACCACATATACAACCACACAACCACACACCCACAACCACACACACAACCACACACAACCACACCTAACCACAAATCCACACAGACAACCACAACCACACAGACAAACACCACCACAAACACAACCACAACTACACCCACACATACAACTGCACACAACCACACACACAACCAGGCACACACAACCCCAAATACACAAGCACACACACACAATCCCACACACACACACACAACCCCATACACAAACCCACACACAACCCCCCACACACACAACCACAACCACACACACAACCACACACAACCACACACACACCACACCTGCAACCACCCACAACCACACACACACAACCACACACACACACACACAACCACACCTGAAACCACACACACACACAACCACACACACACCACACCTGCAACCACACACACACACCCACACAAGCAGACAAGCATAACCACACACACACAACCACACACACACACAACCCCACACCCACACACATACAACCACAACCACGCACACAACCACACACACAGCCACACACACAGCTAGACACACAGCCACACACACAGCCACACACACAGCCACACACAACCAAAACCACATACACACAATCACACACACAACCACACACACACAACGACACATAATAAACCACAACCACACACACAACCACACACACACAACCACAACCACACAAAACCACACAACCACACCCACACAACCATACACATAACCACACCCACACACAACCACACACACACCCACAACCACACACACAACCATGCACACAAACACACAAATACAACCACACACACACACACAACCACAACCACACATACAACCATACACACCACACACAACCACACATACAACCACACAACCACACACACAACCACAAATCCACACACACAACCACAACTGCACCCACAACTGCACCTACAACACCACACACACAACCCCACACACACACAGCCACACACACTGAAGCCCACACACACACAACCCCACACACACAACCCCACACACACAACCACAACCACATGCAGAACCACAAACACACATAACCACACACACATACAAACAACCACACACACACAACCACACAAACACACAACCACACACACAACCACACATATAACCACCCACACTGAACCACACACACCCAACCACACAACCACAAACAACCACAACCACAGACAACCACAACCACACACACAACCACACACACACAACCACAACCAATCACAACCACACCCACACACACACACAACCCCACCCACAACCAGGCACACAACCACACAGATACAACCACACACACACAACCATACACACACAACCACACATACAACCACACACACACATACAACCACACACACATCCCCAGACACACACAACCACACACAACCACAACCACACACACAACCACAACCACACCCACACAACCACACCCACACAACCAAACCCATACAACCACACCCACACAACCACACACACAGCCAAACACACAAAACCACACACACCCACAACCACACACAAAACCACGCACACACACAACCACACACAACCACACACGCAACCACAGACACACAACCACACACATACAACCACACACAACCACACATACAACCACACAACCACACACACAGCCACACACACAACCAAGCACACAACCACACACAAAACAATACACACACAACCATACACCCATAACCACACCCACACAACCACACACACGCAACCTCACACACAACCACACACAACCACACACACACCCACACAACCATACACCCATAACCACACACACAACCACACATACACAACAACACACACAACCACACATAGCCACACACACACAAACAACCACACACACACAACCACACACCCACACCACCACAACTACACACACACAACCACACACACACAACCACACACACACAACCGCACAGACAACCACAACCATACAGACAAACACCACACACACACAACCCCAAATACACAACCACACACACACAACCCCACACACACACACAAGCCCACACACAAACCCACACACAACCCCCCACACACACAACCCCACACACACAACCACACACACAACCACACACACACCACACCTGCAACCACACACACACAACCACACACACACATAACCACACCTGAAACCACACACACAACCACAACCAGACACACACAACCACACACACACCACACCTGCAACCACACACACAACCACACACACACCCCTACACAAGCAGACAAGCACAACCACACACACACAACCACACACACACAACCACACACCCACACACCCCCATACAACCACACACATACAACCACAACCACGCTCACAACCACACCCACAGCCAGACACACAGCTAGACACACAGCCACACACACAACCACACACACATCCCCACACAAGCACACAAGCACAACCACACACACACAACCACACACACAACCACACACACACAACCACACACCCACACCCCCACACACCCATACAACCACACACATACAACCACAACCATGCACACAACCACACACACAGCCACACACACAGCTAGACACACAGCCACACACACAGCCACACATAACCAGAACCACACACACAATCACACACAACCACACACACACAACCACATAATAAACCACAACCACACACACAACCACACACACAACCACACACACAACCACACAACCACACCCACACAACCATACACATAACCACACACACACAACCACACATACACCCACAACCACACATACAACCATGCACACAAACACACAAATACAACCACATACAACCACACACACACACACAACCACAACCACACATACAACCATACACACCACACACAACCACACATACACCCACACAACCACACACACACAACCACACACACAACCACACCTAACCACAAATCCACACACACAACCACAACCGCACCCACAACTGCACCCACAACACCACACACACAACCCCCCACACACACAGCCACACACACACAACCCCACACAACCCCACACACACAACCACACACACATAACCCCACATAACCCCACACACAACCCCACACACACAACCCCACACACACAATCGCAACCACACGCAGATCCACAAACACACATAACCACACACATACAAACAACCACACACACACAACCACACAAACAGACAACCACACAACCACACACACACAACCACACACACAACCACACACAACCACAACTGCACCCACAACCACACCCACAACTGCACACACACAACTACACACACACAACCACACACACAACCACACACACACACAACCACACACAACTCCACACACAACGCCCCCGCACACACACAACCACTCACACAACCCCCACACATACACAACCCCCACACACACCACCACAACCACACACACAACTACACACACAACCACACAGACAACCACAGACAACCACACAGACAACCACAATCACACCCATACCCACACAACCACATCCACACAACCACACACACAACCACACACACAACCACACACACAACCCCCACACACACCACCACAACCACACACATACAACTACACACACAACCACACAGACAATCACAGACAACCACACAGACAACCACAACCACACCCATACCCACACAACCACATCCACACAACCACCCACACAACCACACACACAACCACACATCCACACCACCACAACTACACACACACAACTACACACACAACCACACACACACAACCACACAGACAACCACAACCACACAGACAAACACCACCACACACACAACCACAACTACACCCACACATACAACTGCACACAACCACACACACAACCAGGCACACACAACCCCAAATACACAACCACACACACACAACCCCACACACACACACACAACCCCATACACAAACCCACACACAACTCCCCCACACACACAACCACAACCACACACACAAACACACACAACCACACACACACCACACCTGCAACCACCCACAACCACACACACACAAACACACACACACACAACCACACCTGAAACCACACACACACACAATCACACACACACCACACCTGCAACCACACACACACAACCACACACACACCCCCACACAAGCAGACAAGCACAACCACACACACACAACCACACACACACAACCACACACCCACACCCCCATACAACCACACACATACAACCACAACCACACACACAGCCACACACACAGCCACACACACAGCCACACACAACCAAAACCACATACACACAATCACACACACAACCACACACAACCACACATAATAAACCACAACCACACACACAACCACACACACACAACCACAACCACACAAAACCACACAACCACACCCACACAACCATACACATAACCACACCCACACACAACCACACACACACCCACAACCACACACACAACCATGCACACAAACACACAAATACAACCACACACACACACAACCACAACCACACATACAAACATATACACCACACACAACCACACATACAACCACACAACCACACACACACAACCACAAATCCACACACACAACCACAACTGCACCCACAATTGCACCCACAACACCACACACACAACCTCACACACACACAGCCACACACACTGAAGCCCACACACACAACCACACACACAACCCCACACAACCCCACACACAACCCCACACACACAACCCCACACACACAACCACACACACACAACCACAACCACACGCAGAACCACAAACACACATAACCACACACACATACAAACAACCACACACACACAACCACACAAACACACAACCACACACCCAACCACGCCCAACCACACCCACACAACCACACATATAACCACACACATTGAACCACACACACCCAACCACACAACCACACCCAACCACAACCACACAACCACAGACAACCACAACCACACACACACAACCACTGTTGGACAGGCCACACGAAGGGCTTGCTCCCTCCCCGCACGACAGGGCCCGAGCTCCGGCCCACCAGGCATAACCCACGAAAAGCACCCGTACCCTGTCTCCCGAGGGATCTTCTGCCCTCGGACCTCTACTCATCACGGGGCCCGGCCCCACCGGCTCCCCCGGCCGGTTCAAGCCGCCATCTTGGGCCCTGCACCACGAGGCCGCGTGGCCTCGCCCCGACCCTAACCCCGGGCCTGACCGGCCCCGACATCCCGGCACCACCATCCACCCGGGAGGTGAGCGGACCACTTGGCAGGTCAATGGGAGGACGAAGTGTCAAGAGCTCTTCCCCCGCCAGGTGCCGATCGCCTCCAGCTCCCCCAGGCGCTGGCTCCACCCCCTGCTGGGTGTCTGGACACCTTCATCCCGGGCCCTCCGACCTCCAAGTGCGAGGGTCCGGACATCAAAGAGCGCCTGCCCTATAACTGGGGCAACTCCGGAGCAGGAAGGCAGTTGTATCCTGGAGTCGAGAGACACCGAGAGAACTCAGCCTTGACGGACTACTGGCGCTGCCGTAGCCCGCTCTTGTGAACCATCGTCCTGCCTGCTGGCGCTGCCGCGGCCTTCTGCAACATCCATCCTCGTCGGGACCTGCTGGCGCTGCCGCGGCCCGTTGTAACGACCATCCTCACCGGGACCTGCTGGCGCTGCCGCGGACCGAACATCGACCATCTTTCCGGGACCTGCTGGCGCTGCCGCGGACCGTGTACCGACCATCTCGACCGGGACCTGCTGGCGCTGCCGCGGCCCGTACCAACTAAACCACCAAGCTCGAGGATTGTGAGCTAGTCATCATCTCATCCGAACTACCTGACTGGTAACCAGACTGTCCCGTTCCCCCTTACCCTGCATTGAGAGACTTGAATCGAGGGGACCCCTGAGTCCAGACCTCCTTGTACCATTCAACCGTACCTTAAGAAGTGCTTATAAAGAACACTGAACCTTATCCGTGTGTGGTATCTGTCTGTGGGGGGGAAGTTACTTGTCTGTACGATCGCTGGAGACGGCTCTCCCCGGAGGCCTCTCCTCCTGACCCCGGCCGACCCTCCCGGTCCGTCTACCCTTTCTAACATTGGTGGCCAGCGGCGCGATCCGAATCAACGCGTAATCGTACAGAGAGTAGCTCACCCCACGACAAAAACACGATGTCAGCCAAAGATAGCAGCTCCACCGAGAAATTCCAAATGGATAAGTTGGAAGAATACAACCACCGCGAACTGAGACAATTCTGCATAGAACTTGGCATTGCTACCACCGGCCTGAGTACCAAGGATGATCTAAAGCACGCCCTAGAGTCGTGGACAGAAACTGGGGTCGCCGGACCCTCCGACCAAAGCAGCATCACACCAGAGGGGAACGCCACAGCTCCCGAGGAGCGGGGAACGGGCCTCTCGCAGGAGGAGATCCGAGAAAGAGAAAGAACCAGATTGCACGAGTTGGAAATGGCACGACTCAAGATGGATGGGGAACTCAAGTTAGCTGAACAGAAACTCAACCTCGAGCATATGCGGCTCCGAGAAGAACGAGAAGAGAAGCAGAGACAGAGAGAGCTGGAGGAGAAAAAAATAACGCTTGAGCACGAGCGCCAACTAGCGGAGATAGAACTTCGGAAACAGAATAAAGAACTGGGGGTGCCTGAGCGACCACACACCCCGGGGCCAATCGAGAAAAAAGTCCACATCCCCAAGGATGTTGTCCGCGAGTATGTCCGAGAAGACGACATACAACAGTGGTTTAAAGCCTACGAGATCGCCATGACCTCCCACCGGATCGACCGGAGTGATTGGGGAGCCGGACTTTGGGGGAGGTTTGTCAACGAGGGTCGCGATGCCCTACTGTAGCTCCCAGATCACCAAATGTCGTCCTACGACCACATGAAGGCTGCCCTCCTCACCCGCTACGGCCTCACACCCGAGATGTACCGCCAGAGGTTCAGAGATTGCACTCGGATCCCAGGTACAACTTGGGTAGAATACGTGAACTATTTTAGCCGTGCCTTCGAGGGTTGGATCAAGGGGAGCCATGTCTCCACCTACGAACAACTCTTTAACCTTATGGTATGGGAGCACCTGTCGAACAACTGTTTCGTCGAGCTCAGGCAGCACCTCCTCGACAGTAAGCTAACTGACCCCCGGCAGCTCGCCGCCGAAGCTGACCGATGGGAAAGCACCCGGGTGGGCCGGAGGGGGCCACATGAACAGAACAGAAGCAACCCAGGCCAGCACCGTCCTCGGGGAGGAGGAGGGGGCCAGGGGCGAGGGAGAGACGCCTTGCCAGCAACACCCGTGGCCAGCACCCCGCCTCCGGCCGGCCGGGGCAACCCCCCGTGGCGTCCTGGGTTCCGAGCCAACGTCACGTGCCACCGATGCCAGCGAGTCGGCCACTACGCCAATGACCCGAGCTGCCCGCAGAACCAAACACCCAAGCCCCGCCAGGTAGCTGCCGCCGCCCTGGGGGAAGAGCGATTATCGGGGGAACCAGAAGAGTATGAGCCGGCCCAGCAAGAGTGGGAACCGGCCGCCATGGTCCTGGCGTGCTTAGGGGGAAGAGACATGGTCCCACGGGCCCCCCTCCCCGCTAACACCAGGAAATACGGTCAGTGGGTGACCATTAATGGACAGCGAGCCGAGGCCTTGCGTGACACAGGCGCCAGTGTGATGGCCGTCCGCTGTCACCTGGTGAAGCCCGAGCAGATCCTGCCGAACATTCTCTGCCCCGTCCGCGCGGCAGACAACTCTGAGAGTATGTGTCAAATGGCCTGCGTCCCGTTCGAATGGGGAGGGGTCTCCGGCCTGTTGAAGGTGACGGTCCGGGACGATGCCCCCGTGGACTGCCTCCTGGGGAATGACCTCGAGAGTTCCCCGTGGGCCACCGTTGAGAGAAGAGAGCACCTGGGGATGCTGGGCCTCCCGGACTGGGCCTGCGTAACCACCCGGTCCATGGCCGCCCGTGCCGTCCCCCGATCAGAAGAACCAGAATGGCCAGCACCTCCGCCCCCGGTTGCCCCAGTAGAAGACAACGACGAGGCCAGCCTCCCAGACCCGACGACCGAAGGGGACGCGCAACCCCAGAACCTTCCTGACCTGGCTCAGTGGCGTCAAGCAGGGGGGCCCACCCAAGAACAGTTCCGCCAGGAACAAAAGACCTGTCCCTCCCTCGAGGGACTCCGCCAACAAGCCAGCGCCCAGAACGCAGGGGACTCCACCGGAACTCACTGGGTCTACTGGGATAACGACCTGCTATACAGCGAGCAAAGAATCGCCGAGCTGGGGGCCGGTCGGGTACTGGTGGTACCTCTCCGCTTCAGAGACTTTCTGCTCAACCTGGCCCACGATGTCCCCCTGGCTGGACACCTGGGCCAGGACAAAACGTACAGCCGCCTAGTGACCCACTTTTTCTGGCCGAAAATGAGGAACGACGTCCTGAACCACTGCCGATCTTGCCCCACATGCCAAGCCAGCGGGAAGAGTGGTCGGAAGCTGAAAGCCCCTCTGCAACCCTTCCCTGTGGTCACCACCCCGTTCGAGAGGGTGGGGATAGACATTGTGTGGCCTCTGGACCCCCGCACGGCACAAGGACACAGGTTCATCTTAGTACTGGTGGACCATGCCACCCGCTACCCCGAGGCGGTGCCCCTACGGACCGTGACAGCTCCGGTGGTTGGCCGGGCCCTAATGGGGATCTTCTCCCGGGTAGGCTTCCCCCGAGAAGTCGTCAGCGACCGAGGCACGAACTTTATATCCAAATACATGAAGTCCCTCTGGCAACAATGCGGGGTCACCTACAGATTCACGACCCCCTATCACCCCCAAGGGAACGGACTAGTGGAGCGTTTTAACCGCACTCTCAAGGGGATGATTGGGGGATTGGAAGAGCCCCTCCGTCGCCAGTGGGATGTACTACTCCCGTGCCTCCTCTTCGCCTACCGAGAAGTTCCCCAGAAGTCCCTCGGTTTTAGCCCTTTCGAACTCCTGTACGGGCACCCTGTGCGAGGGCCCCTCAGCCTAGTAAAAGAAGGTTGGGAGATGGCCCCCCTAAAGACCCCTCCAGACATCTTCAAATACCTCCTGGCCCTACGCAATCAGACCCGGCGCTTCAGAGAGATGGCCAAGGCGAACCTCGAGGCCAGCCAGGAGGACATGAAGAGGTGGTATGATCACAATGCCTCCTCCGTTGAGTTCGAGCCTGGACAACAAGTATGGGTGATGTCCCCCACCGAACCATGTGCCTTGCAAGATAAGTGGACGGGGCCCTTCAAAGTGGTCGAGCGCAAAAGCCCCGTCACTTACCTCATTGACCTGGGGACCTCCCGGAACCCCCTTCGGGTCCTCCACACCAACCGACTCAAACCACACTTTGTGCGCTCAGAACTCAGCCTCCTGATGGCTACGGACAGTGGGGCAGAGGAAGACTCCGAACCCCTCCCGGATCTTCTGAAGACTCAGGAGAATGACGGCTCCGTGGACGGGGTCCGGCTCTCTGACGCCCTCACTTCGGAGCAACGCCAGGGCTGCCGGAACCTCCTGCTGCAGTTCGCTACCCTGTTCTCCCTCACCCCCGGGGTCACCCCTTGGTGTTTGCACGACGTGGACACCGGGGACAGTCCCCCTGTACGACACCGGGCCTACCGCGTACCAGATCGGGTACGGGCCTGCATACGGGAGGAAGTGGCCAAGATGCTCACAATCGGGGTCATCGAGCCCTCGGACAGTCCCTGGGCCAGTCCGGTTGTATTGGTCCCCAAAGCCGCTGCCCCCGGCACCGCACCTGAACTGAGATTCTGCGTCGACTACCGGGGCTTGAACGCTGTCACCCGGACCGACGCTCATCCGATCCCCCGAGCAGACGAGCTGATCGACCGGCTGGGGGCCGCCCGCTACCTCAGTATCTTCGACCTAACAGCGGGCTACTGGCAGATCGGCCTCACACCCAGGGCTCAGGAACGGTCAGCCTTCTCTACCCCCGATGGCCACTACCAATTCAAGGTCATGCCCTTCGGCATGAAGAATGCCCCCGCCACGTTTCAACGCCTCGTGAACCAGGTCTTGGCGGGGCTCGAAGAGTTCAGCGCTGCCTACCTGGACAATATCGCTGTATACAGCCACCACTGGCCCGACCACCTCCGTCACCTCCAAGAGGTCCTACAGGCCCTCCAGCGGGCCGGCCTCACAATTAAGGCCGGCAAGTGCCAAATTGGCCAAGGGTCTGTGACCTACCTTGGGCACCAAGCGGGAAGCGGGCTGGTGGCCCCGCTACAACTTAAGATTGCTGCCATCCAGTCCTGGCAGCCCCCCGTCACCCAGACCGAGGTCCGAGCCTTCTTGGGGCTCACCGGCTACTACCGGCGGTTCGTGAAGGACTACGGCAGCATCGTGGGGCCCCTCACGGGTCTCACGTCCAAGAACCAGCCGAAGCGGATTAACTGGACCCCCGATTGTCAAGCGGCCTTCGAGAAGCTGAAGGCCGCTCTATGCACCGCCCCTGTGCTCCAGGCCCCCGATTACAGTCGGGAATTCATGGTACAGACCGACGCCTCCGACCACGGCATCGGAGCCGTCCTTTCTCAGTTAAACCCCGAAGGTCATGACCAGCCAGTGGCCTTCATCAGTCGACGTCTCCTGGCCCGAGAACAGCGCTGGAGCACCATCGAGAGGGAGGCCTTCGCAGTGGTGTGGGCCCTCAAAAAGCTCCGGCCCTATCTCTTCGGTACCCACTTCCGGGTACAAACCGACCATCGACCCCTGCAGTGGCTGATGCAGATGCGGGGGGAGAACCCAAAACTCTTGCGCTGGTCCATTTCCCTGCAAGGAATGGACTTCACTGTGGAGCACCGACCAGGCCAAGACCACGCCAACGCGGATGGCCTGTCCCGCTTTTTCCGCCTCGACGAAGAGAGTCCCCAAGGAGATGGGTGACTCTCCCCGCCTTCAGCTGGGGGGGACGCATGTTGGACAGGCCACACGAAGGGCTTGCTCCCTCCCCGCACGACAGGGCCGAGCTCCGGCCCACCAGGCATAACCCACGAAAAGCACCCGTACCCCGTCTCCCGACGGATCTTCTGCCCTTGGACCTCTACTCATCACGGGGCCCGGCCCCACCGGCTCCCCCGGCCGGTTCAAGCCGCCATCTTGGGCCCTGCACCACGAGGCCGCGTGGCCTCGCCCCGACCCTAACCCCGGGCCTGACCGGCCCCGACATCCCGGCACCACCATCCACCCGGGAGGTGAGCGGACCACTTGGCAGGTCAATGGGAGGACGAAGTGTCAAGAGCTCTTCCCCCGCCAGGTGCCGATCGCCTCCAGCTCCCCCAGGCGCTGGCTCCACCCCCTGCTGGGTGTCTGGACACCTTCATCCCGGGCCCTCCGACCTCCAAGTGCGAGGGTCCGGACATCAAAGAGCGCCTGCCCTATAACTGGGGCAACTCCGGAGCAGGAAGGCAGTTGTATCCTGGAGTCGAGAGACACCGAGAGAACTCAGCCTTGACGGACTACTGGCGCTGCCGTAGCCCGCTCTTGTGAACCATCGTCCTGCCTGCTGGCGCTGCCGCGGCCTTCTGCAACATCCATCCTCGTCGGGACCTGCTGGCGCTGCCGCGGCCCGTTGTAACTACCATCCTCACCGGGACCTGCTGGCGCTGCCGCGGACCGTACATCGACCATCTTTCCGGGACCTGCTGGCGCTGCCGCGGACCGTGTACCGACCATCTCGACCGGGACCTGCTGGCGCTGCCGCGGCCCGTACCAACTAAACCACCAAGCTCGAGGATTGTGAGCTAGTCATCATCTCATCCGAACTACCTGACTGGTAACCAGACTGTCCCGTTCCCCCTTACCCTGCATTGAGAGACTTGAATCGAGGGGACCCCTGAGTCCAGACCTCCTTGTACCATTCAACCGTACCTTAAGAAGTGCTTATAAAGAACACTGAACCTTATCCGTGTGTGGTATCTGTCTGTGGGGGGGAAGTTACTTGTCTGTACGATCGCTGGAGACGGCTCTCCCCGGAGGCCTCTCCTCCTGACCCCGGCCGACCCTCCCGGTCCGTCTACCCTTTCTAACAACCACACACACACAACCACAACCAATCACAACCACACCCACACATACACAACCCCACCCACAACCAGGCACACAACCACACAGACACAACCACACACACACAACCATACACACACAACCACACATACAACCACACACACACATACAACCACATACACATCACCAGACACACACAACCACACACAACCACAACCACACACACAACCACAACCACACCCACACAACCACACCCACACAACCACACCCACACAACCACACACACAGCCACACACACAAAACCACACACACCCACAACCACACACAAAACCACGCACACACACAACCACACACAACCACACACACAACCACAGACACACAACCACACACATACAACCACACACAACCACACATATAGCCACACAACCACACACACAGCCACACACACAACCAAGCACACAACCACACACAAAACAATACACACACAACCATACACCCATAACCACACCCACACAACCACACACACGCAACCTCACACACAACCACACACAACCACACACACACACACACAACCATACACCCATAACCACACACACAACCCCACATACACAACAACACACACACAACCACACATAGCCACACACACATAAACAACCACATACACACAACCACACCCACACCACCACAACTACACACACACAACCACACACACACAACCACACACACAACCACACAGACAACCACAACCATACAGATAAACACCACCACACACACACAACCCCAAATACACAACCACACACACACAACCCCCCCCACACACACAACCCCACATACAAACCCACACACAACCCCCCACACACACAACCCCACACACACAACCACACACATAACCACACACACACACCACACCTGCAACCACACACACACAACCACACACACACACACAACCACACCTGAAACCACACACACAACCACAACCACACACACACAACCACACAAACACCACACCTGCAACCACACACACAACCACACACACACCCCTACACAAGCAGACAAGCACAACCACACACACACAACCACACACACACAACCACACACCCACATACCCCCATACAACCACACACATACAACCACAACCACGCACACAACCACACACACAGCCACACACACAGCTAGACACACAGCCACACACACAACCACACACACACCCCACACAAGCACACAAGCACAACCACACACACACAACCACACACACAACCACACACACACAACCACAAACCCACACCCCCACACACCCATACAACCACACACATACAACCACAACCATGCACACAACCACACACACAGCCACACACACAGCTAGACACACAGCCACACACACAGCCACACATAACCAGAACCACACACACAATCACACACAACCACACACACACAACCACATAATAAACCACAACCACACACACAACCACACACACAACCACACACACAACCACACCCACACAACCATACACATAACCACACACACATACAACCACACATACAACCACACAACCACACACACAGCCACACACACAACCAAGCACACAACCACACACAAAACAATACACACACAACCATACACCCATAACCACACCCACACAACCACACACACACAACCTCACACACAACCACACACAACCACACACACACACACAACCATACACCCATAACCACACACACAACCCCACATACACAACAACACACACACAACCACACATAGCCACACACATAAACAACCACACACACACAACCACACCCACACCACCACAACTACACACACACAACCACACACACACAACCACACACACACAACCACACAGAAAACCACAACCATACAGATTAACACCACCACACACACACAACCCCAAATACACAACCACACACACACAACCCCCCCCACACACACAACCCCACACACAAACCCACACACAACCCCCCACACATACAACCCCACACACACAACCCCACACACAACCACACACACACACCACACCTGCAACCACACACACACAACCACACACACACAACCACACCTGAAACCACACACACAACCACAACCACACACACACAACCACACACACACCACACCTGCAACCACACACACAACCACACACACACCCCTACACAAGCAGACAAGCACAACCACACACACACAACCACACACACACAACCACACACCCACATACCCCCATACAACCACACACATACAACCACGCACACAACCACACACACAGCCACACACACAGCTAGACACACAGCCACATGCACAACCACACACACACCCCACACAAGCACACAAGCACAACCACACACACACAACCACACACACAACCACACACACACAACCACACACCCACACCCCCACACACCCATACAACCACACACATACAACCACAACCATGCACACAACCACACACACAGCCACACACACAGCTAGACACACAGCCACACACACAGCCACACATAACCAGAACCACACACACAATCACACACAACCACACACATACACAACCACATAATAAACCACAACCACACACACAACCACACACACAACCACACACACAACCACACCCACACAACCATACACATAACCACACACACATACAACCACACACACACCCACAACCACACACACAACCATGCACACAAACACACAACTACAACCACATACAACAATACACACCACACACAACCACACATACAACCACACAACCACACACACACAACCACACACACAACCACACCTAACCACAAATCCACACAGACAACCACAACCACACAGACAAACACCACCACACACACAACCACAACTACACCCACATATATAACTGCACACAACCACACACACACAACCAGGCACACACAACCCCAAATACACAACCACACACACACAATCCCACACACACACACAACCCCATACACAAACCCACACACAACCCCCCACACACACAACCACAACCACACACACAACCACACACACACCACACCTGCAACCACCCACAACCACACACACACAACCACACACACACACACACAACCACACCTAAAACCACACACACACAACCACACACACACCACACCTGCAACCACACACACACAACCACACACACACCCCCACACAAGCAGACAAGCACAACCACACACACACAACCACACACACACACAACCACACACCCACACCCCCATACAACCACACACATACAACCACAACCACGCACAAAACCACACACACAGCCACACAAACAGCTAGACACACAGCCACACACACAGCCACACACACAGCCACACACAACCAAAACCACATACACACAACACACATACAACCACACACACACAACCACACATAATAAACCACAACCACACACACAACCACACACACACAACCACAACCACACAAAACCACACAACCACACCCACACAACCATACACATAACCACACCCACACACAACCACACACACACCCACAACCACACACACAACCATGCACACAAACACACAAATACAACCACACACACACACACAACCACAACCACACATACAACCATACACACCACACACAACCACACATACAACCACACAACCACACACACACAACCACAAATCCACACACACAACCACGACTGCACCCACAACTGCACCCACACCACCACACACACAACCCCACACACACACAGCCACACACACTGAAGCCCACACACACACAACCACACACACACAACCCCACACAACCCCACACACAACCCCACACACACAACCCCACACACACAACCACACACACACACAACCACAACCACACGCAGAAACACAAACACACATAACCACACACACATACAAACAACCACACACACACAACCACACAACCACACAAACACACAACCACACACCCAACCACGCCCAACCACACCCACACAACCACACATATAACCACACACACTGAACCACACACACCCAACCACATAACCACACAACCACAACCACACAACCACAGACAACCACAACCACACACACACAACCACACACACACAACCACAACCAATCACAACCACACCCACACACACACAACCCCACACACAACCAGGCACACAACCACACAGACACAACCACACACACACAACCATACACACACAACCACACATACAACCACACACACACACATACAACCACACACACATCCCCAGACAAACACAACCACACACAACCACAACCACACACACAACCACAACCACACCCACACAACCACACCCACACAACCACACCCATACAACCACACCCACACAACCACACACACAGCCACACACAAAACAACACACACCCACAACCACACACAAAACCACGCACACACACAACCACACACAACCACACACACAACCACAGACACACAACCACACACATACAACCACACACAACCACACATACAACCACACAACCACACACACAGCCACACACACAACCAAGCACACAACCACACACAAAACAATACACACACAACCATACACCCATAACCACACCCACACAACCACACACACGCAACCTCACACACAACCACACACAACCACACACACACCCACACAACCATACACCCATAACCACACACACAACCACACATACACAACAACACACACACAACCACACATAGCCACACACACACAAACAACCACACACACACAACCACACACCCACACCACCACAACTACACACACACAACCACACACACACAACCACACACACACAACCACACAGACAACCACAACCATACAGACAAACACCACCACACACACACAACCCCAAATACACAACCACACACACACAACCCCACACACAGACAAACCCACACACAACCCCCCACACACACAACCCCACACACACAACCACACACACAACCACACACACCACACCTGCAACCACACACACACAACCACACACACACACAACCACACCTGAAACCACACACACAACCACAACCACACACACACAACCACACACACCACACCTGCAACCACACACACAACCACACACACACCCCTACACAAGCAGACAAGCACAACCACACACACACAACCACACACACACAACCACACACCCACATGCCCCCGTACAACCACACACATACAACCACAACCACACACACAACCACACACACAGCCACACACACAGCCACACACACAACCACACACACACCCCACACAAGCACACAAGCACACACACACAACCACACACACAACCACACACATACAACCACACACCCACACCCCCACACACCCATACAACCACACAACACATACAACCACAACCATGCACACAACCACACACACAGCCACACACACAGCTAGACACACAGCCACACACACAGCCACACATAACCAGAACCACACACACAATCACACACAACCACACACACACACCACATAATAAACCACAACCACACACACAACCACACACACAACCACGCACACAACCACACAACCACACCCACACAACCATACACATAACCACACACACACACACCCACAACCACACACACAACCATGCACACAAACACACAAATACAACCACATACAACCATACACACCAAACACAACCACATATACAACTACCCAACCACACACACACAACCACACACACAACCACACACAACCACACCTAACCACAAATCCACACAGACAACCACAACCACACAGACAAACACCACCACACACACAACCACAACTACACCCACACATACAACTGCACACAACCACACACACAACCAGGCACACACAACCCCAAATACACAACCACACACACACAATCCCACACACACACACACACAACCCCATACACAAACCCACACACAGCCCCCCCCCACACACAACCACAACCACACACACAACCACATACAACCACACACACACCACACCTGCAACCACCCACAACCACACACACACAACCACACACACACACACACAACCACACCTGAAACCACACACACACACAACCACACACACACCACACCTGCAAACACACACACACAACCACACACACACACTCACACAAGCAGACAAGCACAACCACACACACACAACCATACACACACACACAACCACACCCCCACACCCCCATACAACCACACACATACAACCACAACCACGCACACAACCACACACATAGCCACACACACAGCTAGACACACAGCCACACACACAGCCACACACACAGCCACACACAACCAAAACCACATACACACAATCACACACACAACCACACACACACAACCACACATAATAAACCACAACCACAAACACAACCACACACACACACAACCACAACCACACAAAACCACACAACCACACCCATACAACCATACACATAACCACACCCACACACAACCACACACACACCCACAACCACACACACAACCATGCACATAAACACACAAATACAACCACCCACACACACACAACCACAACCACACATACAACCATACACACCACACACAACCACACATACAACCACACAACCACACACACACAACCACAAATCCACACACACAACCACAACTGCACCCACAACTGCACCCACAACACCACACACACAACCCCACACACACACAGCCACACACACTGAAGCCCACACACACACAACCACACATACACAACCCCACACAACCCCACACACAACCCCACACATACAACCCCACACACACAACCACACACACACAACCACAACTACACGCAGAACCACAAACACACATAACCACACACACATACAAACAACCACACACACACAACCACACAAACACACAACCACACACCCAACCACACCCAACCACACCCACACAACCACACATATAACCACACACACTGAACCACACACACCCAACCACACAACCACACACAACCACAACCACACAACCACAGACAACCACAACCACACACACACAACCACACACACACAACCACAACCAATCACAACCACACCCACACACACACAACCCCACCCACAACCAGGTACACAACCACACAGACACAACCACACACACACAACCATACACACACAACCACACATACAACCACACACACATACAACCACACACACATCCCCAGACACACACAACCACACACAACCACAACCACACACACAACCACAACCACACCCACACAACCACACCCACACAACCACACCCATACAACCACACCCACACAACCACACACACAGCCACACACACAAAACAACACACACCCACAACCACACACAAAACCACGCACACACACAACCACACACAACCACACACACAACCACAGACACACAACCACACACATACAACCACACACAACCACACATACAACCACACAACCACACACACAGCCACACACACAACCAAGCACACAACCACACACAAAACAATACACACACAACCATACACCCATAACCACACCCACACAACCACACACACGCAACCTCACACACAACCACACACAACCACACACACACCCACACAACCATACACCCATAACCACACACACAACCACACATACACAACAACACACACACAACCACACATAGCCACACACACACAAACAACCACACACACACAACCACACACCACCACAACTACACACATACAACCACACACACACAACCACACAACCACAACCACACAGACAACCACAACCATACAGACAAACACCACCACACACACACAACCCCAAATACACAACCACACACACACAACCCCACACACACACACAAACACACACACAAACCCACACACAACCCCCCACACACACAACCCCACACACACAACCACACACACAACCACACACACCACACCTGCAACCACACACACACAACCACACACACACACAACCACACCTGAAACCACACACACAACCACAACCACACACACACAACCACACACACCACACCTGCAACCACACACACAACCACACACACACCCCTACACAAGCAGACAAGCACAACCACACACACACAACCACACACACACAACCACACACCCACATGCCCCATACAACCACACACATACAACCACAACCACACACACAACCACACACACAGCCACACACACAGCTAGACACACAGCCACACACACAACCACACACACACCCCACACAAGCACACAAGCACAAGCACACACACACAACCACACACACACAACCACACACCCACACCCCCACACACCCATACAACCACACACATACAACCACAACCATGCACACAACCACACACACAGCCACACACACAGCTAGACACACAGCCACACACACAGCCACACATAACCAGAACCACACACACAATCACACACAACCACACACACACAACCACATAATAAACCACAACCACACACACAACCACAAACACAACCACGCACACAACCACACAACCACACCCACACAACCATACACATAACCACACACACACACACCCACAACCACACACACAACCATGCACACAAACACACAAATACAACCACATACAACCATACACACCACACACAACCACATATACAACCACACAACCACACACACACAACCACACACACAACCACACACAACCACACCTAACCACAAATCCACACAGACAACCACAACCACACAGACAAACACCACCACAAACACAACCACAACTACACCCACACATACAACAGCACACAACCACACACACAACCAGGCAAACACAACCCCAAATACACAAGCACACACACACAATCCCACACACACACACACAACCCCATACACAAACCCACACACAACCCCCCCACACACACAACCACAACCACACACACAACCACACACAACCACACACACACCACACCTGCAACCACCCACAACCACACACACACAACCACACACACACACACAACCACACCTGAAACCACACATACACACAACCACACACACATCACACCTGCAACCACACACACCCCCCCCACACAAGCAGACAAGCACAACCACACACACACAACCACACACACACACAGCCACACACCCACACACATACAACCACAACCATGCACACAACCACACACACAGCCACACACATAGCTAGACACACAGCCACACACACAGCCACACACAACCAAAACCACATACACACAATCACACACACAACCACACACACACAACCACACATAATAAACCACAACAATACACACAACCACACACACACAACCACACAAAACCACACAACCACACCCACACAACCATACACATAACCACACCCACACACAACCACACACACACCCACAACCACACACACAACCATGCACACAAACACACAACCACAACCACACATACAACCATACACACCACACACAACCACACATACAACCACACAACCACACACACAACCACAAATCCACACACACAACCACAACTGCACCCACAACTGCACCCACAACACCACACACACAACCCCACACACACACAGCCACACACACTGAAGCCCACACACACACAACCCCACACACACAACCCCACACAACCCCACACACAACCCCACACACATAACCACACACACATACAAACAACCACACACACACAACCAAACAAACACACAACCACACACCCAACCACGCCCAACCACACCCACACAACCACACATATAACCACCCACACTGAACCACACACACCCAACCACACAACCACACACAACCACAACCACACAACCACAGACAACCACAACCACACACACACAACCACACACACACAACCACAACCAATCACAACCACACCCACACACACACACAACCCCACCCACAACCAGGCACACAACCACACAGACACAACCACACACACACAACCATACACACACAACCACACATACAACCACACACACACATACAACCACACACACATCCCCAGACACACACAACCACACACAACCACAACCACACACACAACCACAACCACACCCACACAACCACACCCACACAACCACACCCATACAACCACACCCACACAACCACACACACAGCCACACACACAAAACCACACATACCCACAACCACACACAAAACCACGCACACACACAACCACACACAACCACACACACACAACCACAGACACACAACCACACACATACAACCACACACAACCACACATACAACCACACAACCACACACACAGCCACACACACAACCAAGCACACAACCACACACAAAACAATACACACACAACCATACACCCATAACCACACCCACACAACCACACACATGCAACCTCACACACAACCACACACAACCACACACACACACACAACCATACACCCATAACCACACACACAACCACACATACACAACAACACACACAAAACCACACATAGCCACACACACACAAACAACCACACACACACAACCACACACCCACACCACCACAACTACACACACACAACCGCACACACACAACCACACACACACAACCGCACAGACAACCACAACCATACAGACAAACACCACACACACACACAACCCCAAATACACAACCACACACACACAACCCCACACACACACACAAGCCCACACACAACCCCCCACACACACAACCCCACACACACAACCACACATACAACCACACACACACCACACCTGCAACCACACACACACAACCACACACACACACAACCACACCTGAAACCACACACACAACCACAACCAGACACACACAACCACACACACACCACACCTGCAACCACACACACAACCACACACACACCCCTACACAAGCAGACAAGCACAACCACACACGCACAACCACACACACACAACCACACACACACACACACACACACACCCATACAACCACACACATACAATCACAACCACGCTCACAACCACACACACAGCCAGACACACAGCTAGACACACAGCCACACACACAACCACACACACACCCCCACACAAGCACACAAGCACAACCACACACACACAACCACACACACAACCACACACACACAACCACACACCCACACCCCCACACACCCATACAACCACACACATACAACCACAACCATGCACACAACCACACACACAGCCACACACACAGCTAGACACACAGCCACACACACAGCCACACATAACCAGAACCACACACACAATCACACACAACCACACACACACAACCACATAATAAACCACAACCACACACACAACCACACACACAACCACACACACAACCACACAACCACACCCACACAACCATACACATAACCACACACACACAACCACACATACACCCACAACCACACACACAACCATGCACACAAACACACAAATACAACCACATACAACCACACACACCGACACAACCACAACCACACATACAACCATACACACCACACACAACCACACATACAACCACACAACCACACACACAACCACACACACAACCACACACAACCACACCTAACCACAAATCCACACACACAACCACAACCGCACCCACAACTGCACCCACAACACCACACACACAACCCCCACACACACAGCCACACACACAACCCCACACAACCCCACACACACAACCCCACACACATAACCCCACATAACCCCACACACAACCCCACACACACAACCCCACACACACAATCGCAACCACACGCAGATCCACAAACACACATAACCACACACATACAAACAACCACACACACACAACCACACAAACACACAACCACACAACCACACACACACAACCACACACACAACCACACACAACCACAACTGTACCCACAACCACACCCACAACTGCACACACACAACTACACACACACAACCACACACACAACCACACACACACACAACCACACACAACTCCACACACAACGCCCCCCCACACACACAACCACACACACAACCCCCACACATACACAACCCCCACACACACCACCGCAACCACACACACAACTACACACACAACCACACAGACAACCACAGACAACCACACAGACAACCACAACCACACCCATACCCACACAACCACATCCACACAACCACACACACAACCACACACACAACCACACACAACCACACACAACCCCCACACACACCACCACAACCACACACATACAACTACACACACAACCACACAGACAACCACAGACAACCACACAGACAACCACAACCACACCCATACCCACACAACCACATCCACACAACCACACACACAACCACACACACAACCACACACCCACACCACCACAACTACACACACACAACTACACACACAACCACACACACACAACCACACAGACAACCACAACCACACAAACAAACACCACCACACACACAACCACAACTACACCCACACATACAACTGCACTCAACCACACACACAACCAGCCACACACAACCCCAAATACACAACCACACACACACAACCCCACACACACACACACAACCCCATATACAAACCCACACACAACTCCCCCACACAAACAACCACAACCACACACACAAACACACACAACCACACACACACCACACCTGCAACCACCCACAACCACACACACACAACCACACACACACACAACCACACCTGAAACCACACACACACACAATCACACACACACCACACCTGCAACCACACACACACAACCACACACACACCCCCACACAAGCAGACAAGCACAACCACACACACACAACCACACACATACACAACCACACACCCACACCCCCATACAACCACACACACACAACCAAAACCACATACACACAATCACACACACAACCACACATAATAAACCACAACCACACACACAACCACACACACACAACCACAACCACACAAAACCACACAACCACACCCACACAACCATACACATAACCACACCCACACACACACCCACAACCACACACACAACCATGCACACAAACACACAAATACAACCACACACACACACACAACCACAACCACACATACAACCATATACACCACACACAACCACACATACAACCACACAACCACACACACACAACCACAAATCCACACACACAACCACAACTGCACCCACAATTGCACCCACAACACCACACACACAACCCCACACACACACAGCCACACACACTGAAGCCCACACACACACAACCACACACACAACCCCACACAACCCCACACACAACCCCACACACACAACCCCACACACACAACCACACACACACAACCACAACCACACGCAGAACCACAAACACACATAACCACACACACATACAAACAACCACACACACACAACCACACAAACACACAACCACACACCCAACCACGCCCAACCACACCCACACAACCACACATATAACCATACACACTGAACCACACACACCCAACCACACAACCACACACAACCACAACCACACAACCACAGACAACCACAACCACACACACACAACCACACACACACAACCACAACCAATCACAACCACACCCACACACACACAACCCCACCCACAACCAGGCACACAACCACACAGACACAACCACACACACACAAC
Organism: Triturus cristatus; assembly: GCF_964204655.1. Lineage (NCBI taxonomy): Eukaryota > Metazoa > Chordata > Amphibia > Caudata > Salamandridae > Triturus > Triturus cristatus. The sequence goes on along the minus strand of NW_028187635.1, from coordinate 591,043 downwards.
CATACACACACAACCACACATACAACCACACACACACATACAACCACATACACATCACCAGACACACACAACCACACACAACCACAACCACACACACAACCACAACCACACCCACACAACCACACCCACACAACCACACCCATACAACCACACCCACACAACCACACACACAGCCACACACACAAACCTACACACACCCACAACCACACACAAAACCACGCACACACAACCACACACAACCACACACACAACCACAACCACACACATACAACCACACACAACCACACACAACCACACAACCACACACACAGCCACACACACAACCAAGCACACAACCACACACAAAACAATACACACACAACCATACACCCATAACCACACCCACACAACCACACACACGCAACCTCACACACAACCACACACAACCACACACACACACATAACCATACACCCATAACCACACACACAACCACACATACACAACAACACACACACAACCACACATAGCCACACACACATAAACAACCACACACACACAACCACACCCACACCACCACAACTACACACACACAACCACACACACACAACCACACACACACAACCACACAGACAACCACAACCATACAGATAAATACCACCACACACACACAACCCCAAATACACAACCACACACACACAACCCCCCACACACACACAACCCCACATACAAACCCACACACAACCCCCCACACACACAACCCCACACACACAACCACACACACAACCACACACACACACCACACCTGCAACCACACACACACAACCACACACACACACAACCACACCTGAAACCACACACACAACCACAACCACACACACACACAACCACACACACACCACACCTGCAACCACACACACAACCACACACACACCCCTACACAAGCAGACAAGCACAACCACACACACACAACCACACACACACAACCACACACCCACATACCCCCATACAACCACACACATACAACCACAACCACGCACACAACCACACACACAGCCACACACACAGCTAGACACACAGCCACACACACAACCACACACACCCCACACAAGCACACAAGCACAACCACACACACACAACCACACACACAAACACACACAACCACACACACACCACACCTGCAACCACCCACAACCACACACACACAACCACACACACACACAACCACACCTGAAACCACACACACACACAATCACACACACACCACACCTGCAACCACACACACACAACCACACACACACCCCCACACAAGCAGACAAGCACAACCACACACACACAACCACACACATACACAACCACACACCCACACCCCCATACAACCACACACACACAACCAAAACCACATACACACAATCACACACACAACCACACATAATAAACCACAACCACACACACAACCACACACACACAACCACAACCACACAAAACCACACAACCACACCCACACAACCATACACATAACCACACCCACACACAACCACACACACACCCACAACCACACACACAACCATGCACACAAACACACAAATCCAACCACACACACACACACAACCACAACCACACATACAACCATATACACCACACACAACCACACATACAACCACACAACCACACACACACAACCACAAATCCACACACACAACCACAACTGCATCCACAATTGCACCCACAACACCACACACACAACCCCACACACACACAGCCACACACACTGAAGCCCACACACACACAACCACACACACAACCCCACACAACCCCACACACAACCCCACACACACAACCCCACACACACAACCACACACACACAACCACAACCACACACAGAACCACAAACACACATAACCACACACACATACAAACAACCACGCACACACAACCACACAAACACACAACCACACACCCAACCACGCCCAACCACACCCACACAACCACACATATAACCATACACACTGAACCACACACACCCAACCACACAACCACACACAACCACAACCACACAACCACAGACAACCACAACCACACACACACAACCACACACACACAACCACAACCAATCACAACCACACCCACACACACACAACCCCACCCACAACCAGGCACACAACCACACAGACACAACCACACACACACAACCATACACACACAACCACACATACAACCACACACACACATACAACCACATACACATCACCAGACACACACAACCACACACAACCACAACCACACACACAACCACACCCACACAACCACACCCACACAACCACACCCATACAACCACACCCACACAACCACACACACAGCCACACACACAAACCTACACACACCCACAACCACACACAAAACCACGCACACACAACCACACACAACCACACACACAACCACAGACCACAACCACACACATACAACCACACACAACCACACACAACCACACAACCACACACACAGCCACACACACAACCAAGCACACAACCACACACAAAACAATACACACACAACCATACACCCATAACCACACCCACACAACCACACACACGCAACCTCACACACAACCATACACAACCACACACACACACAACCATACACCCATAACCACACACACAACCACACATACACAACAACACACACACAACCACACATAGCCACACACACATAAACAACCACACACACACAACCACACCCACACCACCACAACTACACACACACAACCACACACACACAACCACACACACACAACCACACAGACAACCACAACCATACAGATAAACACCACCACACACACACAACCCCAAATACACAACCACACACACACAACCCCCCACACACACACAACCCCACATACAAACCCACACACAACCCCCCACACACACAACCCCACACACACAACCACACACACAACCACACACACCACACCTGCAACCACACACACACAACCACACACACACACAACCACACCTGCAACCACACACACAACCACAACCACACACACACAACCACACACACCACACCTGCAACCACACACACAACCACACACACACCCCTACACAAGCAGACAAGCACAACCACACACACACAACCACACACACACAACCACACACCCACATGCCCCCATACAACCACACACATACAACCACAACCACACACACAACCACACACACAGCCACACACACAGCTAGACACACAGCCACACACACAACCACACACACACCCCACACAAGCACACAAGCACAAGCACACACACACAACCACACACACAACTACACACACACAACCACACCCCCACACCCCCACACACCCATACAACCACACAACACATACAACCACAACCATGCACACAACCACACACACAGCCACACACACAGCTAGACACACAGCCACACACACAGCCACACATAACCAGAACCACACACACAATCACACACAACCACACACACACAACCACATAATAAACCACAACCACACACACAACCACACACACAACCATGCACACAACCACAAAACCACACCCACATAACCATACACATAACCACACACACACACACCCACAACCACACACACAACCATGCACACAAACACACAAATACAACCACATACAACCATACACACCACACACAACCACATATACAACCACACAACCACACACACACAACCACACACACAACCACACACAACCACACCTAACCACAAATCCACACAGACAACCACAACCACACAGACAAACACCACCACACACACAACCACAACTACACCCACACATACAACTGCACACAACCACACACACAACCAGGCACACACAACCCCAAATACACAACCACACACACACAATCCCACACACACACACAACCCCATACACAAACCCACACACAACCCCCCACACACACAACCACAACCACATACACAACCACATACAACCACACACACACCACACCTGCAACCACCCACAACCACACACACACAACCACACACACACACACACAACCACACCTGAAACCACACACACACACAACCACACACACACCACACCTGCAACCACACACACACAACCCCATACACAAACCCACACACAACCCCCCACACACACAACCACAACCACACACACAACCACATACAACCACACACACACCACACCTGCAACCACCCACAACCACACACACACAACCACACACACACACACACAACCACACCTGAAACCACACACACACACAACCACACACACACCACACCTGCAACCACACACACACAACCACACACACACACAACCACACACCCACACCCCCATACACATACAACCACAGCCACGCACACAACCACACACACAGCCACACACACAGCTAGACACACAGCCACACACACAGCCACACACACAGCCACACACAACCAAAACCACAAACACACAATCACACACATAACCACACACACACAACCACACATAATAAACCACAACCACACACACAACCACACACACACAACCACAACCACAAAAAACCACACAACCACACCCACACAACCATACACATAACCACACCCACACACAACCACACACACACCCACAACCACACACAACCATGCACACAAACACACAAATACAACCACACACACACACACAACCACAACCACACATACAACCATACACACCACACACAACCACACATACAACCACACAACCACACACACACAACCACAAATCCACACACACAACCACAACAGCACCCACAACTGCACCCACAACACCACACACACAACCCCACACACACACAGCCACACACACTGAAGCCCACACACACACAACCACACACACACAACCCCACACAACCCCACACACAACCCCACACACACAACCCCACACACACAACCACACACACAACCACAACCACACGCAGAACCACAAACACACATAACCACACACACATACAAACAACCACACACACACAACCACACAAACACACAACCACACACCCAACCATGCCCAACCACACCCACACAACCACACATATAACCACACACACTGAACCACACACACCCAACCACACAACCACACACAACCACAACCACACAACCACAGACAACCACAACCACACACACACAACCACACACACACAACCACAACCAATCACAACCACACCCACACACACACAACCCCACCCACAACCAGGCACACAACCACACAGACACAACCACACACACACAACCATACACACACAACCACACATACAACCACACACACATACAACCACACACACATCCCCAGACACACACAACCACACACAACCACAACCACACACACAACCACAACCCCACCCACACAACCACACCCACACAACCACACCCATACAACCACACCCACACAACCACACACACAGCCACACACACAAAACAACACACACCCACAACCACACACAAAACCACGCACACACACAACCACACACAACCACACACACAACCACAGACACACAGCCACACACATACAACCACACACAACCACACATACAACCACACAACCACACACACAACCAAGCACACAACCACACACAAAACAATACACACACAACCATACACCCATAACCACACCCACACAACCACACACACGCAACCTCACACACAACCACACACAACCACACACACACCCACACAACCATACACCCATAACCACACACACAACCACACATACACAACAACACACACACAACCACACATAGCCACACACACACAAACAACCACACACACACAACCACACACCCACACCACCACAACTACACACATACAACCACACACACACAACCACACACACACAACCACACAGACAACCACAACCATACAGACAAACACCACCACACACACACAACCCCAAATACACAACCACACACACACAACCCCACACACACACACAAACCCACACACAAACCCACACACAACCCCCCACACACACAACCCCACACACACAACCACACACACAACCACACACACCACACCTGCAACCACACACACACAACCACACACACACACAACCACACCTAAAACCACACACACAACCACAACCACACACACACAACCACACACACCACACCTGCAACCACACACACAACCACACACACACCCCTACACAAGCAGACAAGCACAACCACACACACACAACCACACACACACAACCACACACCCACATGCCCCCATACAACCACACACATACAACCACAACCACACACACAACCACACACACAGCCACACACACAGCTAGACACACAGCCACACACACAAGCACACACACACCCCACACAAGCACACAAGCACAAGCACACACACACAACCACACACACAACCACACACACACAACCACACACCCACACCCCCACACACCCATACAACCACACACATACAACCACAACCATGCACACAACCACACACACAGCCACACACACAGCTAGACACACAGCCACACACACAGCCACACATAACCAGAACCACACACACAATCACACAACCACACACACACAACCACATAATAAACCACAACCACACACACAACCACACACACAACCACGCACACAACCACACAACCACAACCACACAACCATACACATAACCACACACACACACACCCACAACCACACTGTGAGAAGTTGGCCTGGTATATGATGCTCACTAGTTAAAGTGATCACCTTGTACCATGCCAAGCAACCCTTATGGTGTGGTTGTAAGTCAACCTTTTCGGACTAGCTGCCCTAGTGGTAGCGTAGGCTAAGCAGTCTTTGAGGCTAAACTCGTGAAGCGTGTTAAGCCAGCTGTTTTACCAAATGCAACCCCCTTTTATACCAATGAAAGGACACCACACAGATATATATTCAAAATATATATGTATTTATTTCTCAAAGTAACCCCTAGTCTCTTTATGAGCACAGGAGCACAAATCGTCAAACAAGATTATCACAGAATACACAGAAGTTGCACTTTATATGGATAGGCCCTGGTGGCCACTCGAACCATATACTAAAATAGTGGTATAAGTACCACGAACAGGAAAGGGAAAAGGCCTAGGGCCTCTAGAATCGCTGGGCCTACAAGGAGCTAACGTCAGTTAGTGACCAGGAGGTCCACGGGTGGCGTGTGCAGAGCAAATAGTCACACGCGTGCTCCCATAGGTTTCAATGGGTGCGTAAAAAGTACAAAGTTACTGCAAAGGAGATCTTCCGGGTTGACTAGGAACTTAAGATTTGGAACACAGGCACTAGAGATGTAATACCACACTTGGGCACCGGAGTGCCAGCTTTACCTCACCCCCAGGAAGCGGGTGCATAGGCCTCGAAGTGCGTCGGGTTTCTTCTATCTGTTCCGTGGGGCCTGTAGACAAAAGTGCTGCAGGCGGTCGGTCGGGAAGAGATGCAGTGGATCCAAGAGTGGATCGGAGATGTTGAAGACCTGTAAGCAGAGGGGACAGTGTTCACAGTCACTAGCCAGTGACCAGCGTGGCACCAGGTGGGTACCAGGCGATGTCGGGTGCAAACAGGAAGGAAGGTGTAGCTTGACTCTGCAGCCACGTGGTCCCTGAAGGTCGACGACGTCCAGGAGTCGAGTCACGAGCTGTCCCACGCAGGCTCTCGCTGTCGGCGGTGTCGGCGACTTGATCGAAGCAAACAAGCCTTGGCAAAAGCAATTGTTGTGGGCAAGGAGATAAGCTGATGGTTCTGACCAGCAAGGTCAGAGGAACGGCTCCTTTGGAGGGGAGCAAGGGCCAGTCTGGAGCAACCAGACCAGCGGTGTTTGTCGTAGATTTCGTCGCCAAGATGGCCACTAGCCAGCGGGCCAGCAACCGGTTAGGCGCGTCGAGTGGCAAAATGCAGAAGGGCCCCACGCAGATCGTGGAGATGCTGGAGGGCTCACCTTTGGTGCAGATGCTGCTCGAGGGTTGGGCTTCTCAGGACCCAAAGCACAACTTGGAGGGAGCCTCGGTTGTTGCACTGGTCAGCTTGTCGTAGTCGTTTCAAGATGGCTGGCTCCACGTGTGTGAGAAGTTGGCCTGGTATATGCTGTTCACTAGTTCTAGTGACCACCTTGTACCATGCCAAGCAACCCTTATGGTGTGGTTGTAAGTCAACCTTTTCGGACTAGCTGCCCTAGTGGTAGCGTAGGCTAAGCAGTCTTTGAGGCTAAACTCGTGATGCGTGTTAAGCAAGCTGTTTTACCAATAGTAACCCCCTTTTATACCAATGAAAGGACACCACACAGATATATATTCAAAATATATATGTATTTATTTCTCAAAGTAACCCCTAGTCTCTTTATGAGCACAGGAGCACAAATCGTCAAACAAGATTATCACAGAATACACAGAAGTTGCACTTTATATGGATAGGCCCTGGTGGCCACTCGAACCATATACTAAAATAGTGGTATAAGTACCACGGACAGAAAAGGGAAAAGGCCTAGGGCCTCTAGAATCGCTGGGCCTACAAGGAGCTAACGTCAGTTAGTGACCAGGAGGTCCACGGGTGGCGTGTGCAGAGCAAATAGTCACACGCGTGCTCCCATAGGTTTCAATGGGTGCGTAAAAAGTACAAAGTTACTGCAAAAGGAATCTTCCGGATGACCTAGGAACTTAAGATTTGGAACACAGGCACTAGAGATGTAATACTACACTTGGGCACAGGTGTGCCAGCTTTACCTCACCCACAGGAAGCGGGTGCATAGGCCTCGAAGTGCGTCGGGTTTCTTCTATCTGTTCCGTGGGGCCTGTAGACAAAAGTGCTGCAGGCGGTCGGTCGGGAAGAGATGCAGTGGATCCAAGAGTGGATCGGAGATGTTGAAGACCTGTAAGCAGAGGGGACAGTGTTCACAGTCACTAGCCAGTGACCAGCGTGGCACCAGGTGGGTACCAGGCGATGTCGGGTGCAAACAGGTGATGAGGGGTAGCTTGTCTCCGCAGCCACGTGGTCCCTGAAGGTCGACGACGTCCAGGAGTCGGCTCACGAGCTGTCCCACGCAGGCTCTCGCTGTCGGCGGTGTCGGCGACTTGATTGAAGCAAACAAGCCTTGGCAAAAGCAATTGTAGAAGGATTCGGAAATCAGCTGTTGGTTCTGACCAGCAAGGTCAGAGGGATTGCTCCTTTGGAGGGGAGCAAGGGCCAGTCTGGAGCAACCAGACCAGCGGTGTTTGTCGTAGATTTCGTCGCCAAGATGGCCACTAGCCAGCGGGCCAGCAACCGGTTAGGCGCGTCGAGTGGCAAAATGCAGAAGGGCCCCACGCAGATCGTGGAGATGCTGGAGGGCTCACCTTTGGTGCAGATGCTGCTCGAGGGTTGGGCTTCTCGGGACCCAAAGCACAACTTGGAGGGAGCCTCGGTTGTTGCACTGGTCAGCTTGTCGTAGTCGTTCCAAGATGGCTGGCTCCACGTGTCTCGGTGCCTCCACGGGTCTCCTCTTTGCAGGGACTGTGGATCGGGCGGTGAGAGGTCTGGAGGTCCAGGTCTTGTCAGTCTCTGGGCTCGGGCTCCGGCGGGAGGCGGCGGCAAAGCAGACGGTGATTCGCTGGATGGTGCTTGCGTTAGCAAGGTGGTCACTCCCTGACCACAGGGGAGATTTTCTTCAGTCTTCTGTGCAGCAGAATGTCGAAGTTCCCGTCTTCTTCTTAGTTTCAAGTGGATTCCAGGATGTCTGAAGTCTTAGGACACAGCTCCTACCTTTATTCGGATTCTAGGGGCCGGACTACCTGCTAGGTCCCTCCCTATGGGTGGGACCAGGAAGGGGGGTGGTTACACCCCCAATCCTTTGTCCAGCTCGCCCCAGGCCCGGGACTGGTGTGCCCCAGGACCGGTTTGAACTGGCATATGCACCGAGGCTCCTTGTGAGCCACAGGCATGTCTGGTTTCTTTCAAGCCCTACCTGACCAATACACAAAATCCTGTCTGGGGTGGTGCATGCACCTCCCCTGGCAGGAAACCCTTTGTCCACACCTCCCAAGCTGGAAGGACTCCCAGCAGCAGGAGGGCAGACTTGTGTCTGTGGTGGCAGCATCCATTTTGTGGAGCTGAGGCTATGTCTGATTTTACCCGGGTTTCAGGTACTGTACATGTCGTGTCCCTCTAGAAGGGTGGAATGCTAACCCCGTCGCCAGAATTGGCGAGGGGTTAGTATTCCAATTCGTATGACACCTTACTCGACATGTTTTGATAAAGCCAAACCAAAGATAGCATTTAACCGCGAGGTTCATAATGCACTTAAGAGTATATGGTATGACGATATCTGGAAACAGTAGAAGGAAGTTGTTCCGACCACTGCAGACAGGCTCAGCTCATGCCAGAGCACCATCTCACATGGAACCAAGCACTCTGCCTTCAGGATTGTTAAGGCCTGCCATAGGAGTGACTTATAGGTTACCAGGTGTCCCATTTAAGGTTAGGTATAGGTATACTACACCCAAGTAAGAGGTGATTACACCAACTTACCCCAGCTGAGTGATCAGCCAGTTGTGTCAGGTTGTTAGGCCAAGCCTGGGGTGGCATAATACATGCTGCAGCCCCTGGCAGGCCTTGGGTACACCAATGCCCTGGGTACCTAGTGTACACTGGTACAGGGGCTGACAGGGTGATCCAACCAATTGGGTATGTACCTAGGGTACATGGAGTCCATTTTACAGAGAGAGCAGATAGCCTGAGAGCCTGAATGGCAGGATCTCAGGCCAACTAAGTCGAAAAACCAGCTAGACACTAGGCAAAAATTTGGGGGTAACCATAGTCAGATATCCACCTTCCTACACAACCCCCCCCCAAACGAAGGGAGATAAGGCTGACCTTGACCAGGTAAGCCTATATTGCCCAAGTGGCCATATAAGGAGGAACCAGCACTGGCATGGTTACCCCCTGTCTCATGGTCCACTAAGCAATCCCTCACCCTAAGGGTATCAGAGGGTCTCCACCATAGGGAATCTCTACCTGTGGTGTGTCTTGGCAAAGTAAAAGGCTGGTGTTGAGATGGAGTACTGAAGTGAGTGTCCTCAAAGTGAGGCCTCAGCTTCCTCCAATCATCCTCCACCATGGATGCCTTTCTTTCTTTAACTGAGTTGCACTGTGCTCTCAGGGTCAGCCTCTGGCTACCTAAAGCTGGAGGCTGGGTCCCTTTTGTGGGCTTACTGGAGGGACAGGTCAGGTTTGGGGCCCTAAGGTCCCATGTTTGCCTGTGCCCAACAGAATCCCCCTGGGGGAGGTCCCTAACTACCTGTAAAGGAGATCCCTCAGGAATGTTTTTACCCATCACCTGACTAGGGCTACTAGCCAGGCAATCCTCATTCTTTTGATGGGGGGGTTCTTGTGGACAGGGGCCCTCTGGGGGTCCACTGGCCTCCCTGACCTCTGCAGCCCTGGGCTGACTGAGGCAGGGTAGAGAGAGGCAGGCTACCTGCACCAGACTGGATCCCACCTTGGAAGGGGCCACTGACATCAGAGGCTCTGCCAGGCCAGGCCTGGCTACCTCTGGGGCAGTTCCTTCACAAGGGGTGAGGTCAGATCCCTGAGGAGGCTGACCTTTTCCTAATGTCTGGGGAGAGGGAGACTTTTCTTCCTCCCCACTACTCTCAGTTTGTGTGGAGTGATCCATTGTTTCAGGCTTCACTACACCTATGTCAGTCTGAGTATAGGCTGAGACCATTACAGCCTTGCCAACCTTTTCAGGGGGGCACTCAGTTTGTGTTTGAGCTGTGACTGTCACAGCTCTGCCAGTCCCTACAGGGAAGTCTGTCTGTGCCTGGGCTGTGGCTACCACTGCCCTTCCAACCTTTTCAGGGAGGAAATCTATTTGGACAGGGGTTGTGAATGGCACAACCCCCCTACCCTTTTCTAAGTCATTCCCCAGTAAGCAGTCTACAGGCAAGGTTGGGGACACTGCTACCCTTTTAGGGCCAGTGACCCCTCCCCAGCTGAGACATACCTCTGCCATGGGATGACTGTTCTGTTTGCCATCAATGTTAGTCACCTGGTAGGAGAAACCGGGCAAAAGCTGCTCAGAGGGAACTAGCCAATGGGCCACCATTGTGATGCTAGCCCCAGTGTCTCTGTAGGCCTCAGCTTTTGTACCATTGATGTAGGGCTCCTGTCTGTACCTACCCAAAGTGTTGGGACAGGCAGTGAAGTTGGCAAACCCCATGCCACCATCACAGACAAGAGTGGTTGCTGTAGGGGAATTGGCTAAGCCAGGGTCCCCCTGTGTTCCCCAAGTAAACCCACCCAGATTTCTGGGGGCACTCCCACCACCTGGGGGATTACTGCTGACAGTAATAGGTGGTGTGACAGGAGTAATTGGAGGAACAGTTTTGTTTTTAGCCCTTGGGCAACCGCTGTCAGTTTTCCAATGCCCAGGAGTTTTACACTCATGGCAGTAGGGCTTTTTAGCTGTGGTAGAGGAGGGAGCTTGGGACCCACCACCCTGTGTGGAGTTTTGGGGCCCTGAGGAAGGTTTCTCTTTTTCTTTATCCCCACCCTTCTCTTGAGGCTTGGTGGTATCTTTCTTTTGGTCACCACCCTGGTTTTTAGGCCTGATCCTGGTCCTGACCCATTTATCTGCCCTCTTTCCCAATTCTTGGGGAGAGGTCAAATCTGAGTCTACCAGGTGTTGATGGAGAAGCTGGTTTTGACAATTACTTAAAATCTGCTCTCTCATCATCAAATTGTACAATCCTGTATAATCAGACACCTTACTTCCCAGCAACCAACCCTCCAAAGCCTTAGTGGCACATTCCACATATTCAGACCAGTCCTGAGTCTGTGTCTTCTGGGTGTCTCTGAACATTAACCTGTACTGTTCAGTGGTTAAGCCTAACCCATCAACTAGGACACTCTTCAGGACTCTGTAATTTCTGACATCCTCTTCTCTAACAGTGAGGAGTCTATCTCTGCCTCTCCCCTCAAAGGAGAGCCATAAGATTGCTGCCCACTGGTCTTCAGGAACCTGCTGCACTTTGCAGGCTCTCTCAAGAGCAGTCATCCATTTGTGGATGTCATCCCCACTTTTGTAGGGGGGCACAATCTTGGACAGGTTCCTATTGTCAAAGACCCTATCTTTGTCCCTAGGGACATTGCTGCCACCAGTGGGTATAGACCCACTCTCTCTATGCTGCCTAGCCTTGCTCAGTTTTTCTTCCATCAGGGCTACTTCTAGCTCCTGCTTCCTGATCCTCAGCTGGGCTTCCTGCATTCTGGCCTCATGTTCCCTCCTCTGAGGGGTGGTCATCCTTTTCCTGGAGTGACCTTGAGAGCCCCTAGAGCCATGAGAAGCATTGGAGTCACCTGAGCGATTCCTTTGCCTCCCAAGCCCTGTGTTAAGTCCACTGGGGAGATCCAATGGGGGGAACCCATTGTCAGTCCCCAATAGCCTTAGTTTAGCTGGGCCAAGTATAATACTTGGCACTGGGCTAGTTCTCCCTTCATCATCACTACTTTCTGTATCCTCACCACTTTCCTCCCCTGTAGTATGGTTCTCATCTAAGGGATGGCTATTGGAACTGGGTACCTCTGTAGTATCTTCAGAAGGGGGGCCTCCTGTTCCTGACCCTAAGGGGGCTAACTGGGAAGCTTTCTTGAGTGCTCTCTGATTCTCATCATTCTGTAAGAGCTCTCTGAGCTCAGCAGAGTTTGGGTTCTTGGGCTGTTTAAGGCCTCTAAGAGTTGCCAAATGCCTGAGCTCATTCTGATTAAGGGTAGCAAAGCTGGATGGTGCCCTCTGGGGGTCACTCTCAACAGAGATGGGTACAGTGGACCCCTCTGCCCCGGCCATTGCTCTTAAGTGTGGGTGGATGTGTTGCAATCTACCTACACTTGGGTTTACCTACTAAACCTATCTAGTAGTTGTAGTCAGGGTGTGCTACTCCCTTTGCTCTACAACAACTAAGTTCAGTAGAACTTATGTATATCTAATCTTGTTTTATATGTACCTACAGGTACCTATGTGATCTTTCAATTGGTAACCAAGAGATTACAATGGTAAAACACAGCAAGCTCAAATCCAACCGCTGCTCACCAATGTGAGAAGTTGGCCTGGTATATGCTGTTCACTAGTTCTAGTGACCACCTTGTACCATGCCAAGCAACCCTTATGGTGTGGTTGTAAGTCAACCTTTTCGGACTAGCTGCCCTAGTGGTAGCGTAGGCTAAGCAGTCTTTGAGGCTAAACTCGTGATGCGTGTTAAGCAAGCTGTTTTACCAATAGTAACCCCCTTTTATACCAATGAAAGGACACCACACAGATATATATTCAAAATATATATGTATTTATTTCTCAAAGTAACCCCTAGTCTCTTTATGAGCACAGGAGCACAAATCGTCAAACAAGATTATCACAGAATACACAGAAGTTGCACTTTATATGGATAGGCCCTGGTGGCCACTCGAACCATATACTAAAATAGTGGTATAAGTACCACGGACAGAAAAGGGAAAAGGCCTAGGGCCTCTAGAATCGCTGGGCCTACAAGGAGCTAACGTCAGTTAGTGACCAGGAGGTCCACGGGTGGCGTGTGCAGAGCAAATAGTCACACGCGTGCTCCCATAGGTTTCAATGGGTGCGTAAAAAGTACAAAGTTACTGCAAAAGGAATCTTCCGGATGACCTAGGAACTTAAGATTTGGAACACAGGCACTAGAGATGTAATACTACACTTGGGCACAGGTGTGCCAGCTTTACCTCACCCACAGGAAGCGGGTGCATAGGCCTCGAAGTGCGTCGGGTTTCTTCTATCTGTTCCGTGGGGCCTGTAGACAAAAGTGCTGCAGGCGGTCGGTCGGGAAGAGATGCAGTGGATCCAAGAGTGGATCGGAGATGTTGAAGACCTGTAAGCAGAGGGGACAGTGTTCACAGTCACTAGCCAGTGACCAGCGTGGCACCAGGTGGGTACCAGGCGATGTCGGGTGCAAACAGGTGATGAGGGGTAGCTTGTCTCCGCAGCCACGTGGTCCCTGAAGGTCGACGACGTCCAGGAGTCGGCTCACGAGCTGTCCCACGCAGGCTCTCGCTGTCGGCGGTGTCGGCGACTTGATTGAAGCAAACAAGCCTTGGCAAAAGCAATTGTAGAAGGATTCGGAAATCAGCTGTTGGTTCTGACCAGCAAGGTCAGAGGGATTGCTCCTTTGGAGGGGAGCAAGGGCCAGTCTGGAGCAACCAGACCAGCGGTGTTTGTCGTAGATTTCGTCGCCAAGATGGCCACTAGCCAGCGGGCCAGCAACCGGTTAGGCGCGTCGAGTGGCAAAATGCAGAAGGGCCCCACGCAGATCGTGGAGATGCTGGAGGGCTCACCTTTGGTGCAGATGCTGCTCGAGGGTTGGGCTTCTCGGGACCCAAAGCACAACTTGGAGGGAGCCTCGGTTGTTGCACTGGTCAGCTTGTCGTAGTCGTTCCAAGATGGCTGGCTCCACGTGTCTCGGTGCCTCCACGGGTCTCCTCTTTGCAGGGACTGTGGATCGGGCGGTGAGAGGTCTGGAGGTCCAGGTCTTGTCAGTCTCTGGGCTCGGGCTCCGGCGGGAGGCGGCGGCAAAGCAGACGGTGATTCGCTGGATGGTGCTTGCGTTAGCAAGGTGGTCACTCCCTGACCACAGGGGAGATTTTCTTCAGTCTTCTGTGCAGCAGAATGTCGAAGTTCCCGTCTTCTTCTTAGTTTCAAGTGGATTCCGGGATGTCTGAAGTCTTAGGACACAGCTCCTACCTTTATTCGGATTCTAGGGGCCGGACTACCTGCTAGGTCCCTCCCTATGGGTGGGACCAGGAAGGGGGGTGGTTACACCCCCAATCCTTTGTCCAGCTCGCCCCAGGCCCGGGACTGGTGTGCCCCAGGACCGGTTTGAACTGGCATATGCACCGAGGCTCCTTGTGAGCCACAGGCATGTCTGGTTTCTTTCAAGCCCTACCTGACCAATACACAAAATCCTGTCTGGGGTGGTGCATGCACCTCCCCTGGCAGGAAACCCTTTGTCCACACCTCCCAAGCTGGAAGGACTCCCAGCAGCAGGAGGGCAGACTTGTGTCTGTGGTGGCAGCATCCATTTTGTGGAGCTGAGGCTATGTCTGATTTTACCCGGGTTTCAGGTACTGTACATGTCGTGTCCCTCTAGAAGGGTGGAATGCTAACCCCGTCGCCAGAATTGGCGAGGGGTTAGTATTCCAATTCGTATGACACCTTACTCGACATGTTTTGATAAAGCCAAACCAAAGATAGCATTTAACCGCGAGGTTCATAATGCACTTAAGAGTATATGGTATGACGATATCTGGAAACAGTAGAAGGAAGTTGTTCCGACCACTGCAGACAGGCTCAGCTCATGCCAGAGCACCATCTCACATGGAACCAAGCACTCTGCCTTCAGGATTGTTAAGGCCTGCCATAGGAGTGACTTATAGGTTACCAGGTGTCCCATTTAAGGTTAGGTATAGGTATACTACACCCAAGTAAGAGGTGATTACACCAACTTACCCCAGCTGAGTGATCAGCCAGTTGTGTCAGGTTGTTAGGCCAAGCCTGGGGTGGCATAATACATGCTGCAGCCCCTGGCAGGCCTTGGGTACACCAATGCCCTGGGTACCTAGTGTACACTGGTACAGGGGCTGACAGGGTGATCCAACCAATTGGGTATGTACCTAGGGTACATGGAGTCCATTTTACAGAGAGAGCAGATAGCCTGAGAGCCTGAATGGCAGGATCTCAGGCCAACTAAGTCGAAAAACCAGCTAGACACTAGGCAAAAATTTGGGGGTAACCATAGTCAGATATCCACCTTCCTACAACGTGTCTCGGTGCCTCCACGGGTCTCCTCTTTGCAGGGACTGTGGATCGGGCGGTGAGAGGTCTGGAGGTCCAGGTCTTGTCAGTCTCTGGGCTCGGGCTCCGGCGGGAGGCGGCGGCAAAGCAGACGTTGATTCGCTGGATGGTGCTTGCGTTAGCAAGGTGGTCACTCCCTGACCACAGGGGAGATTGGCTTCAGTCCTCTGTGCGGCAGAGCGTCGAAGTTCCCGTCTTCTTCTTAGTTTCAAGTTGATTCCAGGATGTCTGAAGTCTTAGGACACAGCTCCTACCTTTATTCGGATTCTAGGGGCCGGACTACCTGCTAGGTCCCTCCCTATGGGTGGGACCAGGAAGGGGGGTGGTTACACCCCCAATCCTTTGTCCAGCTTGCCCCAGGCCCGGGACTGGTGTGCCCCAGGACCGGTTTGAACTGGCATATGCCCCGAGGCTCCTTGTGAGCCACAGGCATGTCTGGTTTCTTTCAAGCCCTACCTGACCAATACACAAAATCCTGTCTGGGGTGGTGCATGCACCTCCCCTGGCAGGAAACCCTTTGTCCACACCTCCCAAGCTGGAAGGACTCCCAGCAGCAGGAGGGCAGACTTGTGTCTGTGGTGGCAGCATCCATTTTGTGGAGCTGAGGCTATGTCTGATTTTACCCGGGTTTCAGGCACTGTACATGTCGTGTCCCTCTAGAAGGGTGGAATGCTAACCCCGTCGCCAGAATTGGCGAGGGGTTAGTATTCCAATTCGTATGACACCTTACTCGACATGTTTTGATAAAGCCAAACCAAAGATAGCATTTAACCGCGAGGTTCATAATGCACTTAAGAGTATATGGTATGACGATATCTGGAAACAGTAGAAGGAAGTTGTTCCGACCACTGCAGACAGGCTCAGCTCATGCCAGAGCACCATCTCACATGGAACCAAGCACTCTGCCTTCAGGATTGTTAAGGCCTGCCATAGGAGTGACTTATAGGTTACCAGGTGTCCCATTTAAGTTTAGGTATAGGTATACTACACCTAAGTAAGAGGTGATTACACCAACTTACCCCAGCTGAGTGATCAGCCAGTTGTGTCAGATTGTTAGGCCAAGCCTGGGGTGGCATAATACATGCTTCAGCCCCTGGCAGGCCTTGGATACACCAATGCCCTGGGTACCTAGTGTACACTGGTACAGGGGCTGACAGGGTGATCCAACCAATTGGGTATGTACCTAGGGTACATGGAGTCCATTTTACAGAGAGAGCAGATAGCCTGAGAGCCTGAATGGCAGGATCTCAGGCCAACTAAGTCGAAAAACCAGCTAGACACTAGGCAAAAATTTGGGGGTAACCATAGTCAGATATCCACCTTCCTACACACACACACAACCATGCACACAAACACACAAATACAACCACATACAACCATACACACCACACACAACCACATATACAACCACACAACCACACACACACAACCACACACACAACCACACACAACCACACCTAACCACAAATCCACACAGACAACCACAACCACACAGACAAACACCACCACAAACACAACCACAACTACACCCACACATACAACTGCACACAACCACACACACAACCAGGCACACACAACCCCAAATACACAAGCACACACATACAATCCCACACACACACACACAACCCCATACACAAACCCACACACAACCCCCCCACACACACAACCACAACCACAAACACAACCACACACAACCACACACACACCACACCTACAACCACCCACAACCACACACACACAACCACACACACACACACACAACCACACCTGAAACCACACACACACACAACCACACACACACCACACCTGCAACCACACACACACCCCCACACAAGCAGACAAGCACAACCACACACACACAACCACACACACACAACCACACACCCACACACATACAACCACAACCACACACACATCCCCAGACACACACAACCACACACAACCACAACCACACACACAACCACAACCACACCCACACAACCACACCCACACAACCACACCCATACAACCACACCCACACAACCACACACACAGCCACACACACAAAACAACACACACCCACAACCACACACAAAACTACGCACACACACAACCACACACAACCACACACACAACCACAGACACACAGCCACACACATACAACCACACACAACCACACATACAACCACACAACCACACACACAGCCACACACACAACCAAGCACACACCCACACACAAAACAATACACACACAACCATACACCCATAACCACACCCACACAACCACACACACGCAACCTCACACACAACCACACACAACCACACACACACCCACACAACCATACACCCATAACCACACACACAACCACACATACACAACAACACACACACAACCACACATAGCCACACACACACAAACAACCACACACACACAACCACACACCCACACCACCACAACTACACACATACAACCACACACACACAACCACACACACACAACCACACAGACAACCACAGCCATACAGACAAACACCACCACAGACACACAACCCCAAATACACAACCACACACACACAACCCCACACACACACACAAACCCACACACAAACCCACACACAACCCCCCACACACACAACCCCACACACACAACCACACACACAACCACACACACCACACCTGCAACCACACACACACAACCACACACACACACAACCACACCTAAAACCACACACACAACCACAACCACACACACACAACCACACACACCACACCTCCAACCACACACACAACCACACACACACACCCCTACACAAGCAGACAAGCACAACCACACACACACAACCACACACACACAACCACACACCCACATGCCCCCATACAACCACACACATACAACCACAACCACACACACAACCACACACACAGCCACACACACAGCTAGACACACAGCCACACACACAACCACACACACCCCACACAAGCACACAAGCACAAGCACACACACACAACCACACACACAACCACACACACACAACCACACACCCACACCCCCACACACCCATACAACCACACACATACAACCACAATCATGCACACAACCACACACACAGCCACACACACAGCTAGACACACAGCCACACACACAGCCACACATAACCAGAACCACACACACAATCACACAACCACACACACACAACCACATAATAAACCACAACCACACACACAACCACACACACAACCACGCACACAACCACACAACCACAACCACACAACCATACACATAACCACACACACACACACACCCACAACCACACACACAACCATGCACACAAACACACAAATACAACCACATACAACCATACACACCACACACAACCACATATACAACCACACAACCACACACACACAACCACACACACAACCACACACAACCACACCTAACCACAAATCCACACAGACAACCACAACCACACAGACAAACACCACCACAAACACAACCACAACTACACCCACACATACAACTGCACACAACCACACACACAACCAGGCACACACAACCCCAAATACACAAGCACACACATACAATCCCACACACACACACACAACCCCATACACAAACCCACACACAACCCTCCCACACACACAACCACAACCACACACACAACCACACACAACCACACACACACCACACCTACAACCACCCACAACCACACACACACAACCACACACACACACACACAACCACACCTGAAACCACACACACACACAACCACACACACACCACACCTGCAACCACACACACACCCCCACACAAGCAGACAAGCACAACCACACACACAACCACACACACACACAACCACACACCCACACACATACAACCACAACCACGCACACAACCACACACAGCCACACACACAGCTAGACACACAGCCACACACACAGCCACACACACAGCCACACACAACCAAAACCAAATACACACAATCACACACACAACCACACACACACAACCACACATAATAAACCACAACCACACACACAACCACACACACACAACCACAACCACACAAAACCACACAACCACACCCACACAACCATACACATAACCACACCCACACACAACCACACACACACCCACAACCACACACACAACCATGCACACAAACACACACATACAACCACACACACACACAACCACAACCACACATACAACCATACTGTTGGACCCGGCCTCGTAGAATGGCCCTCCGTGCCCCCGCACCACCGAAACCTGGTACCTACGCCCAAGCACCCGGCCCAGCCGAACCTCCCCACCAGGACACACGCACCGGCCCGGACATCCCCGTCCCTGGCCTCTCTCCTTTCGGCCACCCCGGGCCCGCGTGCCCACTTCATGCACCAAGATGGCCGCCCGGCCCCAGCGCGACCCGGGCCTAGAGGCGCCACTCCGGCTGGAGGACATCACGCTTCCAGGGGATGAGAGAGGGAGGAGCAGTTTCTATCGCACCTCTGAACTCC
Organism: Triturus cristatus; assembly: GCF_964204655.1. Taxonomy (NCBI): domain Eukaryota; kingdom Metazoa; phylum Chordata; class Amphibia; order Caudata; family Salamandridae; genus Triturus; species Triturus cristatus. Next base: position 569,730 of record NW_028187635.1, on the reverse strand, counting down.
CCCGGGACGATGGGTTTCGATCGGCCCTCCGGCCTCCCTGAGAGCTGGCTCCACGCCTGCTGGGTGTCTGGGACTCCTCCCGACCCGGCCCTGAAAGGATCAAAAGACTATAGCAGGAAAACCCGACAAGCGACCCCCAGGTGACAAGACCCCTGCCTGCACAGACTCCGGACATCAAAGAGGGGTCGAACTATAACAAGGGGTGCTCTGGGGCTATCTGGCAGATTCGACGCTGGAACAACGAGAGCCTGCTGACGTGGTCGCGGCTCCTGAAACTGGAACTCACCTGAGCCCTGCTGAGTGACTCGCGGCTCCCTGAAGATCGTAACACCTCCGAACTTGTACCTGAGCCCTGCTGAGTGACTCGCGGCTCCCTGAAGATCGTAAGACCTCCGAACCTGTACCTGAGCCCTGCTGAGTGACTCGCGGCTCCCTGAAGATCGTAAGACCTCCGAACTTGTACCTGAGCCCTGCTGAGTGACTCGCGGCTCCCTGAAGATCGTAACACCTCCGACCTCGTACCTGAGCCCTGCTGAGTGACTCGCGGCTCCCCCAGACTCTCACGGTCCCGCCGGACCCCAACTCCGACCACGTATCCCCCAGCTCGAGGATTGGGAGCTGTGCGCCGGATACGTCCCTGCTTTGAACCGTTACCAGAGACAGTCCCGCTACCCCCCTACCTTTCCGAGACTCCTGAGCCCGTGCTCACCTTGTACATATTTGCAGTGATACCTGTTTGATAAAGCTTGTTCTGAGGATACCCAGTGTGGTCTCTCTGTGTCGTGTGGTGCCAGAAGTACGAACCTAGTTGCAAGATTCCTCCCCCTGGGGAATCTCCCGCCAGTGCCCGGCTACGATACTTTGAGGGTGGGTCTCAGGGTAGTCAGGACCCCTTTCCGGGCTCCTCTGAGGTCGCCGTCTAACATTGGTGGCAAGCGACGGGATTCGGGCCCATCACCTAGAGATCGTACAGTAAACGACGGACGCACGACCAACAAAGATGGCAGAAGGAAGCGCCACGAGCTCCGCAGAAACCAACGCCAACAGAGTGTTCCAGGTGGAGCATCTGGAAGAATATACACACAAAGAGCTAAAACAATTTTGCAAAGAACTTAAAATCGCTACCACTGGCCTCAACACTAAGGAAGACTTGCAGAAAGCACTGAAAACTTGGGTGGAGACCGGGGCCTCCCGCCCGGAAGGCACGGGGGAGCGCCCCGACGAAGCCGAACCCCCCCAAAGCGAAAGCAGTAGCAATCAGGTGCGAGGCATCGTACCAGACGGGGGCCTATCCCCGGAAGAGCTCGCGGACAGAGAGAGAAGCCGCAGTCATGAACTCGAGTTAGCCAAACTCAAAATCGAGGGCGAATTGAAGTTAGCGGAGAAAAAGCTAGCAGTAGAGCAAATGCGTGTACAAGGCGAACTGGAAGAAAAGAAGCTCCAACGGGAGCACGAAGGAAGAAAGCTCCAACTGGAGCACGAACGGAGCTTAAAGGAACTCGAGCTCAAGGCCCGAAATGAGGACGGGGGGCCCTCGGGGAACCGAGAGACGGCCCCCCCAGCGGAACAGAAGGTCCACATCCCCAAGGATGTGGTCAAAGAATATTATAAAAACGATGACATTCAGCAATGGTTTCGGGCCTACGAGGTCGCCATGACCTCCCATCGGATTCCACAGAAGGACTGGGGGGCGGGGTTGTGGGGACGGTTTCTGAGCGAAGGAAGGGACACCCTGCTCGACCTACCCCTCTCCCTGCAGACCTCCTACAGCCACATGAAAGAGGCTCTCCTCACAAGATACGGCCTCACCCCAGAAATGTACCGCCAACGGTTCCGGGACTGCAGGAAGATCCCGGGCACCACCTGGGTGGAGTATGTAAACTTTTTTAGTCGGGCCTTCGATGGGTGGGTCAAGGGCAGCAAGGTCACCACCCTTGCCGAACTCACTGACCTCATGTTATGGGAACATCTGGCTGCGAACTGCTTCATAGAGCTACGTCAACATCTGCTGGATAGCAAGCTCACAGATCCCCGGAAGCTGGCCGTGGAGGCCGACCGCTGGACCAACACCCGGGTCTTCCGGGGCATGGTAGGAGAGTACCCCCGAACCAGTCAGGGACCACCCCGCCAGAGAGGGGGAGGGAACCAGGGAGGGCCGAGGGAGTCCCAGCCTAGCCCCCCGAAGACACCACCTCCACCTTTCCCGGCGCCCCCCCCACCAGTAACAGGGCCCCCTGGGAGACGGGGACACCGGGTGACCGTCACATGTTTTCGCTGCCAGAAACCCGGGCACTACGCCAATGACCCAGAGTGCCCCATGGCCACCCAAGTCACCCCTGCGAGGCAGATAGCCAACGTAGCCCTGGGGGAGGAGGTTGAGGAAACCAAGGAGTGGGAACCCGCCGCTATGGCCCTAGTATCCCTGGGAGATAGGGAAATGATCCCTGGTAGCCTCCTACCGTCCAACACACAGAAATATGGGCAGCTCGTCAAGATCAATGGCCACCAGGTAGAGGCCCTGCGGGACACCGGGGCCAGTATCACCGGTGTCCTCAGGCACCTAGTTCCCGAGGAGCAGATCCTCCCCAATGTCTTTTGCCCCGTAATCTCTGCAGACAATAGGGAAAGTCTGTGTCAGGTGGCCCTGGTGCCATTTGAGTGGGGAGGGGTGATAGGTAAACTCAAGGTGGCCGTAAGAACCTCCCAGCCGGTCGACTGCCTCTTAGGGAACGACCTGGAGAGTTCTCCCTGGAAGCACGTAGAGCGCAAGGCCCACCTAGGAATGATGGGACTCCCCGAGTGGGTGTGTGCCACCACCCGATCTATGACAGCCCGACTCACTCCCCGGAGAGAAGTCGAGAGCACCCCGGTCGAAGTAGCCAGCACCGTCCCCGCCGAGGGACCTCCCGTTCCCCCATCGGAAGGGTCCGTCGCCAGCGACGAACCCGCACCATCCGACCCCGCCCCGGTCCCCGAGTTGGGGGATCTACCCGAGTTGGCCCATTGGCGCCACGAGGGCGGGCCCACCCGAGAAGAATTTTGCCGGGAGCAAGCCACCTGTCCTTCCCTGGTCGGGCTGCGGCGCCAGGCCGAGGGCCAAGCCGCAGGTGACCAGACCGGAACGCACCGAATCTATTGGGAGAATAACGTCCTGTATAGTGAACAGAAATCAGTGGAGCTGGGATCCGGACGGGTACTGGTGGTACCCCTCCGCTTCCGGGATTTCCTCCTGGGCTTAGCCCACGATGTCCCCCTCGCCGGTCACCTGGGTCAGGACAAGACCTACAGCCGTCTCGTGACCCATTTTTATTGGCCTAAGATGAAAGCAGCGGTAGAGGCCCACTGCAAGTCCTGCCCCACGTGCCAAGCCAGTGGGAAGAGTGGGGGGAAGTGCAAGGCTCCCCTCCAACCCTTCCCGGTCATCAGTACCCCTTCGAGCGAGTCGGGATCGACATCGTGGGGCCACTGGACCCCCCCACCTCCCAAGGTCACCGTTTCATCTTGGTCCTAGTGGACCACGCCACCCGCTACCCAGAGGCTATTCCCCTACGCACCATTACGGCCCCCGTGGTGGGCCGGGCCCTGATGGGGATCTTCTCCAGGGTGGGTTTTCCCCGCGAGGTCGTGAGCGATCGCGGCACTAATTTTATATCCAGGTATATGACGTCCCTGTGGCAACAATGTGGGGTGTCCTATAAGTTCACCACCCCGTACCATCCCCAAGGGAACGGCCTAGTAGAGAGGTTTAATAGGACTTTGAAAGGGATGATCGCTGGCCTAGAAGAGCCCCTCCGGCGTAAGTGGGACGTCCTGCTCCCCTGCCTCTTGTTCGCTTACCGGGAGGTCCCCCAGAAGTCCTTAGGGTTCAGCCCGTTTGAATTACTCTATGGGCACCCCGTCCGAGGTCCCCTCAGTTTGGTTAAGGAAGGGTGGGAGGCAGCACCCCAGACCACCCCCCGAGATGTGTTCCAGTATGTCCTGGCCCTCCGGAACCAGACCAGGAGGTTCCGAAAACTGGCCGAGGCCAACCTGGAGGCGAGTCAAGAAGAAATGAAGCGCTGGTACGACCAGAATGCTACTCTGGTCGAGTTCCAGCCGGGCCAGCAGGTGTGGGTCATGGCCCCCGTGAAGCCTGGCGCTCTCCAGGACCGATGGACTGGGCCCTACAAAGTGGTCGAGAAGAAGAGCCAAGTCACCTACTTGGTGGACGTCCAGTCGCCTCGGGATCCCCTCCGGGTCCTGCACGTGAACCGCCTCAAGCCTCACTTCCAGCGGACAGAACTGAGCCTCCTGCTGGCCACCGATGACGGGGCCGAAGATGAGTCGGATCCCCTCCCGGACCTCCTATGTATCAAGGAGCAGGATGGCTCCGTGGAAGGAGTGAACCTCTCCCCAGCCCTCACTGCCCAGCAACAAGCGGACTGCCGCCAGCTCCTAAGACAATTTTCTGACCTCTTCTCCCTGACCCCCCGGGTCACCAACTGGTGTGTTCATGATGTGGACACCGGGGACAGCCCGCCGGTGAGACATCGAGCCTACCGGGTTCCTGACCGGGTCCGGTCCTGCATTCAAGCGGAGGTCTCGAAGATGTTGACCCTAGGGGTGATCGAGCCCTCTGACAGTCCCTGGGCCAGCCCCGTGGTCCTGGTCCCGAAGGCAGCGGCCCCCGGTGTCGCCCCCGAGCTCCGCTTCTGCGTGGACTACCGGGGGCTCAATGACGTTACCCGAGCCGATGCCCACCCCATTCCACGAGCCGACGAACTCATTGACCGACTAGGGGCAGCCCGGTTCCTCAGCACATTCGACCTCACCTGCGGATACTGGCAGATTGCGCTCACCGAAGGGGCCAAAGAGCGGTCCGCTTTCTCCACCCCCGATGGACACTACCGCTTCCGCGTAATGCCCTTCGGGATGAAAAATGCCCCGGCCACTTTCCAGCGACTGGTGAATAGGGTCCTGGCCGGGCTAGAACAGTTCAGCGCGGCATACCTGGACGACATCGCTGTCTTCAGTTCAGAGTGGAGTGAGCACCTCCAGCACCTCCGAAGGGTGCTAATCGCCCTGCGCCAGGCAGGCCTCACAGTAAAAGCCAGCAAGTGCCAGATCGGGCAAGGATCTGTGGTCTACTTGGGGCACCAGGTCGGGGGTGGCCAGGTCGCCCCTCTACAGCCAAAGATCGACGCCATCCTGGCCTGGGAACCACCCATCACCCAGACGGAGGTCCGAGCCTTTCTGGGACTCAGGGGCTACTACCGAAGATTCATTCGGGGGTATGGCAGCCTTGTCGGCCCTCTCACAGAACTCACGTCTAAAAAACAGCCAAAGAAAGTGCAGTGGACGGCTGCCTGCCAGGAAGCTTTCGATGCCCTAAAAAGGGCCATGTGCACGGCCCCCGTCCTCCAGGCTCCCGACTACGCCAAGGAGTTCATAGTCCAGACCGATGCCTCCGAGCATGGCATTGGGGCCGTCCTGTCCCAAGTAAATGACCAAGGCCTAGACCAGCCCGTCGCCTTCCTCAGTCGGCGGCTGTTGGCCCGAGAACAAAGATGGAGCACCATAGAGCGCGAAGCCTTTGCCGTGGTCTGGGCACTCAAAAAGCTACGACCCTACCTGTTTGGCACCCATTTCAGAGTCCAGACTGACCATCGGCCCTTACGCTGGCTCATGCAGATGCGAGGAGAAAACCCCAAGCTACTGCGGTGGTCAATCTCCCTCCAGGGGATGGATTTCACCGTGGAACACCGCCCTGGTACGGACCACGCCAATGCTGACGGCCTCTCCCGGTTCTTCCGCCTCAGCGAAGAGAACCCCCCAAGCTGATGGGCAGTTCTCTCCGGCTTTCAGCTGGGGGGGACGCGTGTTGGACCCGGCCTCGTAGAATGGCCCTCCGTGCCCCCGCACCACCGAAACCTGGTACCTACAGCCCAAGCACCCGGCCCAGCCGAACCTCCCCACCAGGACACACGCACCGGCCCGGACATCCCCGTCCCTGGCCTCTCTCCTTTCGGCCACCCCGGGCCCGCGTGCCCACTTCATGCACCAAGATGGCCGCCCGGCCCCAGCGCGACCCGGGCCTAGAGGCGCCACTCCGGCTGGAGGACATCACGCTTCCAGGGGATGAGAGAGGGAGGAGCAGTTTCTATCGCACCTCTGAACTCCCCCGGGACGATGGGTTTCGATCGGCCCTCCGGCCTCCCTGAGAGCTGGCTCCACGCCTGCTGGGTGTCTGGGACTCCTCCCGACCCGGCCCTGAAAGGATCAAAAGACTATAGCAGGAAAACCCGACAAGCGACCCCCAGGTGACAAGACCCCTGCCTGCACAGACTCCGGACATCAAAGAGGGGTCGAACTATAACAAGGGGTGCTCTGGGGCTATCTGGCAGATTCGACGCTGGAACAACGAGAGCCTGCTGACGTGGTCGCGGCTCCTGAAACTGGAACTCACCTGAGCCCTGCTGAGTGACTCGCGGCTCCCTGAAGATCGTAACACCTCCGAACTTGTACCTGAGCCCTGCTGAGTGACTCGCGGCTCCCTGAAGATCGTAAGACCTCCGAACCTGTACCTGAGCCCTGCTGAGTGACTCGCGGCTCCCTGAAGATCGTAAGACCTCCGAACTTGTACCTGAGCCCTGCTGAGTGACTCGCGGCTCCCTGAAGATCGTAACACCTCCGACCTCGTACCTGAGCCCTGCTGAGTGACTCGCGGCTTCCCCAGACTCTCACGGTCCCGCCGGACCCCAACTCCGACCACGTATCCCCCAGCTCGAGGATTGGGAGCTGTGCGCCGGATACGTCCCTGCTTTGAACCGTTACCAGAGACAGTCCCGCTACCCCCCTACCTTTCCGAGACTCCTGAGCCCGTGCTCACCTTGTACATATTTGCAGTGATACCTGTTTGATAAAGCTTGTTCTGAGGATACCCAGTGTGGTCTCTCTGTGTCGTGTGGTGCCAGAAGTACGAACCTAGTTGCAAGATTCCTCCCCCTGGGGAATCTCCCGCCAGTGCCCGGCTACGATACTTTGAGGGTGGGTCTCAGGGTAGTCAGGACCCCTTTCCGGGCTCCTCTGAGGTCGCCGTCTAACACATACACACCAAACACAACCACACATACAACCACACACACAACCACAAATCCACACACAACCACAACTGCACCCACAACTGCACCCACAACACCACACACACAACCCCACACACACACAGCCACACACACTGAAGCCCACACACACACAACCACACACACACAACCCCACACAACCCCACACACAACCCCACACACACAACCCCACACACACAACCACACACACACAACCACAACCACACGCAGAACCACAAACACACATAACCACACACACATACAAACAACCACACACACACAACCACACAAACACACAACCACACACCCAACCACGCCCAACCACACCCACACAACCACACATATAACCACCCACACTGAACCACACACACCCAACCACACAACCACACATAACCACAACCACACAACCACAGACAACCACAACCACACACACACAACCACACACACACAACCACAACCAATCACAACCACACCCACACACACACACAACCCCACCCACAACCAGGCACACAACCACACAGACACAACCACACACACACAACCATACACACACAACCACACATACAACCACACACACACATACAACCACACACACATCCCCAGACACACACAACCACACACAACCACAACCACACACACAACCACAACCACACCCACACAACCACACCCACACAACCACACCCATACAACCACACCCACACAACCACACACACAGCCACACACACAAAACCACACACACCCACAACCACACACAAAACCACGCACACACACAACCACACACAACCACACACACAACCACAGACACACAACCACACACATACAACCACACACAACCACACATACAACCACACAACCACACACACAGCCACACACACAACCAAGCACACAACCACACACAAAACAATACACACACAACCATACACCCATAACCACACCCACACAACCACACACACGCAACCTCACACACAACCACACACAACCACATACACACCCACACAACCATACACCCATAACCACACACACAACCACACATACACAACAACACACACACAACCACACATAGCCACACACACACAAACAACCACACACACACAACCACACACCCACACCACCACAACCCCACACACACAACCACACACACACAACCACACACACACAACCGCATAGACAACCACAACCATACAGACAAACACCACACACACACACAACCCCAAATACACAACCACACACACACAACCACACACACACACACAAGCCCACACACAAACCCACACACAACCCCCCACACACACAACCCCACACACACAACCACCCACACAACCACACACACACCACACCTGCAACCACACACACACAACCACACACACACACAACCACACCTGAAACCACACACACAACCACAACCAGACACACACAACCACACACACACCACACCTGCAACCACACACACAACCACACACACACCCCTACACAAGCAGACAAGCACAACCACACACACACAACCACACACACACAACCACACCCCCACACACCCCCATACAACCACACACACACCCCCACACAAGCACACAAGCACAACCACACACACACAACCACACACACAACCACACACACACAACCACACACCCACACCCCCACACACCCATACAACCACACACATACAACCACAACCATGCACACAGCTAGACACACAGCCACACACACAGCCACACATAACCAGAACCACACACACAATCACACACAACCACACACACACAACCACATAATAAACCACAACCACACACACAACCACACACACAACCACACACACAACCACACAACCACACCCACACAACCATACACATAACCACACACACACAACCACACATACACCCACAACCACACACACAACCATGCACACAAACACACAAATACAACCACATACAACCACACACACACACAACCACACACCCACACACATACAACCACAACCATGCACACAACCACACACAGCCACACACACAGCTAGACACACAGCCACACGCACAGCCACACACACAGCCACACACAACCAAAACCACATACACACAATCACACACACAACCACACACACACAACCACACATAATAAACCACAACCACACACACAACCACACACACAACCACAACCACACAAAACCACACAACCACACCCACACAACCATACACATAACCACACCCACACACAACCACACACACACCCACAACCACACACACAACCATGCACACAAACACACACATACAACCACACGCACACACAACCACAACCACACATACAACCATACACACCACACACAACCACACATACAACCACACAACCACACACACAACCACAAATCCACACACAACCACAACTGCACCCACAACTGCACCCACAACACCACACACACAACCCCACACACACACAGCCACACACACTGAAGCCCACACACACACAACCACACACACACAACCCCACACAACCCCACACACAACCCCACACACACATCCCCACACACACAACCACACACACAGAACCACAACCACACGCAGAACCACAAACACACATAACCACACACACATACAAACAACCACACACGCACAACCACACAAACACACAACCACACACCCAACCACGCCCAACCACACCCACACAACCACACATATAACCACCCACACTGAACCACACACACCCAACCACACCACCACACACAACCACAACCACACAACCACAGACAACCACAACCACACACACACAACCACACACACACAACCACAACCAATCACAACCACACCCACACACACACACAACCCCACCCACAACCAGGCACACAACCACACAGACACAACCACACACACACAACCATACACACACAACCACACATACAACCACACACACACATACAACCACACACACATCCCCAGACACACACAACCACACACAACCACAACCACACACACAACCACAACCACACCCACACAACCACACCCACACAACCACACCCATACAACCACACCCACACAACCACACACACAGCCACACACACAAAACCACACACACCCACAACCACACACAAAACCACGCACACACACAACCACACACAACCACACACACAACCACAGACACACAACCACACACATACAACCACACACAACCACACATACAACCACACAACCACACACACAGCCACACACACAACCAAGCACACAACCACACACAAAACAATACACACACAACCATACACCCATAACCACACCCACACAACCACACACATAACCACACCCACACACAACCACACACACACCCACAACCACACACACAACCATGCACACAAACACACAAATACAACCACACACACACACAACCACAACCACACATACAACCATACACACCACACACAACCACACATACAACCACACAGCCACACACACACAACCACAAATCCACACACACAACCACGACTGCACCCACAACTGCACCCACAACACCACACACACAACCCCACACACACACAGCCACACACACTGAAGCCCACACACACACAACCACACACACACAACCCCACACAACCCCACACACAACCCCACACACACAACCCCACACACACAACCACACACACACACAACCACAACCACACGCAGAACCACAAACACACATAACCACACACACATACAAACAACCACACACACACAACCACACAACCACACAACCACACAACCACACACCCAACCACGCCCAACCACACCCACACAACCACACATATAACCACACACACTGAACCACACACACCCAACCACACAACCACACACAACCACAACCACACAACCACAGACAACCACAACCACACACACACAACCACACACACACAACCACAACCAATCACAACCACACCCACACAACCCCACACACAACCAGGCACACAACCACACAGACACAACCACACACACACAACCACACATACAACCACACACACACATACAACCACACACACATCCCCAGACACACACAACCACACACAACCACAACCACACACACAACCACAACCACACCCACACAACCACACCCACACAACCACACCCATACAACCACACCCACACAACCACACACACAGCCACACACACAAAACAACACACACCCACAACCACACATAAAACCACGCACACGCACAACCACATACAACCACACACACAACCACGGACACACAACCACACACATACAACCACACACAACCACACATACAACCACACAACCACACACACAGCCACACACACAACCAAGCACACAACCACACACAAAACAATACACACACAACCATACACCCATAACCACACCTACACAACCACACACACGCAACCTCACACACAACCACACACAACCACACACACACCCACACAACCATACACCCATAACCACACACACAACCACACATACACAACAACACACACACAACCACACATAGCCACACACACACAAACAACCACACACCCACACCACCACAACTACACACACACAACCACACACACACAACCACACACACACAACCACACAGACAACCACAACCATACAGACAAACACCACCACACACACACAACCCCAAATACACAACCACACACACACAACCCCACACACACACACAAACCCACACACAAACCCACACACAACCCCCCACACACACAACCCCACACACACAACCACACACACAACCACACACACCACACCTGCAACCACACACACATAACCACACACACACACAACCACACCTGAAACCACACACACAACCACAACCACACACACACAACCACACATACCACACCCACAACCACACACACAACCATGCACACAAACACACAAATACAACCACATACAACCACACACACACACACACACACACACACAACCACAACCACACATACAACCATACACACCACACACAACCACACATACAACCACACAACCACACACACACAACCACACACACAACCACACACAACCACACCTAACCACAAATCCACACACACAACCAGAACCGCACCCACAACTGCACCCACAACCCCACACACACAACCCCACACACACACAGCCACACACACACAACCCCACACAACCCCACACACACAACCACACACACACAACCCCACACAACCCCACACACACACAACCCCACACACACAACCCCAGACACACAATCGCAACCACATGCAGATCCACAAACACACATAACCACACACACATACAAACAACCACACACACACAACCACACAAACACACAACCACACACCCACACCACCACAACCACACACAACCACACACACACAAACACAACCAAACATACACATAACCACACACAACCACACAGACAACCACAACCACACACACAACTACAACTAAACCCCCCCACACACACAACCACACACACACACACAACCACACACAACCAGGCACACAACCACACACACACAACCAAACCCACACACACAACCAAAACCACACACAACCACACACACACAACCTCACACACAACTATACCCAACCACACACACCCACAACCACACACACACACCCCACACACACAGCCACACACAGCCACACTCAACCACACACACACAACCACACAAACACACCCACATATATAACCACGCACACTGAACCACACACACCCAACCACACAACCACACACACAAACACACCCCCACACAAGCACACAACCACACACACACAACCACAACCATTCACAACCACATACACAACACCACACACACACAACCAGGCACACAACCACACAACCCATACACACAACAACCCACACACAACCACACACACACACAACCACACATACAACCACAACCACAAACACACAACCGTACACACACAACCACAACCAATCACAACCACACCCATGCAACCACACACACACAACCATACACACACAACCACACATACAACCACACACAACCACACACACATCCCCAGACACACACAACCACACACAACCACAACCACACACACAACCACAACCACACAACCACACCCACACAACCATACCCATACAACCACACCCACAGCCACACACACACAACCACACACACACACAAAACCACACAACCTCACAACCACACACAACCACACACACAACCACACACACACAACCACACATATACAACCACACACAACCACACATACAACCACACAACCACACACACAGCCACACATACAACCAAGCACACAACCACACACAAAACAATACACACACAACCAAGCCCACACACAACCACACATACAACCAACCACACACAACCACACACACACAACAACACACACACAACCACACATAGCCACACACACACACACACACAACCACACACCCACACAACTACACACATACAACCACACACACAACCACACAGACAAACACAACCACACACATAACCACAACTACACCCATACATACAACCGCACCCACCCACAACCACACACACAACCAGGCACACACAACCCCACATACACAACCACACACACACAACCCCACACACACACACACACACAACCCCACACAAAAACCCTCACACCCCCTCACACACACACACAACCCCACACACACAACCACAACCACACACACAACCACACACACACAACCACACACAACCACACCCGCAACCACACACAACCACAACCATGTACACACAACCACACACACAAACAACCACACCTGCAACCACACACTCAACCACAACCACACACACACAACCACACACACACCACACCTGCAACCACACACAACCACACACACACACCCATACAAGCACACAAGCACAACCACACACACAACCAGGCACACACAACCCCACATACACAACCACACACACACAACCCCACACACACACACACAACCCCACACACAACCAGGCACACAACCACACAGACACAACCACACACACACAACCATACACACACAACCACACATACAACCACACACACACATACAACCACACACACATCCCCAGACACACACAACCACACACAACCACAACCACACACAACCACAACCACACCCACACAACCATACCCACACAACCACACCCATACAACCACACCCACACAACCACACACACAGCCACACACACAAAACCACACACACCCACAACCACACACAAAACCACGCACACACACAACCACACACAACCACACACACAACCACAGACACACAACCACACACATACAACCACACACAACCACACATACAACCACACACAGCCAAACACAACCAAGCATACAACCACACACAAAACAATACACACATAACCATACACCCATAACCACACCCACACAACCACACACACGCAACCTCACACACAACCACACACAACCACACACACACCCACACAACCATACACCCATAACCACACACACAACCACACATACACAACAACACACACACAACCACACATAGTCACACACACACAAACAACCACACACACACAACCACACACCCACACCACCACAACTACACACACACAACCACACACACACAACACACAGACAACCACAACCATACAGACAAACACCACCACACACACACAACCCCAAATACACAACCACACACACACAACCCCACACACACACACAACCCCACACACAAACCCACACACAACCCCCCCCACACACAACCACACACACAACCACACAAACACCACACCTGAAACCACACACACAACCACACGCACACACAACCACACCTGAAACCACACACACAACCACACACACACCACACCTGCAACCACACACACAACCACACACATACCCCTACACAAGCAGACAAGCACAACCACACACACACAACCACACACCCACATACCCCCATACAACCACACACATACAACCACAACCACACACACAACCACACACACACAACCACACACACAACCACACACACCACACCTGCAACCACACACACAACCACACACACACAACCACACACACAACCACACACACAACCACACACACACAACCACACACACCACACCTGCAACCACACACACAACCACACACACACACCCCTACAAAAGCAGACAAGCACAACCACACATACACAACCACACACCCACATGCCCCCATACAACCACACACATACAACCACAACCACACACACAACCACACACACAGCCACACACACAGCTAGACACACAGCCACACACACAACCACACACACCCCACACAAGCACACAAGCACAACCACACACACACAACCAAACACACAACCACACACACACAACCACACACCCACACCCCCACACACCCATACAACCACACACATACAACCACAACCATGCACACAACCACACACACAGCCACACACACAGCTAGACACACAGCCACACACACAGCCACACATAACCAGAACTACACACACAATCACACACAACCACACACACACAACCACATAATAAACCACAACCACACACACAACCACACAAACAACCACACACACAACCACACAACCACACCCAAACAACCATACACATAACCACACACACACACAACCACACACACACCCACAACCACACACACAACCATGCACACAAACACACAAATACAACCACATACAACCATACACACCACACACAATCACACATACAACCACACAACCACACACACACAACCACACACACAACCACACACAACCACACCCACACAACCACACATATAACCACACACACTGAACCACACACACCCAACCACACACAACCACAACCACACAACCACAGACAACCACAACCACACACACACAACCACACACATACAACCACAACCAATCACAACCACACCCACACACACACAACCCCACACACAACCAGGCACACAACCACACAGACACAACCACACACACACAACCATACACACACAACCACACATACAACCACACACACACATACAACCACACACACATCCCCAGACACACACAACCACACACAACCACAACCACACACAACCACAACCATACCCACACAACCACACCCACACAACCACACCCATACAACCACACCCACACAACCACACACACAGCCACACACACAAAACCCCAAACACCCACAACCACACACAAAACCACGCACACACACAACCACACACAACCACACACACAACCACAAACACACAACCACACACATACAACCACACACAACCACACATACAACCACACACACAGCCACACACACAACCAAGCATACAACCACACACAAAACAATACACACACAACCATACACCCATAACCACACCCACACAACCACACACACGCAACCTCACACACAACCACACACAACCACACACACACACACACAACCATACACCCATAACCACACACTAAACCACACATACACAACAACACACACACAACCACACATAGCCACACACACACAAACAACCACACACACACAACCACACACCCACACCACCACAACTACACACACACAACCACACACACACAACCACACAGACAACCACAACCATACAGACAAACACCACCACACACACACAACCCCAAATACACAACCACACACACACAACCTCACACACACACACACAACCCCACACACTAACCCACACACAACCCCCCACACACACAACCCCACACACACAACCACACACACAACCACACACACCACACCTGCAACCACACACACAACCACACACACACAACCACACCTGAAACCACACACACAACCACACACACACAACCACACACACCACACCTGCAACCACACACACAACCACACACACACCCCTACAAAAGCAGACAAGCACAACCACACATACACAACCACACACCCACATGCCCCCATACAACCACACACATACAACCACAACCACACACACAACCACACACACAGCCACACACACAGCTAGACACACAGCCACACACACAACCACACACACACCCCACACAAGCACACAAGCACAAGCACACACACACACAACCACACACACAACCACACCCCCACACCCCCACACACCCATACAACCACACACATACAACCACAACCATGCACACAACCACACACACAGCCACACACACAGCTAGACACACAGCCACACACACAGCCACACATAACCAGAACCACACACACAATCACACACAACCACACACACACAACCACATAATAAACCACAACCACACACACAACCACACACACAACCACGCACACAACCACACAACCACACCCACACAACCATACACATAACCACACACACACACAACCACACACACACCCACAACCACACACACAACCATGCACACAAACACACAAATACAACCACATACAACCATACACACCACACACAACCACACACACAACCACACAACCACACACACACAACCACACACACAACCACACACAACCACACCTAACCACAAATCCACACAGACAACCACAACCACACAGACAAACACCACCACACGCACAACCACAACTACACCCACACATACAACTGCACACAACCACACACACAACCAGGCACACACAACCCCAAATACACAAGCACACACACACAATCCCACACACACACACAACCCCATACACAAACCCACACACAACCCTCCCACACACACAACCACAACCACACACACAACCACACACAACCACACACACACCACACCTGCAACCACCCACAACCACACACACAACCACACACACACAACCACACCTGAAACCACACACACACACAACCATACACACACCACACCTGCAACCACACACACACAACCACACACACACCCCCACACAAGCAGACAAGCACAAGCACACAAACACAACCACACACCCACACCCCCATACAACCACACACATACAACCACAACCACGCACACAACCATGCACACAGCCACACACACAGCTAGACACACAGCCACACACACAGCCACACACACAGCCACACACAACCAAAACCACATACACACAATCACACACACAACCACACACACACAACCACACATAATAAACCACAACCACACACACAACCACACACACACAACCACAACCACACAAAACCACACAACCACACCCACACAACCATACACATAACCACACCCACACACAACCACACACACACCCACAACCACACACACAACCATGCACACAAACACACAAATACAACCACACACACACACAACCACAACCACACATACAACCATACACACCACACACAACCACACATACAACCACACAACCACACACACAACAACAAATCCACACACACAACCACAACTGCACCCACAACTGCACCCACAACACCACACACACAACCCCACACACACACAGCCACACACACTGAAGCCCACACACACACAACCACACACACACAACCCCACACAACCCCACACACAACCCCACACACACAACCCCACACACACAACCACAACCACACGCAGAACCACAAACACACATAACCACACACACATACAATCAACCACACACACACAACCACACAAACACACAACCACATACCCAACCACGCCCAACCACACCCACACAACCACACATATAACCACACACACTGAACCACACACACCCAACCACACAACCACACACAACCAAAACCACACAACCACAGACAACCACAACCACACACACACAACCACACACACACAACCACAACCAATCACAACCACACCCACACACACACACAACCCCACCCACAACCAGGCACACAACCACACAGACACAACCACACACATACAACCATACACACACAACCACACATACAACCACACACACACATACAACCACACACACATCCCCAGACACACACAACCACACACAACCACAACCACACACACAACCACAACCACACCCACACAACCACACCCACACAACCACACCCATACAACCACAACCACACACACAGCCACACACACAAAACCACACACACCCACAACCAAAAAACAAAACCATGCACACACACAACCACACACAACCACACACACAACCACAGACACACAACCACACACATATAACCACACACAACCACACATACAACCACACAACCACACACACAGCCACACACACAACCAAGCACACAACCACACACAAAACAATACACACACAACCATACACCCATAACCACACCCACACAACCACACACACGCAACCTCACACACAACCACACACAACCACACACACACCCACACAACCATACACCCATAACCACACACACAACCACACATACACAACAACACACACACAACCACACATAGCCACACACACACAAACAACCACACACACACAACCACACACCCACACCACCACAACTACACACACACAACCACACACACACAACCACACACACACAACTGCACAGACAACCACAACCATACAGACAAACACCACACACACACACAACCCCAAATACACAACCCCACACACACAACCCCACACACACACACAAGCCCACACACAAACCCACACACAACCCCCCACACACACAACCACACACACAACCGCACACACACCACACCTGCAACCACACACACACAACCACACACACACACAACCACACCTGAAACCACACACACAACCACAACCAGACACACACAACCACACACACACACCACACCTGCAACCACACACACAACCACACACACACCCCTACACAAGCAGACAAGCACAACCACACACACACAACCACACACACACAACCACACACCCACATACCCACACACCCCCATACAACCACACACATACAACCACAACCACGCTCACAACCACACACACAGCCACAGCCACACACACAGCTAGACACACAGCCACACACACAACCACACACACACACCCACACAAGCACACAAGCACAACCACACACACACAACCACACACACAACCACACACACACAACCACACACCCACACCCCCACACACCCATACAACCACACACATACAACCACAACCATGCACACAACCACACACACACAACCACACCCGCAACCACACACAACCACAACCACGTACACACAACCACACACACAAACAACCACACCTGCAACCACACACACAACCACAACCACACACACACAACCACACACACACCACACCTGCAACCACACACAACCACACCCACACAAGTACACAAGCACAACCACACACACAACCACACACACACACAACCACACACCCACACACCCATACAACCACACACATACAACCACAACCACGCACACAGCCACACACACAGCTAGACACACAGCAACATACACAGCCACACACAACCAGAACCACACACACAACCATATAATAAACCACAACCACACACACAACCACACACACAACCACACACACAACCACACAACCACACCCACACAACCATACACATAACCACACAGACACAACCACATATACACCCACAACCACACACACAACCATGCACACAAACACACAAATACAACCACATACAACCATACACACCACACACAACCACACATACAACCACACAACCACACACACACAACCACACACACAACCACACACAACCACACCTAACCACAAATCCACACAGACAACCACAACCACACAGACAAACACCACCACACGCACAACCACAACTACACCCACACATACAACTGCACACAACCACACACACAACCAGGCACACACAACCCCAAATACACAAGCACACACACACAATACCGCACACACACACAACCCCATACACAAACCCACACACAACCCCCCCACACACACAACCACAACCACACACACAACCACACACAACCACACACACACCACACCTGCAACCACCCACAACCACACACACAACCACACACACACACACACAACCACACCTGAAACCACACACACACACACAACCATACACACACCACACCTGCAACCACACACACACAACCACACACACACACCCACACAAGCAGACAAGCACAAGCACACACACACAACCACACACACAACCACACACCCACACCCCCATACAACCACACACATACAACCACAACCACGCACACAACCACGCACACAGCCACACACACAGCTAGACACACAGCCACACACACAGCCACACACACAGCCACACACAACCAAAACCACATACACACAATCACACACACAACCACACACACACAACCACACATAATAAACCACAACCACAACCACAAACACACAACCACAACCACACAAAACCACACAACCACACCCACACAACCATACACACACAACCCCACACACACAACCACAACCACACGCAGAACCACAAACACACATAACCACACACACATACAATCAACCACACACACACAACCACACAAACACACAACCACATACCCAACCACGCCCAACCACACCCACACAACCACACATATAACCACACACACTGAACCACACACACCCAACCACACAACCACACACAACCAAAACCACACAACCACAGACAACCACAACCACACACACACAACCACACACACACAACCACAACCAATCACAACCACACCCACACACACACACAACCCCACCCACAACCAGGCACACAACCACACAGACACAACCACACACATACAACCATACACACACAACCACACATACAACCACACACACACATACAACCACACACACATCCCCAGACACACACAACCACACACAACCACAACCACACACACAACCACAACCACACCCACACAACCACACCCACACAACCACACCCATACAACCACAACCACACACACAGCCACACACACAAAACCACACACACCCACAACCAAAAAACAAAACCATGCACACACACAACCACACACAACCACACACACAACCACAGACACACAACCACACACATATAACCACACACAACCACACATACAACCACACAACCACACACACAGCCACACACACAACCAAGCACACAACCACACACAAAACAATACACACACAACCATACACCCATAACCACACCCACACAACCACACACACGCAACCTCACACACAACCACACACAACCACACACACACCCACACAACCATACACCCATAACCACACACACAACCACACATACACAACAACACACACACAACCACACATAGCCACACACACACAAACAACCACACACACACAACCACACACCCACACCACCACAACTACACACACACAACCACACACACACAACCACACACACACAACTGCACAGACAACCACAACCATACAGACAAACACCACACACACACACAACCCCAAATACACAACCCCACACACACAACCCCACACACACACACAAGCCCACACACAAACCCACACACAACCCCCCACACACACAACCACACACACAACCGCACACACACCACACCTGCAACCACACACACACAACCACACACACACACAACCACACCTGAAACCACACACACAACCACAACCAGACACACACAACCACACACACACACCACACCTGCAACCACACACACAACCACACACACACCCCTACACAAGCAGACAAGCACAACCACACACACACAACCACACACACACAACCACACACCCACATACCCACACACCCCCATACAACCACACACATACAACCACAACCACGCTCACAACCACACACACAGCCACAGCCACACACACAGCTAGACACACAGCCACACACACAACCACACACACACACCCACACAAGCACACAAGCACAACCACACACACACAACCACACACACAACCACACACACACAACCACACACCCACACCCCCACACACCCATACAACCACACACATACAACCACAACCATGCACACAACCACACACACACAACCACACCCGCAACCACACACAACCACAACCACGTACACACAACCACACACACAACCACACCTGCAACCACACACACAACCACAACCACACACACACAACCACACACACACCACACCTGCAACCACACACAACCACACCCACACAAGTACACAAGCACAACCACACACACAACCACACACACACACAACCACACACCCACACACCCATACAACCACACACATACAACCACAACCACGCACACAGCCACACACACAGCTAGACACACAGCAACATACACAGCCACACACAACCAGAACCACACACACAACCATATAATAAACCACAACCACACACACAACCACACACACAACCACACACACAACCACACAACCACACCCACACAACCATACACATAACCACACAGACACAACCACATATACACCCACAACCACACACACAACCATGCACACAAACACACAAATACAACCACATACAACCATACACACCACACACAACCACACATACAACCACACAACCACACACACACAACCACACACACAACCACACACAACCACACCTAACCACAAATCCACACAGACAACCACAACCACACAGACAAACACCACCACACGCACAACCACAACTACACCCACACATACAACTGCACACAACCACACACACAACCAGGCACACACAACCCCAAATACACAAGCACACACACACAATACCGCACACACACACAACCCCATACACAAACCCACACACAACCCCCCCACACACACAACCACAACCACACACACAACCACACACAACCACACACACACCACACCTGCAACCACCCACAACCACACACACAACCACACACACACACACACAACCACACCTGAAACCACACACACACACACAACCATACACACACCACACCTGCAACCACACACACACAACCACACACACACACCCACACAAGCAGACAAGCACAAGCACACACACACAACCACACACACAACCACACACCCACACCCCCATACAACCACACACATACAACCACAACCACGCACACAACCACGCACACAGCCACACACACAGCTAGACACACAGCCACACACACAGCCACACACACAGCCACACACAACCAAAACCACATACACACAATCACACACACAACCACACACACACAACCACACATAATAAACCACAACCACAACCACAAACACACAACCACAACCACACAAAACCACACAACCACACCCACACAACCATACACATAACCACACCCACACACAACCACACACACACCCACAACCACACACACAACCATGCACACAAACACACAAATACAACCACACACACACACAACCACAACCACACATACAACCATACACACCACACACAACCACACATACAACCACACAACCACACACACAACCACAAATCCACACACACAACCACAACTGCACCCACAACTGCACCCACAACACCACACACACAACCCCACACACACACAGCCACACACACTGAAGCCCACACACACACAACCCCACACACACAACCCCACACAACCCCACACACAACCCCACACACACAACCCCACACACACAACCACACACACACAACCACAACCACACACAGAACCACAAACACACATAACCACACACACATACAAACAACCACACACACACAACCACACAAACACACAACCACACACCCAACCACGCCCAACCACACCCACACAACCACACATATAACCACACACTGAACCACACACACCCAACCACACAACCACACACAACCACAACCACACAACCACAGACAACCACAACCACACATACACAACCACACACACACAACCACACACACAACCACAACCACACCCACACACACACAACCCCACACACAACCACACAACCACACCCACACAACCATACACATAACCACACACACACAACCACATATACACCCACAACCACACACACAACCATGCACACAAACACACAAATACAACCACATACAACCACACACACACACACAACCACAACCACACATACAACCATACACACCACACACAACCACACCTACAACCACACACACACAACCACACACACAACCACACACAACCACACCTAACCACAAATCCACACACACAACCACAATAACACACACAACCACAACCATACCAACACAACCACACCCACACAACCACACACACAACCACAGCCACACACAGCCACACACACAACCACACACACACCCACAACCACACATACAACTACACACACAGACAACCACAACCACACACACACACACAACCACACACACACAACTACAACCACACATACAACCAAACACACCACACACAACCACACACAACCACAACTGCACCCACAACTGCACCCACAACTGCACACACACAACCACACACACAACCACACACACAACCACACACAACCCCACACACAACCCCCCCACACACATACACCCACACACACAACCACAACCACACACATACAACTACACACACAACCACACAGACAACCACACAGACAACCACAACCACAGACAACCACACAGACAACCACACCCACACAACCACATCCACACAACCACACACACAACCACACACACACAACCACACAAATACACAACCACAAACACACAACCGCACCCACACATAACCACACATACAACCACAACCCCACACAACCACACATACAACCACACACACAACCACACACACACAACCACACACACAACCACACACACACAACCACACACAACCAAACATACAACCACACACAACCACACACAAAACCACACACATACAACCACAACCACACCCACAACCATGCACACAACCACACACACAGCCACACACACAGCCACACACACAGCCACACACACAGCTACACACACAACCACACACACAACCACAACCACACACACAACCACAACCACACACACACACACAACCACAACCACAACCACACACACAAACACAACCACAACCATACCCACACAACCACACCCACACAACCACACATACAACCACAGCCACAGACACTACCACACACACACCCACAACCACACATACAACTACACACACAGACAACCACAACCACAGCCACACACAGCCACACACACAACCACACACACCCACAACCACACATACAACTACACCCAGAGACAATCACAACCACACACAACCACACACACACACAACCACACACACACAACTACAACCACACATACAACCAAACACACCACACAACAACGCAACCACACACACACAACCACACACACAACCACACAACCACACACAACCACAACTGCACCCACAACTGCACCCACAACTGCACACACACAACTACACACACACAACCACACACACAACCACACACACAACCACAAACAACTCCACACACAATGCCCCCCCACACACAACCACAACCACACACACACAACTACACACACAACCACACAGACAACCACAACCACAGACAACCACACAGACAACCACAACCACACCCATACCCACACAATCACATCCACACAACCACACACACAACCACACAAACACAACCACACACAACCACACAAATACACAACCACAAACACACAACCACACAACCATACACACCCACAACCGCACCCACACATACAACCACAACCCCACACAACCACAACCACACACACAACCACACACACACAACCACACACACACAACCACACACACACACAACAAAACATACAACCACACACAACCACACACACACAACCATACACACACACACAACCACACATACAACCACACGCACAACTGCACACGCACAACCCCACACACACATAACCCCACACACAACCCCACACACACACAACCTCCCCACACACACACAACGCCACACACACAACCACAACCAAAACAACACACTACCACACACACAACCACACACCCAACCACACCCAACCACACCCACACAACCACACATATAACCACACACACCCAACCACACAACCACACACAACCACAACCACACAACCACACACAACCACAACCACACAACCACACACAGCCACAACCACACACACACACACACAACCACAACCAATCACAACCACACCCACACACACACAACCACACCCACAACCAGGCACACAACCACACAGACACAACCACACACACACAACCATACACACACAACCACACATACAACCACACACACACATACAACCACACACACATCCCCAGACACACACAACCACACACAACCACAACCACACACAACCACAACCATACCCACACAACCACACCCATACAGCCACATCCACATAACCACACACACTGCCACACACACAACCACACCCACACACAAAACCACACAAACCCACAACCACACACAAAACCATGCACACACACAACCATACACAACCACACACACAACCACAGAAACACAACCACACACATACAACCACACACAACCACCCATACAACCACACAACCACACATACAGCCACACACACAACCAAGCACACAACCACACACAAAACAATACACACACAACCAAGCCCACACACAACCACACATACAACCACACACACCCAACCACACACACACAACCACACACACAACCACACCCACACAACCACACACACAACCACACACAACCACACACACACCCACACAACCATACACCCACAACCACACACACAACCAAACATACACAACAACACACACACAACCACACATAGCCACACACAAACAACCACACACACACAACCACACACCCACACCACCACAACTGCACACACACAACCACACACACACACAACCTCACACACACAACCACACAGACAACCACAACCACACACACACAATCCCACACACAAACCCACACACAACCCCCCACACACAACCCCACACACACAACCACACACAACCACACACAACCACACACACACCACACCTGCAACCACACACAACCACAACCACATGAACAACCACACACACACACAACCACAACTGAAACCACACACACACACAACCACACACACAGCACACCTGTAACCACACACACAACCACACACACTCCCCCACACAAGCAGACAAGCACAACCACACACACACAACCACACACACAACCACACACCCACACCCCCATACAACCACACACATACAACCACAACCACGCACACAACCACACACACAGCCACACACACAGCTAGACACACAGAGCCACACACAACCAAAACCACATACGCACAATCACACACACAACCACATAATAAACCACACACACAACCACACACAACCACACAAATACACAACCACAAACACACAGCCACACACAACCATACACACCCACAACCGCACCCACACATAACCACATATACAACCACAACCCCACACAACCACAATAACACATACAACCACACACACAACCACACACACACAACCACACACACACAACCAAACACACACAACCACACCCATATAACCACACCCACACAACCACACACACAGCCACACACACAAAACCACACACACCCACAACCACACACAAAACCACGCACACACACAACCACACACAACCACACACACAACCACAGACACACAACCACACACATACAACCACACACAACCACACATACAACCACACACACAGCCAAACACAACCAAGCATACAACCACACACAAAACAATACACACATAACCATACACCCATAACCACACCCACACAACCACACACACGCAACCTCACACACAACCACACACAACCACACACACACCCACACAACCATACACCCATAACCACACACACAACCACACATACACAACAACACACACACAACCACACATAGCCACACACACACAAACAACCACACACACACAACCACACACCCACACCACCACAACTACACACACACAACCACACACACACAACACACAGACAACCACAACCATACAGACAAACACCACCACACACACACAACCCCAAATACACAACCACACACACACAACCCCACACACACACACAACCCCACACACAAACCCACACACAACCCCCCCCACACACAACCACACACACAACCACACAAACACCACACCTGCAACCACACACACAACCACACGCACACACAACCACACCTGAAACCACACACACAACCACACACACACCACACCTGCAACCACACACACAACCACACACATACCCCTACACAAGCAGACAAGCACAACCACACACACACAACCACACACCCACATACCCCCATACAACCACACACATACAACCACAACCACACACACAACCACACACACACAACCACACACACAACCACACACACCACACCTGCAACCACACACACAACCACACACACACAACCACACACACAACCACACACACAACCACACACACACAACCACACACACCACACCTGCAACCACACACACAACCACACACACACCCCTACAAAAGCAGACAAGCACAACCACACATACACAACCACACACCCACATGCCCCCATACAACCACACACATACAACCACAACCACACACACAACCACACACACAGCCACACACACAGCTAGACACACAGCCACACACACAACCACACACACCCCACACAAGCACACAAGCACAACCACACACACACAACCAAACACACAACCACGCACACACAACCACACACCCACACCCCCACACACCCATACAACCACACACATACAACCACAACCATGCACACAACCACACACACAGCCACACACACAGCTAGACACACAGCCACACACACAGCCACACATAACCAGAACTACACACACAATCACACACAACCACACACACACAACCACATAATAAACCACAACCACACACACAACCACACACACAACCACACACACAACCACACAACCACACCCAAACAACCATACACATAACCACACACACACACAACCACACACACACCCACAACCACACACACAACCATGCACACAAACACACAAATACAACCACATACAACCATACACACCACACACAACCACATATACAACCACACAACCACACACACACAACCACACACACAACCACACACAACCACACCTAACCACAAATCCACACAGACAACCACAACCACACAGACAAACACCACCACAAACACAACCACAACTACACCCACACATACAACTGCACACAACCACACACACAACCAGGCACACACAACACCAAATACACATGCACACACACACAATCCCACACACACACACACAACCCCATACACAAACCCACACACAACCCCCCCACACACACAACCACAACCACACACACAACCACACACAACCATACACACACCACACCTGCAACCACCCACAACCACACACACAACCACACACACACACACACAACCACACCTGAAACCACACACACACACACAACCATACACACACCACACCTGCAACCACACACACACAACCACACACACACACCCACACAAGCAGACAAGCACAAGCACACACACACAACCACACACACACACAACCACACACCCACACCCCCATACAACCACACACATACAACCACAACCACGCACACAACCACGCACACAGCCACACACACAGCTAGACACACAGCCACACACACAGCCACACACACAGCCACACACAACCAAAACCACATACACACAATCACACACACAACCACACACACACAACCACACATAATAAACCACAACCACAACCACACACACACAACCACAACCACACAAAACCACACAACCACACCCACACAACCATACACATAACCACACCCACACACAACCACACACACACCCACAACCACACACACAACCATGCACACAAACACACAAATACAACCACACACACACACAACCACAACCACACATACAACCATACACACCACACACAACCACACATACAACCACACAACCACACACACAACCACAAATCCACACACACAACCACAACTGCACCCACAACTGCACCCACAACACCACACACACAACCCCACACACACACAGCCACACACACTGAAGCCCACACACACACAACCCCACACACACAACCCCACACAACCCCACACACAACCCCACACACACAACCCCACACACACAACCACACACACACAACCACAACCACACACAGAACCACAAACACACATAACCACACACACATACAAACAACCACACACACACAACCACACAAACACACAACCACACACCCAACCACGCCCAACCACACCCACACAACCACACATATAACCACACACTGAACCACACACACCCAACCACACAACCACACACAACCACAACCACACAACCACAGACAACCACAACCACACATACACAACCACACACACACAACCACACACACAACCACAACCACACCCACACACACACAACCCCACACACAACCACACAACCACACCCACACAACCATACACATAACCACACACACACAACCACATATACACCCACAACCACACACACAACCATGCACACAAACACACAAATACAACCACATACAACCACACACACACACACAACCACAACCACACATACAACCATACACACCACACACAACCACACCTACAACCACACACACACAACCACACACACAACCACACACAACCACACCTAACCACAAATCCACACACACAACCACAATCACACACACAACCACAACCATACCCACACAACCACACCCACACAACCACACACACAACCACAGCCACACACAGCCACACACACAACCACACACACACCCACAACCACACATACAACTACACACATAGACAACCACAACCACACACACACATACAACCACACACACACAACTACAACCACACATACAACCAAACACACCACACACAACCACACACAACCACAACTGCACCCACAACTGCACCCACAACTGCACACACACAACCACACACACAACCACACACACAACCACACACAACCCCACACACAACCCCCCCACACACACACACCCACACACACAACCACAACCACACACATACAACTACACACACAACCACACAGACAACCACACAGACAACCACAACCACAGACAACCACACAGACAACCACACCGACACAACCACATCCACACAACCACACACACAACCACACACACACAACCACACAAATACACAACCACAAACACACAACCGCACCCACACATAACCACACATACAACCACAACCCCACACAACCACACATACAACCACACACACAACCACACACACACAACCACACACACAACCACACACACACAACCACACACAACCAAACATTCAACCACACACATCCACACACAAAACCACACACATACAACCACAACCACACCCACAACCATGCACACAACCACACACACAGCCACACACACAGCCACACACACAGCTACACACACAACCACACACACAACCACAACCACACACACAACCACAACCACACACACACACACAACCACAACCACAACCACACACACAAACACAACCACAACCATACCCACACAACCACACCCACACAACCACACATACAACCACAGCCACAGACACTACCACACACACACCCACAACCACACATACAACTACACACACAGACAACCACAACCACAGCCACACACAGCCACACACACAACCACACACACCCACAACCACACATACAACTACACCCAGAGACAATCACAACCACACACAACCACACACACACACAACCACACACACACAACTACAACCACACATACAACCAAACACACCACACAACAACGCAACCACACACACACAACCACACACACAACCACACAACCACACACAACCACAACTGCACCCACAACTGCACCCACAACTGCACACACACAACTACACACACACAACCACACACACAACCACACACACAACCACAAACAACTCCACACACAATGCCCCCCCACACACAACCACAACCACACACACACAACTACACACACAACCACACAGACAACCACAACCACAGACAACCACACAGACAACCACAACCACACCCATACCCACACAATCACATCCACACAACCACACACACAACCACACACACACAACCACACACAACCACACAAATACACAACCACAAACACACAACCACACAACCATACACACCCACAACCGCACCCACACATACAACCACAACCCCACACAACCACAACCACACACACAACCACACACACACAACCACACACACACAACCACACACACACACAACAAAACATACAACCACACACAACCACACACACACAACCATACACACACACACAACCACACATACAACCACACGCACAACTGCACACGCACAACCCCACACACACATAACCCCACACACAACCCCACACACACACAACCTCCCCACACACACACAACGCCACACACACAACCACAACCAAAACAACACACTACCACACACACAACCACACACCCAACCACACCCAACCACACCCACACAACCACACATATAACCACACACACCCAACCACACAACCACACACAACCACAACCACACAACCACACACAACCACAACCACACAACCACACACAGCCACAACCACACACACACACACACAACCACAACCAATCACAACCACACCCACACACACACAACCACACCCACAACCAGGCACACAACCACACAGACACAACCACACACACACAACCATACACACACAACCACACATACAACCACACACACACATACAACCACACACACATCCCCAGACACACACAACCACACACAACCACAACCACACACAACCACAACCATACCCACACAACCACACCCATACAGCCACATCCACATAACCACACACACTGCCACACACACAACCACACCCACACACAAAACCACACAAACCCACAACCACACACAAAACCATGCACACACACAACCATACACAACGACACACACAACCACAGAAACACAACCACACACATACAACCACACACAACCACCCATACAACCACACAACCACACATACAGCCACACACACAACCAAGCACACAACCACACACAAAACAATACACACACAATCAAGCCCACACACAACCACACACACCCAACCACACACACACAACCACACACACAACCACACCCACACAACCACACACACAACCACACACAACCACACACACACCCACACAACCATACACCCACAACCACACACACAACCAAACATACACAACAACACACACACAACCACACATAGCCACACACAAACAACCACACACACACAACCACACACCCACACCACCACAACTGCACACACACAACCACACACACACACAACCTCACACACACAACCACACAGACAACCACAACCACACACACACAATCCCACACACAAACCCACACACAACCCCCCACACACAACCCCACACACACAACCACACACAACCACACACACACCACACCTGCAACCACACACAACCACAACCACATGAACAACCACACACACACACAACCACAACTGAAACCACACACAACCACACACACAGCACACCTGTAACCACACACACAACCACACACACTCCCCCACACAAGCAGACAAGCACAACCACACACACACAACCACACACACAACCACACACCCACACCCCATACAACCACACACATACAACCACAACCACGCACACAACCACACACACAGCCACACACACAGCTAGACACACAGAGCCACACACAACCAAAACCACATACGCACAATCACACACACAACCACATAATAAACCACACACACAACCACACACAACCACACAAATACACAACCACAAACACACAGCCACACACAACCATACACACCCACAACCGCACCCACACATAACCACATATACAACCACAACCCCACACAACCATAATAACACATACAACCACACACACAACCACACACACACAACCACACACACACAACCAAACACACACAACCACACCCATACAACCACACCCACACAACCACACACACAGCCACACACACAAAACCACACACACCCACAACCACACACAAAACCACGCACACACACAACCACACACAACCACACACACAACCACAGACACACAACCACACACATACAACCACACACAACCACACATACAACCACACACACAGCCAAACACAACCAAGCATACAACCACACACAAAACAATACACACATAACCATACACCCATAACCACACCCACACAACCACACACACGCAACCTCACACACAACCACACACAACCACACACACACCCACACAACCATACACCCATAACCACACACACAACCACACATACACAACAACACACACACAACCACACATAGCCACACACACACAAACAACCACACACACACAACCACACACCCACACCACCACAACTACACACACACAACCACACACACACAACACACAGACAACCACAACCATACAGACAAACACCACCACACACACACAACCCCAAATACACAACCACACACACACAACCCCACACACACACACAACCCCACACACAAACCCACACACAACCCCCCCACACACAACCACACACACAACCACACAAACACCACACCTGCAACCACACACACAACCACACGCACACACAACCACACCTGAAACCACACACACAACCACACACACACCACACCTGCAACCACACACACAACCACACACATACCCCTACACAAGCAGACAAGCACAACCACACACACACAACCACACACCCACATACCCCCATACAACCACACACATACAACCACAACCACACACACAACCACACACACACAACCACACACACAACCACACACACCACACCTGCAACCACACACACAACCACACACACACAACCACACACACAACCACACACACAACCACACACACACAACCACACACACCACACCTGCAACCACACACACAACCACACACACACCCCTACAAAAGCAGACAAGCACAACCACACATACACAACCACACACCCACATGCCCCCATACAACCACACACATACAACCACAACCACACACACAACCACACACACAGCCACACACACAGCTAGACACACAGCCACACACACAACCACACACACCCCACACAAGCACACAAGCACAACCACACACACACAACCAAACACACAACCACACACACACAACCACACACCCACACCCCCACACACCCATACAACCACACACATACAACCACAACCATGCACACAACCACACACACAGCCACACACACAGCTAGACACACAGCCACACACACAGCCACACATAACCAGAACTACACACACAATCACACACAACCACACACACACAACCACATAATAAACCACAACCACACACACAACCACACACACAACCACACACACAACCACACAACCACACCCAAACAACCATACACATAACCACACACACACACAACCACACACACACCCACAACCACACACACAACCATGCACACAAACACACAAATACAACCACATACAACCATACACACCACACACAATCACACATACAACCACACACACACAACCACACACACAACCACACACAACCACACCCACACAACCACACATATAACCACACACACTGAACCACACACACCCAACCACACACAACCACAACCACACAACCACAGACAACCACAACCACACACACACAACCACACACATACAACCACAACCAATCACAACCACACCCACACACACACAACCCCACACACAACCAGGCACACAACCACACAGACACAACCACACACACACAACCATACACACACAACCACACATACAACCACACACACACATACAACCACACACACATCCCCAGACACACACAACCACACACAACCACAACCACACACAACCACAACCATACCCACACAACCACACCCACACAACCACACCCATACAACCACACCCACACAACCACACACACAGCCACACACACAAAACCCCAAACACCCACAACCACACACAAAACCACGCACACACACAACCACACACAACCACACACACAACCACAAACACACAACCACACACATACAACCACACACAACCACACATACAACCACACACACAGCCACACACACAACCAAGCATACAACCACACACAAAACAATACACACACAACCATACACCCATAACCACACCCACACAACCACACACACGCAACCTCACACACAACCACACACAACCACACACACACCCACACAACCATACACCCATAACCACACACTAAACCACACATACACAACAACACACACACAACCACACATAGCCACACACACACAAACAACCACACACACACAACCACACACCCACACCACCACAACTACACACACACAACCACACACACACAACCACACAGACAACCACAACCATACAGACAAACACCACCACACACACAACCCCAAATACACAACCACACACACACAACCTCACACACACACACACAACCCCACACACTAACCCACACACAACCCCCACACACACAACCCCACACACACAACCACACACACAACCACACACACCACACACACAACCACACACACAACCACACACACACAACCACACCTGAAACCACACACACAACCACACACACACAACCACACACACCACACCTGCAACCACACACACAACCACACACACACCCCTACAAAAGCAGACAAGCACAACCACACATACACAACCACACACCCACATGCCCCCATACAACCACACACATACAACCACAACCACACACACAACCACACACACAGCCACACACACAGCTAGACACACAGCCACACACACAACCACACACACACCCCACACAAGCACACAAGCACAAGCACACACACACACAACCACACACACAACCACACCCCCACACCCCCACACACCCATACAACCACACACATACAACCACAACCATGCACACAACCACACACACAGCCACACACACAGCTAGACACACAGCCACACACACAGCCACACATAACCAGAACCACACACACAATCACACACAACCACACACACACAACCACATAATAAACCACAACCACACACACAACCACACACACAACCACGCACACAACCACACAACCACACCCACACAACCATACACATAACCACACACACACACAACCACACACACACCCACAACCACACACACAACCATGCACACAAACACACAAATACAACCACATACAACCATACACACCACACACAACCACACATACAACCACACAACCACACACACACAACCACACACACAACCACACACAACCACACCTAACCACAAATCCACACAGACAACCACAACCACACAGACAAACACCACCACACGCACAACCACAACTACACCCACACATACAACTGCACACAACCACACACACAACCAGGCACACACAACCCCAAATACACAAGCACACACACACAATCCCACACACACACACAACCCCATACACAAACCCACACACAACCCTCCCACACACACAACCACAACCACACACACAACCACACACAACCACACACACACCACACCTGCAACCACCCACAACCACACACACAACACACACACACACAACCACACCTGAAACCACACACACACACAACCATACACACACCACACCTGCAACCACACACACACAACCACACACACACCCCCACACAAGCAGACAAGCACACACACACAACCACACACACACACAACCACACACCCACACCCCCATACAACCACACACATACAACCACAACCACGCACACAACCATGCACACAGCCACACACACAGCTAGACACACAGCCACACACACAGCCACACACACAGCCACACACAACCAAAACCACATACACACAATCACACACACAACCACACACACACAACCACACATAATAAACCACAACCACACACACAACCACACACAAACAACCACAACCACACAAAACCACACAACCACACCCACACAACCATACACATAACCACACCCACACACAACCACACACACACCCACAACCACACACACAGCCATGCACACAAACACACAAATACAACCACACACACACACAACCACAACCACACATACAACCATACACACCACACACAACCACACATACAACCACACAACCACACACACAACAACAAATCCACACACACAACCACAACTGCACCCACAACTGCACCCACAACACCACACACACAACCCCACACACACACAGCCACACACACTGAAGCCCACACACACACAACCACACACACACAACCCCACACAACCCCACACACAACCCCACACACACAACCCCACACACACAACCACAACCACACGCAGAACCACAAACACACATAACCACACACACATACAATCAACCACACACACACAACCACACAAACACACAACCACATACCCAACCACGCCCAACCACACCCACACAACCACACATATAACCACACACACTGAACCACACACACCCAACCACACAACCACACACAACCAAAACCACACAACCACAGACAACCACAACCACACACACACAACCACACACACACAACCACAACCAATCACAACCACACCCACACACACACACAACCCCACCCACAACCAGGCACACAACCACACAGACACAACCACACACATACAACCATACACACACAACCACACATACAACCACACACACACATACAACCACACACACATCCCCAGACACACACAACCACACACAACCACAACCACACACACAACCACAACCACACCCACACAACCACACCCACACAACCACACCCATACAACCACAACCACACACACAGCCACACACACAAAACCACACACACCCACAACC
This sequence comes from Triturus cristatus, assembly GCF_964204655.1. Classification (NCBI taxonomy): domain Eukaryota; kingdom Metazoa; phylum Chordata; class Amphibia; order Caudata; family Salamandridae; genus Triturus; species Triturus cristatus. The sequence goes on along the minus strand of NW_028187635.1, from coordinate 530,063 downwards.
AAAAAACAAAACCATGCACACACACAACCACACACAACCACACACACAACCACAGACACACAACCACACACATATAACCACACACAACCACACATACAACCACACAACCACACACACAGCCACACACACAACCAAGCACACAACCACACACAAAACAATACACACACAACCATACACCCATAACCACACCCACACAACCACACACACGCAACCTCACACACAACCACACACAACCACACACACACCCACACAACCATACACCCATAACCACACACACAACCACACATACACAACAACACACACACAACCACACATAGCCACACACACACAAACAAACACACACACACAACCACACACCCACACCACCACAACTACACACACACAACCACACACACACAACCACACACACACAACTGCACAGACAACCACAACCATACAGACAAACACCACACACACACACAACCCCAAATACACAACCACACACACACAACCCCACACACACACACAAGCCCACACACAAACCCACACACAACCCCCCACACACACAACCACACACACAACCGCACACACACCACACCTGCAACCACACACACACAACCACACACACACACAACCACACCTGAAACCACACACACAACCACAACCAGACACACACAACCACACACACACACCACACCTGCAACCACACACACAACCACACACACACCCCTACACAAGCAGACAAGCACAACCACACACACACAACCACACACACACAACCACACACCCACATACCCACACCCCCCCATACAACCACACACATACAACCACAACCACGCTCACAACCACACACACAGCCACAGCCACACACACAGCTAGACACACAGCCACACACACAACCACACACACACACCCACACAAGCACACAAGCACAACCACACACACACAACCACACACACAACCACACACACACAACCACACACCCACACCCCCACACACCCATACAACCACACACATACAACCACAACCATGCACACAACCACACACACACAACCACACCTGCAACCACACACAACCACAACCACGTACACACAACCACACACACAAACAACCACACCTGCAACCACACACACAACCACAACCACACACACACAACCACACACACACCACACCTGCAACCACACACAACCACACCCACACAAGTACACAAGCACAACCACACACACAACCACACACACACACAACCACACACCCACACACCCATACAACCACACACATACAACCACAACCACGCACACAGCCACACACACAGCTAGACACACAGCAACATACACAGCCACACACAACCAGAACCACACACACAACCATATAATAAACCACAACCACACACACAACCACATACACAACCACACACACAACCACACAACCACACCCACACAACCATACACATAACCACACAGACACAACCACATATACACCCACAACCACACACACAACCATGCACACAAACACACAAATACAACCACATACAACCATACACACCACACACAACCACACATACAACCACACAACCACACACACACAACCACACACACAACCACACACAACCACACCTAACCACAAATCCACACAGACAACCACAACCACACAGACAAACACCACCACACGCACAACCACAACTACACCCACACATACAACTGCACACAACCACACACACAACCAGGCACACACAACCCCAAATACACAAGCACACACACACAATCCCACACACACACACAACCCCATACACAAACCCACACACAACCCCCCCACACACACAACCACAACCACACACACAACCACACACAACCACACACACACCACACCTGCAACCACCCACAACCACACACACAACCACACACACACACACACACAACCACACCTGAAACCACACACACACACACAACCATACACACACCACACCTGCAACCACACACACACAACCACACACACACACCCACACAAGCAGACAAGCACAAGCACACACACACAACCACACACACACACAACCACACACCCACACCCCCATACAACCACACACATACAACCACAACCACGCACACAACCACGCACACAGCCACACACACAGCTAGACACACAGCCACACACACAGCCACACACACAGCCACACACAACCAAAACCACATACACACAATCACACACACAACCACACACACACAACCACACATAATAAACCACAACCACAACCACACACACACAACCACAACCACACAAAACCACACAACCACACCCACACAACCATACACATAACCACACCCACACACAACCACACACACACCCACAACCACACACACAACCATGCACACAAACACACAAATACAACCACACACACACACAACCACAACCACACATACAACCATACACACCACACACAACCACACATACAACCACACAACCACACACACAACCACAAATCCACACACACAACCACAACTGCACCCACAACTGCACCCACAACACCACACACACAACCCCACACACACACAGCCACACACACTGAAGCCCACACACACACAACCCCACACACACAACCCCACACAACCCCACACACAACCCCACACACACAACCCCACACACACAACCACACACACACAACCACAACCACACACAGAACCACAAACACACATAACCACACACACATACAAACAACCACACACACACAACCACACAAACACACAACCACACACCCAACCACGCCCAACCACACCCACACAACCACACATATAACCACACACTGAACCACACACACCCAACCACACAACCACACACAACCACAACCACACAACCACAGACAACCACAACCACACATACACAACCACACACACACAACCACACACACAACCACAACCACACCCACACACACACAACCCCACACACAACCACACAACCACACCCACACAACCATACACATAACCACACACACACAACCACATATACACCCACAACCACACACACAACCATGCACACAAACACACAAATACAACTACATACAACCACACACACACACACAACCACAACCACACATACAACCATACACACCACACACAACCACAGCTACAACCACACACACACAACCACACACACAACCACACACAACCACACCTAACCACAAATCCACACACACAACCACAATCACACACACAACCACAACCATACCCACACAACCACACCCACACAACCACACACACAACCACAGCCACACACAGCCACACACACAACCACACACACACCCACAACCACACATACAACTACACACACAGACAACCACAACCACACACACACACACACAACCACACACACACAACTACAACCACACATACAACCAAACACACCACACACAACCACACACAACCACAACTGCACCCACAACTGCACCCACAACTGCACACACACAACCACACACACAACCACACACACAACCACACACAACCCCACACACAACCCCCCCACACACACACACCCACACACACAACCACAACCACACACATACAACTACACACACAACCACACAGACAACCACACAGACAACCACAACCACAGACAACCACACAGACAACCACACCCACACAACCACATCCACACAACCACACACACAACCACACACACACAACCACACAAATACACAACCACAAACACACAACCGCACCCACACATAACCACACATACAACCACAACCCCACACAACCACACATACAACCACACACACAACCACACACACACAACCACACACACAACCACACACACACAACCACACACAACCAAACATACAACCACACACAACCACACACAAAACCATACACATACAACCACAACCACACCCACAACCATGCACACAACCACACACACAGCCACACACACAGCCACACACACAGCTACACACACAACCACACACACAACCACAACCACACACACAACCACAACCACACACACACACACAACCACAACCACAACCACACACACAAACACAACCACAACCATACCCACACAACCACACCCACACAACCACACATACAACCACAGCCACAGACACTACCACACACACACCCACAACCACACATACAACTACACACACAGACAACCACAACCACAGCCACACACAGCCACACACACAACCACACACACCCACAACCACACATACAACTACACCCAGAGACAATCACAACCACACACAACCACACACACACACAACCACACACACACAACTACAACCACACATACAACCAAACACACCACACAACAACGCAACCACACACACACAACCACACACACAACCACACAACCACACACAACCACAACTGCACCCACAACTGCACCCACAACTGCACACACACAACTACACACACACAACCACACACACAACCACACACACAACCACAAACAACTCCACACACAATGCCCCCCCACACACAACCACAACCACACACACACAACTACACACACAACCACACAGACAACCACAACCACAGACAACCACACAGACAACCACAACCACACCCATACCCACACAATCACATCCACACAACCACACACACAACCACACACACACAACCACACACAACCACACAAATACACAACCACAAACACACAACCACACAACCATACACACCCACAACCGCACCCACACATACAACCACAACCCCACACAACCACAACCACACACACAACCACACACACACAACCACACACACACAACCACACACACACACAACAAAACATACAACCACACACAACCACACACACACAACCATACACACACACACAACCACACATACAACCACACGCACAACTGCACACGCACAACCCCACACACACATAACCCCACACACAACCCCACACACACAACCTCCCCACACACACACAACGCCACACACACAACCACAACCAAAACAACACACTACCACACACACAACCACACACCCAACCACACCCAACCACACCCACACAACCACACATATAACCACACACACCCAACCACACAACCACACACAACCACAACCACACAACCACACACAACCACAACCACACAACCACACACAGCCACAACCACACATACACACACACAACCACAACCAATCACAACCACACCCACACACACACAACCACACCCACAACCAGGCACACAACCACACAGACACAACCACACACACACAACCATACACACACAACCACACATACAACCACACACACACATACAACCACACACACATCCCCAGACACACACAACCACACACAACCACAACCACACACAACCACAACCATACCCACACAACCACACCCATACAGCCACATCCACATAACCACACACACTGCCACACACACAACCACACCCACACACAAAACCACACAAACCCACAACCACACACAAAACCATGCACACACACAACCATACACAACCACACACACAACCACAGAAACACAACCACACACATACAACCACACACAACCACCCATACAACCACACAACCACACATACAGCCACACACACAACCAAGCACACAACCACACACAAAACAATACACACACAACCAAGCCCACACACAACCACACATACAACCACACACACCCAACCACACACACACAACCACACACACAACCACACCCACACAACCACACACACAACCACACACAACCACACACACCCACACACAACCATACACCCACAACCACACACACAACCAAACATACACAACAACACACACACAACCACACATAGCCACACACAAACAACCACACACACACAACCACACACCCACACCACCACAACTGCACACACACAACCACACACACACACAACCTCACACACACAACCACACAGACAACCACAACCACACACACACAATCCCACACACAAATCCACACACAACCCCCCACACACAACCCCACACACACAACCACACACACACCACACCTGCAACCACACACAACCACAACCACATGAACAACCACACACACACACAACCACAACTGAAACCACACACACACACACAACCACACACACAGCACACCTGTAACCACACACACAACCACACACACTCCCCCACACAAGCAGACAAGCACAACCACACACACACAACCACACACACAACCACACACCCACACCCCCATACAACCACACACATACAACCACAACCACGCACACAACCACACACACAGCCACACACACAGCTAGACACACAGAGCCACACACAACCAAAACCACATACGCACAATCACACACACAACCACATAATAAACCACACACACAACCACACACAACCACACAAATACACAACCACAAACACACAGCCACACACAACCATACACACCCACAACCGCACCCACACATAACCACATATACAACCACAACCCCACACAACCACAATAACACATACAACCACACACACAACCACACACACACAACCACACACACACAACCAAACACACACAACCACACAAAACCACACATCCACACACAACCACACAAAACCACACATCCACACACATAACCACAACCACACCCACAACTGCACACACAACGCCACACACAACCCCACACAACCCCCCACACACACAACCACAACCAAAACAACACACAACCACACACACAACCACACACCCAACCACACCCAACCACACCCACACAACCACACACACACAACCACACACACTGAACCACACACACACAACCACACACACCCAACCACACAACCACAACCACACAACCACACACAACCACACACACAACCACACACGCACAACCACAACCAATCACAACCACACCCATACAACCACACACACACAACCATACACACACAACCACACATACAACCAAACACAACCACACACATATCCCCAGACACACACAACCGCACACAACCACAACCACACACACAACCACAACCACACCCACACAACCACACCCATACAACCACACCCACAGCCACACACACACAACCACACCCACACACAAAACCACACACACACACAACCTCACAACCACACACAACCACATATATACAACCACACACAACCACACATACAACCACACAACCACAAACACAGCCACACATACAACCAAGCACACAACCACACACAAAACAATACACACACAACCAAGCCCACACACAACCACACATACAACCACACACACCCAACCACACACAACCACACCCACGCAACCACACACACAACCTCACACACAACCACACACACATCCACACAACCATACACCCATAACCACACACAACAACACACACACAACCACATATAGCCACACACACACACACAACCACACACCCACACAACTACACACACACAACCACACACACAACCACACAGACAAACACAACCACACACATAACCATAACTACACCCACACATACAACCGCACCCACCCACACACACACACAACCCCACACACAAACCCTCACACCCCCCCACACACACACAACCCCACACACACAAGCACAACCACACACACAACCACACACACACAACCACACCCGCAACCACACACAACCACAACCACGTATACACAACCACACACACAAACAACCACACCTGCAACCACACACACAACCACACACACACCACACCTGCAACCACACACAACCACACCCACACACCCACACAAGTACACAAGCACAACCACACACACAACCACACACACACACAACCACACACACACACAACCACACACCCATACAACCACACACATACAACCACAACCACGCACACAACCACACACACAGCCACACACACAGCTAGACACACAGCAACATACACAGCCACACACAACCAGAACCACACACACACAATCACACACAACCACACACACACAACCACATAATAAACCACAACCACACACACAACCACACACACAACCACAACCACACACACAACCATGCACACAAACACACAAATACAACCACATACAACCACACACACACACACACAACCACAACCACACATACAACCATACACACCACACACAACCACACATACAACCACACAACCACACACACACAACCACACACACAACCACACACAACCACACCTAACCACAAATCCACACACACAACCACAACCGCACCCACAACTGCACCCACAACCCCACACACACAACCCCACACACACACAGCCACACACACACAACCCCACACAACCCCACACACACACAACCACACACACACAACCCCACACAACCCCCCACACACACAACCGCACACACACAACCCCAGACACACAATCGCAACCACATGCAGATCCACAAACACACATAACCACACACACATACAAACAACCACACACACACAACCACACAAACACACAACCACACACCCACACCACCACAACCACACACAACCACACACACACAAACACAACCAAACACACACATAACCACACACAACCACACAGACAACCACAACCACACACACAACTACAACTATACCCCCCCACACACACACAACCACACCCACACACACACACACACACAACCACACACAACCAGGCACACAACCACACGCACACAACCAAACCCACACACACAACCAAAACCACACACAACCACACACACACAACCTCACACACAACTATACCCAACCACACACACCCACAACCACACACACACACCCCACACACACAGCCACACACAGCCACACTCAACCACACACACACAACCACACAAACACACCCACATATATAACCACACACACTGAACCACACACACCCAACCACACAACCACACACACAACCACACACACAAACACACCCCCACACAAGCACGCAACCACACACACACAACCACAACCATTCACAACCACATACACAACACCACACACACACAACCAGGCACACAACCACACAACCCATACACACAACAACCCACACACAACCACACACACACACAACCACACATACAACCACAACCACAAACACACAACCGCACACACACAACCACAACCAATCACAACCACACCCATGCAACCACACACACACAACCATACACACACAACCACACATACAACCACACACAACCACACACACATCCCCAGACACACACAACCACACACAACCACAACCACACACACAACCACACCCACACAACCACACCCACACAACCATACCCATAGAACCACACCCACAGCCACACACACACAACCACACCCACACACAAAACCACACACACACACAACCTCACAACCACACACAACCACACACACAACCAAACACACACAACCACACATATACAACCACACACAACCACACATACAACCACACAACCACACACACAGCCACACATACAACCAAGCACACAACCACACACAAAACAATACACACACAACCAAGCCCACACACAACCACACATACAACCAACCACACACAACCACACACACACAACCACACATAGCCACACACACACACACAACCACACACCCACACAACTACACACACACAACCACACACACAACCACACAGATAAACACAACCACACACATAACCACAACTACACCCATACATACAACCGCACCCACCCACAACCACACACACAACCAGGCACACACAACCCCACATACACAACCACACACACACAACCCCACACACACACACACACAACCCCACACACAAACCCACACACACAACCACAACCACACACACAACCACACACACACACAACCACACACAACCACACCCGCAACCACACACAACCACAACCACGTACACACAACCACACACACAAACAACCACACCTGCAACCACACACTCAACCACAACCACACACACACAACCACACACACACCACACCTGCAACCACACACAACCACACACACACACCCATACAAGCACACAAGCACAACCACACACACAACCAGGCACACACAACCCCACATACACAACCACACACACACAACCCCCCACACAAACACAACCCCACACACAACCAGGCACACAACCACACAGACACAACCACACACACACAACCATACACACACAACCACACATACAACCACACACACACATACAACCACACACACATCCCCAGACACACACAACCACACACAACCACAACCACACACAACCACAACCACACCCACACAACCACACCCACATAACCACACCCATACAACCACACCCACACAACCACACACACAGCCACACACACAAAACCACACACACCCACAACCACACACAAAACCACGCACACACACAACCACACACAACCACACACACAACCACAGACACACAACCACACATATACAACCACACACAACCACACATACAACCACACAACCACACACACAGCCAAACACAACCAAGCATACAACCACACACAAAACAATACACACATAACCATACACCCATAACCACACCCACACAACCACACACACGCAACCTCACACACAACCACACACAACCACACACACACCCACACAACCATACACCCATAACCACACACACAACCACACATACACAACAACACACACACAACCACATATAGCCACACACATACAAACAACCACACACACACAACCACACACCCACACCACCACAACTACACACACACAACCACACACACACAACACACAGACAACCACAACCATACAGACAAACACCACCACACACACACAACCCCAAATACACAACCACACACACACAACCCCACACACACACACAACCCCACACACAAACCCACACACAACCCCCCACACACACAACCCCACACACACAACCACACACATAACCACACAAACACCACACCTGCAACCACACACACACAACCACATGCACACACAACCACACCTGAAACCACACACACAACCACAACCACACACACAACCACATACACACCACACCTGCAACCACACACACAACCACACACACACCCCTACACAAGCAGACAAGCACAACCACACACACACAACCACACACACACAACCACACACCCACATACCCCCATACAACCACACACATACAACCACAACCACACACACAACCACACACACAGCCACACACACAGCTAGACACACAACCACACACACAACCACACACACACCCCACACAAGCACACAAGCACAACCACACACACACAACCACACACACAACCACACACACACAACCACACCCCCACACCCCCACACACCCATACAACCACACACATACAACAACAACCATGCACACAACCACACACACAGCCACACACACAGCTAGACACACAGCCACACACACATCCACACATAACCAGAACCACACACACAATCACACACAACCACACACACACAACCACATAATAAACCACAACCACACACACAACCACACACACAACCACACAACCACACCCACACAACCATACACATAACCACATACACACAACCACACACACACCCACAACCACACACACAACCATGCACACAAACACACAAATACAACCACATACAACCATACACACCACACACAACCACACATACAACCACACAACCACACACACACAACCACACACACAACCACACACAACCACACCTAACCACAAATCCACACAGACAACCACAACCACACAGACAAACACCACCACACACACAACCACAACTACACCCACACATACAACTGCACACAACCACACACACAACCAGGCACACACAACCCCAAATACACAACCACACACACACAATCCCACACACACACACACAACCCCATACACAAACCCACACACAACCCCCCACACACACAACCACAACCACACACACAACCACATACAACCACACACACACAACACCTGCAACCACCCACAACCACACACACAACCACACACACACACACACACACAACCACACCTGAAACCACACACACACACAACCACACACACACCACACCTGCAACCACACACACACAACTACACACACAACCCCACACAAGCAGACAAGCACAACCACACACACACAACCACACACACACACAACCACACCCCCACACAACCACACACATACAACCACAACCATGCACACAACCACACACACAGCCACACACACAGCTAGACACACAGCCACACACACAGCCACACACACAGCCACACACAGCCAAAACCACATACACACAATCACACACACAACCACACACACACAACCACACATAATAAACCACAACCACACACACAACCACACACACACAACCACAACCACACAAAACCACACAACCACACCCACACAACCATACACATAACCACACCCACACACAACCACACACACACCCACAACCACACACACAACCATGCACACAAACACAAAAATACAACCACACACACACACAACCACAACCACACATACAACCATACACACCACACACAACCACACATACAACCACACAACCACACACACACAACCACAAATCCACACACACAACCACAACTGCACCCACAACACCACACACACAACCCCACACACACACAGCCACACACACTGAAGCCCACACACACACAACCACACACACAACCCCACACAACCCCACACACAACCCCACACACACAACCCCACACAAACAACCACACACACACAACCACAACCACAACCAGAACCACAAACACACATAACCACACACACATACAAACAACCACACACACACAACCACACAAACACACAACCACACACCCAACCACGCCCAACCACACCCACACAACCACACATATAACCACACACACTGAACCACACACACCCAACCACACAACCACACACAACCACAACCACACAACCACAGACAACCACAACCACAAACACACAACCACACACACACAACCACAACCAATCACAACCACACCCACACATACACAACCCCACCCACAACCAGGCACACAACCACACAGACACAACCACACACACACATACAACCACACACACATCCCCATACACACACAACCACACATACAACCACACACACATACAACCACACACACATCCCCAGACACACACAACCACACACAACCACAACCACACACACAACCACAACCACACCCAGACAACCACACCCACACAACCACACCCATAGAACCACACCTACACAACCACACACACAGCCACACACACAAAACCACACACACCCACAACCACACACAAAACCATGCACACACACAACCACACACAACCACACACACAACCACAGACACACAACCACACACATACAACCACACACAACCACACATACAACCACACAGCCACACACACAGCCACACACACAACCAAGCACACAACCACACACAAAACAATACACACACAACCATACACCCATAACCACACCCACACAACCACACACACGCAACCTCACACACAACCACACACAACCACACACACACCCACACAACCATACACCCATAACCACACACAAAACCACACATACACAACAACACACACACAACCACACATAGCCACACACACACAAACAACCACACACACACAACCACACACCCACACCACCACAACTACACACACACACAACCACACACACACAACCACACAGACAACCACAACCATACAGACAAACACCACCACACACACACAACCCCAAATACACAACCACACACACACAACCCCACACACACACACAACCCCACACACAAACCCACACACAACCCCCACACACACAACCCCACACACACAACCACACACACAACCACACACACCACACCTGCAACCACACACACACAACCACACACACACAACCACACCTGAAACCACACACACAACCACAACCACACACACACAACCACACACACCACACCTGCAACCACACACACACCCCTACACAAGCAGACAAGCACAACCACACATACACAACCACACACCCACATGCCCCCATACAACCACACACATACAACCACAACCACACACACAACCACACACACAGCCACACACACAGCTAGACACACAGCCACACACACAACCACACACACACCCCACACAAGCACACAAGCACAAGCACACACACACAACCACACACACAACCACACACCCACACCCCCACACACCCATACAACCACACACATACAACCACAACCATGCACACAACCACACACACAGCCACACACACAGCTAGACACACAGCCACACACACAGCCACACATAACCAGAACCACACACACAATCACACACAACCACACACACACAACCACATAATAAACCACAACCACACACACAACCACACACACAACCACGCACACAACCACACAACCACACCCACACAACCATACATATAACCACACACACACAACCACACACACACCCACAACCACACACACAACCATGCACACAAACACACAAATACAACCACATACAACCATACACACCACACACAACCACACATACAACCACACAACCACACACACACAACCACACACACAACCACACACAACCACACCTAACCACAAATCCACACAGACAACCACAACCACACAAACACCACCACACACAACCACAACTACACCCACGCATACAACTGCACACAACCACACACACAACCAGGCACACACAACCCCAAATACACAAGCACACACACACAATCCCACACACACACACAACCCCATACACAAACCCACACACAACCCCCCCCCACACACACAACCACAACCACACACACACAACCACACACAACCACACACATACCACACCTGCAACCACCCACAACCACACACACACAACCACACACACACACAACCACACCTGAAACCACACACACACACACAAAAACACACCCCACACCTGCAACCACACACACACAACCACACACACACCCCCACACAAGCAGACAAGCACAACCACACACACACAACCACACACACATACAACCACACACCCACACCCCCATACAACCACACACATACAACCACAACCACGCACACAACCACGCACACAGCCACACACACAGCTAGACACACAGCCACACACACAGCCACACACACAGCCACACACAACCAAAACCACATACACACAATCACACACACAACCACACACACACAACTACACATAATAAACCACAACCACACACACAACCACACACACACACCCACAACCACAACCACACAAAACCACACAACTACACCCACACAACCATACACATAACCACACCCATACACAACCACACACACACCCACAACCACACACACAACCATGCACACAAACACACAAATACAACCACACACACACACAACCACAACCACACATATAACCATACACACCACACACAACCACACATACAACCACACAACCACACACACAACCACAAATCCACACACACAACCACAACTGCACCCACAACTGCACCCACAACACCACACACACAACCCCCCACACACACAGCCACACACACTGAAGCCCACACACACACAACCATACACACACAACCCCACACAACCCCACACACAACCCCACACACACAACCCCACACACACAACCACAACCACACGCAGAACCACAAACACACATAACCACACACACATACAATCAACCACACACACACAACCACACAAACACACAACCACACACCCAACCACGCCCAACCACATCCACACAACCACACATATAACCACACACACTGAACCACACACACACAACCACAACCACACAACCACAGACAACCACACCCACACACACACAACCACACACACACAACCACAACCAATCACAACCACACCCACACACACACACAACCCCACCCACAACCAGGCACACAACCACACAGACACAACCACACACACACAACCATACACACACAACCACACATACAACCACACACACATACAACCACACACACATCCCCAGACACACACAACCACACACAACCACAACCACACACACAACCACAACCACACCCACACAACCACACCCACACAACCACACCCATACAACCACACCCACACAACCACACACACAGCCACACACACAAAACCACACACACCCACAACCACACACAAAACCACGCACACACACAACCACACACAACCACACACACAACCACAGACACACAACCAAACACATACAACCACACACAACCACACATACAACCACACAACCACACACACAGCCACACACACAACCAAGCACACAACCACACACAAAACAATACACACACAACCATACACCCATAACCACACCCACACTACCACACACACGCAACCTCACACACAACCACACACAACCACACACACACCCACACAACCATACACCCATAACCACACACACAACCACACATACACAACAACACACACACAACCACACATAGCCACACACACACAAACAACCACACACACACAACCACACACCCACACCACCACAACTACACACACACAACCACACACACACAACCACACACACACAACTGCACAGACAACCACAACCATACAGACAAACACCACCACACACACACAACCCCAAATACACAACCACACACACACAACCCCCCCCACACACACAACCCCACACACAAACCCACACACAACCCCCCACACACACAACCCCACACACACAACCACACACACAACCACACAAACACCACACCTGCAACCACACACACACAACCACACACACACACAACCACACCTGAAACCACACACACAACCACAACCACACACACACAACCACACACACACCACACCTGCAACCACACACACAACCACACACACACCCCTACACAAGCAGACAAGCACAACCACACACACACAACCACACACCCACATACCCCCACACAACCCCACACACACACAACCCCACACACACAACCCCAGACACACAATCGCAACCACATGCAGATCCACAAACACACATAACCACACACACATACAAACAACCACACACACACAACCACACAAACACACAACCACACACCCACACCACCACAACCACACACAACCACACACACACAAACACAACCAAACACACACATAACCACACACAACCACACAGACAACCACAACCACACACACAACCACAACTACACCCCCACACACACACAACCACACCCACACACACACACACAACCAAACACAACCAGGCACACAACCACACACACACAACCAAAACCACACACAACCACACACACACAACCTCACACACAACTATACCCAACCACACACACCCACAACCACACACACACACCCCACACACTCAACCACACACACACAACCACACAAACACACCCACATATATAACCACACACACTGAACCACACACACCTAACCACACAACCACACACACAACCACACACACAAACACACCCCCACACAAGCACACAACCACACACACACAACCACAACCATTCACAACCACATACACAACACCACACACACACAACCAGGCACACAACCACACAACCCATACACACAACAACCCACACACAACCACACACACACACAACCACACATACAACCACAACCACAAACACACAACCGCACACACACAACCACAACCAATCACAACCACACCCATGCAACCACACACACACAACCATACACACACAACCACACATACAACCACCCACAACCACAGACACACACAACCACACACAACCACAACCACACACACAACCACAACCACACCCACACAACCACACCCACACAACCATACCCATACAACCACACTGTGAGAAGTTGGCCTGGTATATGCTGTTCACTAGTTCTAGTGACCACCTTGTACCATGCCAAGCAACCCTTATGGTGTGGTTGTAAGTCAACCTTTTCGGACCAGCTGCCCTAGTGGTAGCGTAGGCTAAGCAGTCTTTGAGGCTAAACTCGTGAAGCGTGTTAAGCAAGCTGTTTTACCAATAGTAACCCCCTTTTATACCAATGAAAGGACACCACACAGATATATATTCAAAATATATATGTATTTATTTCTCAAAGTAACCCCTAGTCTCTTTATGAGCACAGGAGCACAAATCGTCAAACAAGATTACAGTAGAATACACAGAAGTTGCACTTTATATGGATAGGCCCTGGTGGCCACTCGAACCATATACTAAAATAGTGGTATAAGTACCACGAACAGAAAAGGGAAAAGGCCTAGGGCCTCTAGAATCGCTGGGCCTACAAGGAGCTAACGTCAGTTAGTGACCAGGAGGTCCACGGGTGGCGTGTGCAGAGCAAATAGTCACACGCGGGCTCCCATAGGTTTCAATGGGTGCGTAAAAAGTACAAAGTTACTGCAAAAGGAATCTTCCGGATGACCTAGGAACTTAAGATTTGGAACACAGGCACTAGAGATGTATTACTACACATGGGCACCGGAGTACCAGCTTTACCTCACCCACAGGAAGCGGGTGCATAGGTCTCAAAGTGCGTCGGGTTTCTTCTATCTGTTCCGTTGAGCCTGGGACAAAGATGCTGCAGGCGGTCGGTCGGGAAGAGATGCAGTGGATCCAAGAGTGGATCGGAGATGTTGAAGACCTGTAAGCAGAGGGGACAGTGTTCACAGTCACTAGCCAGTGACCAGCGTGGCACCAGGTGGGTACCAGGCGATGTCGGGTGCAAACAGGTGATGAGGGGTAGCTTGTCTCCGCAGCCACGTGGTCCCTGAAGGTCGACGACGTCCAGGAGTCGAGTCACGAGCTGTCCCACGCAGGCTCTCGCTGTCGGCGGTGTCGGCGACTTGATCGAAGCAAACAAGCCTTGGCAAAAGCAATTGTTGTAGGCAAGGAGTTTAAGCTGTTGGTTCTGACCAGCAAGGTCAGAGGGATTGCTCCTTTGGAGGGGAGCAAGAGCCAGTCTGGAGCAACCAGACCAGCGGTGTTTGTCGTAGATTTCGTCGCCAAGATGGCCACTAGCCAGCGGGCCAGCAACCGGTTAGGCGCGTCGAGTGGCAAAATGCAGAAGGGCCCCACGCAGATCGTGGAGATGCTGGAGGGCTCACCTTTGGTGCAGATGCTGCTCGAGGGTTGGGCTTCTCAGGACCCAAAGCACAACTTGGAGGGAGCCTCGGTTGTTGCACTGGTCAGCTTGTCGTAGTCGTTCCAAGATGGCTGGCTCCACGTGTCTCGGTGCCTCCACGGGTCTCCTCTTTGCAGGGACTGTGGATCGGGCGGTGAGAGGTCTGGAGGTCCAGGTCTTGTCAGTCTCTGGGCTCGGGCTCCGGCGGGAGGCGGCGGCAAAGCAGACGGTGATTCGCTGGATGGTGCTTGCGTTAGCAAGGTGGTCACTCCCTGACCACAGGGGAGATTTTCTTCAGTCTTCTGTGCAGCAGAATGTCGAAGTTCCCGTCTTCTTCTTAGTTTCAAGTTGATTCCAGGATGTCTGAAGTCTTAGGACACAGCTCCTACCTTTAAGCGGATTCTAGGGGCCGGACTACCTGCTAGGTCCCTCCCTAAGGGTGGGACCAGGAAGGGGGGTGGTTACACCCCCAATCCTTTGTCCAGCTCGCCCCAGGCCCGGGACTGGTGTGCCCCAGGACCGGTTTGAACTGGCATATGCACCGAGGCTCCTTGTGAGCCACAGGCATGTCTGGTTTCTTTCAAGCCCTACCTGACCAATACACAAAATCCTGTCTGGGGTGGTGCATGCACCTCCCCTGGCAGGAAACCCTTTGTCCACACCTCCCAAGCTGGAAGGACTCCCAGCAGCAGGAGGGCAGACTTGTGTCTGTGGTGGCAGCATCCATTTTGTGGAGCTGAGGCTATGTCTGATTTTACCCGGGTTTCAGGTACTGTACATGTCGTGTCCCTCTAGAAGGGTGGAATGCTAACCCCGTCGCCAGAATTGGCGAGGGGTTAGTATTCCAATTCGTATGACACCTTACTCGACATGTTTTGATAAAGCCAAACCAAAGATAGCATTTAACCGCGAGGTTCATAATGCACTTAAGAGTATATGGTATGACGATATCTGGAAACAGTAGAAGGAAGTTGTTCCGACCACTGCAGACAGGCTCAGCTCATGCCAGAGCACCATCTCACATGGAACCAAGCACTCTGCCTTCAGGATTGTTAAGGCCTGCCATAGGAGTGACTTATAGGTTACCAGGTGTCCCATTTAAGGTTAGGTATAGGTATACTACACCCAAGTAAGAGGTGATTACACCAACTTACCCCAGCTGAGTGATCAGCCAGTTGTGTCAGGTTGTTAGGCCAAGCCTGGGGTGGCATAATGCATGCTGCAGCCCCTGGCAGGCCTTGGGTACACCAATGCCCTGGGTACCTAGTGTACACTGGTACAGGGGCTGACAGGGTGATCCACTTCCAATTGGTTATGCACCTAGGGTGCATAGTTTTAATTTAGTAGAGAGAACAGCAGGCTGGGGGTCTGATTGGCAGGCCCACAGCCTCAATATGTCAAAAACCAGTGAAGCAAAAAGCAAAAATTTGGGGTGACCATAGGATAGCAGACCCTACTCTCCTACACAACCCCCCCCCAAACGCTGGGACATTAAACTAGCCTTGACCAGTCTCGTCTTCATGTCCTAAGTGGAAGTACCTGGAGAGACCATCTGCATTCCCATGGTCAGTACCTGGCCGGTGCTCCACTGTAAAGTCCATCCCCTGTAGGGAAATGGACCACCTAAGCAGTTTGGGGTTTTCACCCTTCATCTGATTTAGCCACAAGAGGGGCTTATGGTCGGTCTGAATCTTGAAGTGAGTGCCAAACAAGTATGGCCTCAGCTTCTTCAGGGCCCACACCACAGCAAAGGCCTCCCTCTCAATAGCTGACCAATTCTTCTCTCTGGGGGTCAACCTTCTGCTAATAAAAGCAATGGGTTGGTCTTGACCATCTACATTAAGTTGTGACAGCACAGCTCCCACACCCAACTCAGAAGCATCTGTTTGGACAATAAACTCTTTGGAGTAGTCAGGACTTTTCAGGATAGGTGCAGAGCACATGGCCTCCTTCAGGTCATCAAATGCCTTTTGACAGCTTACTGTCCACTGAACCTTTTTGGGCATCTTCTTGGATGTCAGATCATTAAGAGGAGTCACAATGGACCCATAGTTCTTAACAAACTTCCTGTAATACCCAGTCAAGCCCAAGAAAGCTCGAACTTGAGTCTGGGTGGTTGGAGGGGACCAATCCTTGATGGACTGTATCTTACTCTCCAGTGGTTGAACTTGGCCCCCACCTACAAGGTGGCCCAAATACACAACCTTACTCTGCCCTATCTGGCACTTAGTAGCCTTGATAGTGAGGCCTGCCCTTTGCAGAGCCTCAAGAGCCTTCTTCAGGTGGATCAGGTGATCCTCCCAGGTGGAACTAAAGACAGCAATGTCATCAAGATATGCTGCGCAAAAGTCATCCAACCCAGTAAGGACTTGGTTCACCAGCCTTTGGAAGGTGGCAGGTGCATTCTTCAGACCAAAGGGCATCACCACAAACTGATAATGCCCACCTGGGGTTGAGAATGCTGTTTTGGCCTTAGACTCCTCAGCTAACCTGATTTGCCAATAGCCAGCTGTCAAGTCAAATGTGCTCAAAAACTTTGCAGAAGCTAGTTTGTCTATGAGCTCATCTGCCCTTGGAATAGGGTGTGCATCTGTCCTGGTGACAGCATTGAGTCCTCTGTAATCCACACAGAACCTCATCTCTCTCTTGCCATCTTTGGTGTGAGGTTTGGGGACCAGAACCACTGGGCTAGCCCAGGGGCTCTCTGAGGGTTCAATGACACCTAATTCCAGCATTTTATGTACCTCAGCCTTTATACAGTCCCTGACGTGGTCAGGTTGTCTGTAAAGTTTGTTCTTTACAGGCAGACTGTCACCAGTGTCCACAACATGGGTACACCAGTCAGTTTGACTAGGTATCAAGGAAAACATATGTGAAAATGATTGTAGAACCTGTCTACATTCAGTCTGCTGATGGGCAGTGAGGTTGCCTCCAAGGGTCACTCCTTCAACTGAGCCATCTTCAGGGTTCTGAGACAACAGGTCTGGGAGAGGGTCACTCTCTTCCTCCTGTCCCTCATCTGTAGCCATGAGCAAGCCCATGTCTGCCCTGTCAACATATGCTTTAAGCCTGTTAACATGGAGTACCCTGTGGGGACTCCTGGGAGTTCCTAGGTCGACCAAGTAGGTGACCTCTCCCTTCTTTTCCAGGATTGTATGGGGTCCAGACCATTTGTCTTGGAGTGCTGCTGGGGCCACCGGCTCCAACACCCATACCTTCTGTCCTGGCTGATACTCAACCAAGACAGCCTTTTGGTCATGCCAAGCTTTCTGTAAGGCCTGGCTTGCCTCAAGGTTTTTAGATGCCTTCTCCATATACTCAGCCATCCTTGAGCGGAGACCAAGTACATAGTCCACTATGTCTAGCTTAGGCTTTTTGAGAGGTAACTCCCATCCTTCCTTCACCAAACACAGTGGGCCTCTCACAGGGTGCCCAAACAACAATTCAAAGGGGCTGTAGCCAACTCCTTTTTGTGGGACCTCTCTGTAAGCAAACAGAAGGCAGGGTAGAAGGATATCCCATCTTCGCCTGAGCTTTTCAGGTAATCCTTTGATCATACCCTTTAGGGTCTTGTTGAATCTCTCAACAAGCCCATTGCATTGTGGGTGATAAGGGGTGGTGAACTTGTAGTTGACACCACATTCCTTCCACATAGCTGTCAAGTATCCTGACATAAAGTTGGTACCTCTGTCAGATACTACCTCCTTAGGAAACCCCACTCTGGAGAATACTCCCAGCAGGGCCCTGGCCACAACAGGAGCTGTAGTGGTCCTAAGGGGAATTGCCTCTGGATACCTGGTGGCATGATCCACTACCACCAGTATAAATCTGTGCCCAGATGCAGTGGGAGGATCCATGGGACCCACTATGTCTATTCCCACTCTTTCAAAGGGGACCCCCACCACAGGTAGTGGTATTAGGGGGGCCTTTGTTGTGCCACCTGATTTGCCACTGGCTTGGCAGGTAACACAGGAGCGACAAAACTCCTTTGTATCTTCATTCATATGAGGCCAGTGAAAGTGAGGGACAAGTCTGTCCCAGGTCTTGTTCTGGCCTAGGTGTCCTGCTAAAGGAATATCATGGGCCAAGGTAAGAAGGAAGCCCCTAAATTGCAGAGGTATAACCAACCTCCTGGTTGCACCAGGCTTGGGGTCTCTAGCCTCTGAATAAAGGAGCCCTTCATCCCAATACACTTTATGGGTACCTTGAGCATTCCCAGCAGCCTCAGCAGCAGCCAGCTGTCTGAGGGGTTCAAGAGAGGGACAGGATAACTGAGCCTGCCTCAAGTCAGCCCTTGAAGGTCCCCCTGTCCCCAGAAACTCAACCTGATCAGGTTCAAGCTCTTCAGGGACAGTTCCTTCAGGGTCCTCTAGATCAGCTTCCTGGGAAGGCTGATCATCACTCTGAGGCAGGGGGGAAGGCACAGCCTTGACCCTCCTGTTCTTCTTCTTGGTAGGTGCTTGGTCCATTGTTCCAGGATCCAAGACCTGTGGTTCAGTGAGGCACTTTTTGGCCTGTGACCTGGTCACAGCAAGGACATGTGATGATATACCTAACATCTCTGCATGAGTCCTGTACTCCACTTCTGACCATAGAGAACTCTCTAGGTCATTGCCCAACAAACATTCTACTGGGAGGTCTGCACTAACCACAACCCTTTTGAGGCCAGTTA
Organism: Triturus cristatus; assembly: GCF_964204655.1. Classification (NCBI taxonomy): domain Eukaryota; kingdom Metazoa; phylum Chordata; class Amphibia; order Caudata; family Salamandridae; genus Triturus; species Triturus cristatus. The sequence continues at coordinate 506,475 of NW_028187635.1, read as the reverse complement.
CCCCTCCCCATGAGAAGTTAACAACTGCCACACTATGTGAAGTAGTGGCATTGCTGGCATTGGTCACCAGGTAGTTCTCACCTGGTATGTACTGTCCAGGATCCACAAAGCCTGGTGTCACCATAGTGACACTGGCACATGTGTCCCTGTAGGCTTGAGCCACTTTGTCATTAATTAAAGGAGTCTGTCTGTACTTGCCCAGGTTACTGGGGCTCACAGTCAGGGACAAATCAATGTCCCCATCACAGATCAAGACTGCCTGTGTAAGGGTTCTGTCTAAGTCAGAATCTCCTTCAGTTCCCATAGTGATTCCCACTACACCCTTTGTCTGGGGACCAACACCGCTAACAGTAGTACTGGGAGCAGGTGCCTTAGGGGCAACAGTGTTGGGGGCTCCACCCTTTTTGCAATCACTAGTCCAGTGAGTTGTATTTTTACAATGATTGCACCAGGGTTTCTTCTGACCTTCTTTCTTCTTTTTGGACTGTTGGGACCCACCCTCCTTAGTAGTAGTTTGGGGCCCTGTTGAAGACTTCTGGTCTTTAGGTTTCTGATCTCCACCCTTTTGGTCTGTTTTCTTCTGATCACCCCCTTGGCCCTGGTTCTGGTTCTTTTGCTTAACCCTGGTTCTGACCCATTTGTCTGCCTTCTTTCCCAATTCTTGGGGAGAGGTCAGATCAGAGTCAACCAAGTGTTGATGCAGTTGCTGGTTTTGACAGTTATTTAAAATCTGTTCTCTCATCATCAAATTATACAATCCTGTAAAATCAGATACCTTACTTCCCAGCAACCAACCCTCCAAAGCCTTAGTGGCACATTCAATGTATTCAGACCAGTCCTGAGTCTGTGTCTTTTGGGTGTCTCTGAACATTAACCTGTACTGTTCAGTGGTTAAGCCTAACCCATCTACCAGAACACTCTTCAGGACTCTGTAGTTTCTGACATCCTCTTCTCTAACAGTGAGGAGTCTGTCTCTGCCTCTTCCTTCAAAGGAGAGCCAGAGGATTGCTGCCCACTGGTCTTCAGGAACCTGCTGTACTTTGCAGGCTCTCTCAAGAGCAGTTATCCATTTGTGGATGTCATCCCCACTTTTGTAGGGGGGCACAACCTTAGACAGGTTCCTATTGTCAAAGACCCTATCTTTGTCCTTAGGGACAATGCTGCCACCAGTGGGTATAGACCCACTCTCTCTAGGTTGCCTAGCCTTGTTCAGTTTTTCTTCCATCAGGGCTACTTCTAGCTCCTGCTTCCTGATCCTCAGCTGGGCTTCCTGCATTCTGGCCTCATGTTCCCTCCTCTGAGGGGTGGTCATCCTTTTCCTGGAGTGACCTTGAGAGCCTCTAGAGCCATGGGAAGCATTGGAGTCACCTGAGCGATTCCTTTGCCTTCCAAGCCCTGTGTTAAGTCCACTGGGGAGATCCAGTGGGTTGAACCCACTGTCAGTCCCCAATAGCCTTGGTTTAGCTGGGCCAAGTATAATACTTGGCACTGGGCTAGTTCTCCCTTCATCCTCACTACTGTCAGTATCCTTTTCACTTTCTTCCTCTGTGGTAGGCATCCCATCTAAGGGGTGACTATTGGGAAGGGGTACTTCAGTGGCATCTTCAGAAGGGGGGCCTCCTGTTCCTGTCCCTAAGGGGGCTAACTGGGAAGCTTTCTTGAGTGCTCTCTGATTCTCATCATTCTGTAAGAGCTCTCTGAGCTCAGCAGAGTTTGGGTTCTTGGGCTGTTTAAGGCCTCTAAGAGTTGCCAAATGCCTGAGCTCATTCTGATTAAGGGTAGCAAAGCTGGATGGTGCCCTCTGGGGGTCACTCTCAACAGAGATGGGTACAGTGGACCCCTCTGCCCCGGCCATTGCTCTTAAGTGTGGGTGGATGTGTTGCAATCTACCTACACTTGGGTTTACCTACTAAACCTATCTAGTAGTTGTAGTCAGGGTGTGCTACTCCCTTTGCTCTACAACAACTAAGTTCAGTAGAACTTATGTATATCTAATCTTGTTTTATATGTACCTACAGGTACCTATGTGATCTTTCAATTGGTAACCAAGAGATTACAATGGTAAAACACAGCAAGCTCAAATCCAACCGCTGCTCACCAATGTGAGAAGTTGGCCTGGTATATGCTGTTCACTAGTTCTAGTGACCACCTTGTACCATGCCAAGCAACCCTTATGGTGTGGTTGTAAGTCAACCTTTTCGGACCAGCTGCCCTAGTGGTAGCGTAGGCTAAGCAGTCTTTGAGGCTAAACTCGTGAAGCGTGTTAAGCAAGCTGTTTTACCAATAGTAACCCCCTTTTATACCAATGAAAGGACACCACACAGATATATATTCAAAATATATATGTATTTATTTCTCAAAGTAACCCCTAGTCTCTTTATGAGCACAGGAGCACAAATCGTCAAACAAGATTACAGTAGAATACACAGAAGTTGCACTTTATATGGATAGGCCCTGGTGGCCACTCGAACCATATACTAAAATAGTGGTATAAGTACCACGAACAGAAAAGGGAAAAGGCCTAGGGCCTCTAGAATCGCTGGGCCTACAAGGAGCTAACGTCAGTTAGTGACCAGGAGGTCCACGGGTGGCGTGTGCAGAGCAAATAGTCACACGCGGGCTCCCATAGGTTTCAATGGGTGCGTAAAAAGTACAAAGTTACTGCAAAAGGAATCTTCCGGATGACCTAGGAACTTAAGATTTGGAACACAGGCACTAGAGATGTATTACTACACATGGGCACCGGAGTACCAGCTTTACCTCACCCACAGGAAGCGGGTGCATAGGTCTCAAAGTGCGTCGGGTTTCTTCTATCTGTTCCGTTGAGCCTGGGACAAAGATGCTGCAGGCGGTCGGTCGGGAAGAGATGCAGTGGATCCAAGAGTGGATCGGAGATGTTGAAGACCTGTAAGCAGAGGGGACAGTGTTCACAGTCACTAGCCAGTGACCAGCGTGGCACCAGGTGGGTACCAGGCGATGTCGGGTGCAAACAGGTGATGAGGGGTAGCTTGTCTCCGCAGCCACGTGGTCCCTGAAGGTCGACGACGTCCAGGAGTCGAGTCACGAGCTGTCCCACGCAGGCTCTCGCTGTCGGCGGTGTCGGCGACTTGATCGAAGCAAACAAGCCTTGGCAAAAGCAATTGTTGTAGGCAAGGAGTTTAAGCTGTTGGTTCTGACCAGCAAGGTCAGAGGGATTGCTCCTTTGGAGGGGAGCAAGAGCCAGTCTGGAGCAACCAGACCAGCGGTGTTTGTCGTAGATTTCGTCGCCAAGATGGCCACTAGCCAGCGGGCCAGCAACCGGTTAGGCGCGTCGAGTGGCAAAATGCAGAAGGGCCCCACGCAGATCGTGGAGATGCTGGAGGGCTCACCTTTGGTGCAGATGCTGCTCGAGGGTTGGGCTTCTCAGGACCCAAAGCACAACTTGGAGGGAGCCTCGGTTGTTGCACTGGTCAGCTTGTCGTAGTCGTTCCAAGATGGCTGGCTCCACGTGTCTCGGTGCCTCCACGGGTCTCCTCTTTGCAGGGACTGTGGATCGGGCGGTGAGAGGTCTGGAGGTCCAGGTCTTGTCAGTCTCTGGGCTCGGGCTCCGGCGGGAGGCGGCGGCAAAGCAGACGGTGATTCGCTGGATGGTGCTTGCGTTAGCAAGGTGGTCACTCCCTGACCACAGGGGAGATTTTCTTCAGTCTTCTGTGCAGCAGAATGTCGAAGTTCCCGTCTTCTTCTTAGTTTCAAGTTGATTCCAGGATGTCTGAAGTCTTAGGACACAGCTCCTACCTTTAAGCGGATTCTAGGGGCCGGACTACCTGCTAGGTCCCTCCCTAAGGGTGGGACCAGGAAGGGGGGTGGTTACACCCCCAATCCTTTGTCCAGCTCGCCCCAGGCCCGGGACTGGTGTGCCCCAGGACCGGTTTGAACTGGCATATGCACCGAGGCTCCTTGTGAGCCACAGGCATGTCTGGTTTCTTTCAAGCCCTACCTGACCAATACACAAAATCCTGTCTGGGGTGGTGCATGCACCTCCCCTGGCAGGAAACCCTTTGTCCACACCTCCCAAGCTGGAAGGACTCCCAGCAGCAGGAGGGCAGACTTGTGTCTGTGGTGGCAGCATCCATTTTGTGGAGCTGAGGCTATGTCTGATTTTACCCGGGTTTCAGGTACTGTACATGTCGTGTCCCTCTAGAAGGGTGGAATGCTAACCCCGTCGCCAGAATTGGCGAGGGGTTAGTATTCCAATTCGTATGACACCTTACTCGACATGTTTTGATAAAGCCAAACCAAAGATAGCATTTAACCGCGAGGTTCATAATGCACTTAAGAGTATATGGTATGACGATATCTGGAAACAGTAGAAGGAAGTTGTTCCGACCACTGCAGACAGGCTCAGCTCATGCCAGAGCACCATCTCACATGGAACCAAGCACTCTGCCTTCAGGATTGTTAAGGCCTGCCATAGGAGTGACTTATAGGTTACCAGGTGTCCCATTTAAGGTTAGGTATAGGTATACTACACCCAAGTAAGAGGTGATTACACCAACTTACCCCAGCTGAGTGATCAGCCAGTTGTGTCAGGTTGTTAGGCCAAGCCTGGGGTGGCATAATGCATGCTGCAGCCCCTGGCAGGCCTTGGGTACACCAATGCCCTGGGTACCTAGTGTACACTGGTACAGGGGCTGACAGGGTGATCCACTTCCAATTGGTTATGCACCTAGGGTGCATAGTTTTAATTTAGTAGAGAGAACAGCAGGCTGGGGGTCTGATTGGCAGGCCCACAGCCTCAATATGTCAAAAACCAGTGAAGCAAAAAGCAAAAATTTGGGGTGACCATAGGATAGCAGACCCTACTCTCCTACACACACCCACAGCCACACACACACAACCACACCCACACACAAAACCACATACACACACAACCTCACAACCACACACAACCACACACACAACCACACACACACAACCACACATATACAACCACACACAACCACACATACAACCACACAACCACACACACAGCCACACATACAACCAAGCACACAACCACACACAAAACAATACACACACAACCAAGCCCACACACAACCACACATACAACCACACACACCCAACCACACACAACCACACACACACAACAACACACACACAACCACACATAGCCACACACACACACAACCACACACCCACACAACTACACACACACAACCACACACACAACCACACACACAAACACAACCACACACATAACCACAACTACACCCATACATACAACCGCACCCACCCACAACCACACACACAACCAGGCACACACAACCCCACATACACAACCACACACACACAACCCCACACACACACACACAGCCCCACACACAAACCCTCACACCCCCTCACACACACAACCCCACACACACAACCACAACCACACACAACCACACACACACAACCACACCCGCAACCACACCCGCAACCACACACAACCACAACCACGTACACACAACCACACACACAAACAACCACACCTGCAACCATACACACAACCACAACCACACACACACAACCACACACACACCACACCTGCAACCACACACAACCACACACACACCCCCACACAAGCACACAAGCACAACCACACACACAACCAGGCACACACAACCCCACATACACAACCACACACACACAACCCCACACACACACACAACCCCACACACAACCAGGCACACAACCACACAGACACAACCACACACACACAACCATACACACACAACCACACATACAACCACACACACACATACAACCACACACACATCCCCAGACACACACAACCACAACCACACACAACCACAACCACACCCACACAACCACACCCACACAACCACACCCATACAACCACACCCACACAACCACATACACAGCCACACACACAAAACCACACACACCCACAACCACACACAAAACCACGCACACACACAACCACACACAACCACACACACAACCACAGACACACAACCACACACATACAACCACACACAACCACACATACAACCACACAACCACACACACAGCCACACACACAACCAAGCATACAACCACACACAAAACAATACACACACAACCATACACCCATAACCACACCCACACAACCACACACACGCAACCTCACACACAACCACACACAACCACACACACACCCACACAACCATACACCCATAACCATACACACAACCACACATACACAACAACACACACACAACCACACATAGCCACACACACACAAACAACCACACACATACAACCACACACCCACACCACCACAACTACACACACACAACCACACACACACAACCACACACACACACACAACAACACACAGACAACCACAACCATACAGACAAACACCACCACACACACACAACCCCAAATACACAACCACACACACACAACCCCACACACACACACAACCCCACACACAAACCCACACACAACCCCCCACACACACAACCCCACACACACAACCGCACACACAACCACACAAACACCACACCTGCACCACACACACACAACCACACGCACACACAACCACACCTGAAACCACATACACAACCACAACCACACACACACAACCACACACACACCACACCTGCAACCACACACACAACCACACACACACCCCTATACAAGCAGACAAGCACAACCACACACACACAACCACACACCCACATACCCCCATACAACCACACACATACAACCACAACCACGCACACAACCACACACACAGCCACACACACAGCTAGACACACAGCCACACACACAACCACACACACACCCCACACAAGCACACAAGCACAACCACACACACACAACCACACACACAACCACACACACACAACCACACACCCACACCCGCACACACCCATACAACCACACACATACAACCACAACCATGCACACAACCACACACAGCCACACACACAGCTAGACACACAGCCACACACACAGCCACACATAACCAGAACCACACACACAATCACACACAACCACACACACACAACCACATAATAAACCACAACCACACACACAACCACACAACCACACCCACACAACCATACACATAACCACACACACACACAACCACACACACACCCACAACCACACACACAACCATGCACACAAACACACAAATACAACCACATACAACCATACACACCACACACAACCACATATACAACCACACAACCACACACACACAACCACACACACAACCACACACAACCACACCTAACCACAAATCCACACAGACAACCACAACCACACAGACAAACACCACCACACACACAACCACAACTACACCCACACATACAACTGCACACAACCACACACACAACCAGGCACACACAACCCCAAATACACAACCACACACACACAATCCCACACACACACACAACCCCATACACAAACACACACAACCCCCCACACACACAACCACAACCACACACACAACCACATACAACCACACACGCACCACACCTGCAACCACCCACAACCACACACAACCACACACACACACAACCACACCTGAAACCACACACACACACAACCACACACATACCACACCTGCAACCACACACACACACAACTACACACACACCCCCACACAAGCAGACAAGCACAACCACACACACACAACCACACACCCACACCCCCATACAACCACACACATACAACCACAACCACGCACACAACCACACACACAGCCACACACACAGCTAGACACACAGCCACACACACAGCCACACACACAGCCACACACAACCAAAACCACATACACACAATCACACACACAACCACACACACACAACCACACATAATAAACCACAACCACACACACAACCACACACACACAACCACAACCACACAAAACCACACAACCACACCTACACAACCATACACATAACCACACCCACACACAACCACACACACACCCACAACCACACACACAACCATGCACACAAACACACAAATACAACCACACACACACACAACCACAACCACACATACAACCATACACACCACACACAACCACACATACAACCACACAACCACACACACAACCACAAATCCACACACACAACCACAACTGCACCCACAACTGCACCCACAACACCACACACACAACCCCACACACACACAGCCACACACACTGAAGCCCACACACACACACAACCACACACACAACCCCACACAACCCCACACACAACCCCACACACACAACCCCACACACACAACCACACACACACAACCACAACCACAACCAGAACCACAAACACACATAACCACACACAGATACAAACAACCACACACACACAACCACACAAACACACAACCACACACCCAACCATGCCCAACCACACCCACACAACCACACATATAACCACACACACTGAACCACACACACCCAACCACACAACCACACACAACCACAACCACACAACCACAGACAACCACAACCACACACACACAACCACACACACACAACCACAACCAATCACAACCACACCCACACACACACAACCCCACCCACAAAACCACACACACCCACAACCACACACAAAACCACGCACACACACAACCACACACAACCACACACACAACCACAGACACACAACCACACACATACAACCACACACAACCACACACACAGCCACACACACAACCAAGCACACAACCACACACAAAACAATACACACACAACCATACACCCATAACCACACCCACACAACCACACACATGCAACCTCACACACAATCCCACACACACACACAACCCCATACACAAACACACACAACCCCCCACACACACAACCACAACCACACACACAACCACATACAACCACACACACACCACACCTGCAACCACCCACAACCACACACACAACCACACACACACACACACAACCACACCTGAAACCACACACACACACAACCACACACACACCACACCTGCAACCACACACACACAACTACACACACACCCCCACACAAGCATACAAGCACAACCACACACACACAACCACACACACACACAACCACACACCCACACCCCCATACAACCACACACATACAACCACAACCACGCACACAACCACACACACAGCCACACACACAGCTAGACACACAGCCACACACACAGCCACACACACAGCCACACACAACCAAAACCACATACACACAATCACACACACAACCACACACACACAACCACACATAATAAACCACAACCACACACACAACCACACACACACAACCACAACCACACAAAACCACACAACCACACCCACACAACCATACACATAACCACACCCACACACAACCACACACACACCCACAACCACACACACAACCATGCACACAAGCACACAAATACAACCACACACACACACAACCACAACCACACATACAACCATACACACCACACACAACCACACATACAACCACACAACCACACACACAACCACAAATCCACACACACAACCACAACTGCACCCACAACTGCACCCACAACACCACACACACAACCCCACACACACACAGCCACACACACTGAAGCCCACACACACACAACCACACACACAACCCCACACAACCCCACACACAACCCCACACACACAACCCCACACACACAACCACACACACACAACCACAACCACAACCAGAACCTCAAACACACATAACCACACACAGATACAAACAACCACACACACACAACCACACAAACACACAACCACACACCCAACCACGCCCAACCACACCCACACAACCACACATATAACCACACACACTGAACCACACACACCCAACCACACAACCACACACAACCACAACCACACAACCACAGACAACCACAACCACACACACACAACCACACACACACAACCACAACCAATCACAACCACACCCACACACACACAACCCCACCCACAAAACCACACACACCCACAACCACACACAAAACCACGCACACACACAACCACACACAACCACACACACAACCACAGACACACAACCACACACATACAACCACACACAACCACACATACAACCACACAACCACACACACAGCCACACACACAACCAAGCACACAACCACACACAAAACAATACACACACAACCATACACCCATAACCACACCCACACAACCACACACATGCAACCTCACACACAACCACACACACACCCACACAACCATACACCCATAACCACACACAAAACCACACATATACAACAACACACACACAACCACACATAGCCACACACACACAAACAACCACACACACACACCCACACCCCCACACCACCACAACTACACACACACAACCACACAGACAACCACAACCATACAGACAAACACCACCACACACACACAACCCCAAATACACAACCACACACACACAACCCCACACACACACACACACAACCCCACACACAAACCCACACACAACCCCCACACACACAACCCCACACACACAACCACACACACAACCACACACACCACACCTGCAACCACACACACACAACCACACACACACAACCACACCTGAAACCACACACACAACCACAACCACACACACACAACCACACACACCACACCTGCAACCACACACACAACCACACACACACCCCTACACAAGCAGACAAGCACAACCACACATACACAACCACACACCCACATGCCCCCATACAACCACACACATACAACCACAACCACACACACAACCACACACACAGCCACACACACAGCTAGACACACAGCCACACACACAACCACACACACACCCCACACAAGCACACAAGCACACACACACAACCACACACACAACCACACACCCACACCCCCACACACCCATACAACCACACACATACAACCACAACCATGCACACAACCACACACACAGCCACACACACAGCTAGACACACAGCCACACACAACCAGAACCACACACACAATCACACACAACCACACACACACAACCACATAATAAACCACAACCACACACACAACCACACACACAACCACACACACAACCACACAACCACACCCACACAACCATACACATAACCACACACACACACAACCACACACACACCCACAACCACACACACAACCATGCACACAAACACTCAAATACAACCACATACAACCATACACACCACACACAACCACACATACAACCACACAACCACACACACACAACCACACACACAACCACACACAACCACACCTAACCACAAATCCACACAGACAACCACAACCACACAGACAAACACCACCACACACACAACCACAACTACACCCACACATACAACTGCACACAACCACACACACAACCAGGCACACACAACCCCAAATACACAAGCACACACACACAATCCCACACACACACACAACCCCATACACAAACCCACACACAACCCCCCACACACACAACCACAACCACACACACAACCACACACAACCACACACACACCACACCTGCAACCACCCACAACCACACACACACAACCACACACACACACACACAACCACACCTGAAACCACACACAACCACACACACACCACACCTGCAACCACACACACACAACCACACACACACACCCCCACACAAGCAGACAAGCACAACCACACACACACAACCACACACACACACAACCACACACCCACACCCCCATACAACCACACACATACAACCACAACCACACACACAGCCACACACACAGCCACACACAACCAAAACCACATACACACAATCACACACACAACCACACACACACAACCACACATAATAAACCACAACCACACACACAACCACACACACACAACCACAACCACACAAAACCACACAACTACACCCACACAACCATACACATAACCACACCCACACACAACCACACACACACCCACAACCACACACACAACCATGCACACAAACACACAAATACAACCACACACACACAACCACAACCACACATACAACCATACACACCACACACAACCACACATACAACCACACAACCACACACACAACCACAAATCCACACACACAACCACAACTGCACCCACAACTGCACCCACAACACCACACACACAACCCCACACACACACAGCCACACACACTGAAGCCCACACACACACAACCACACACACACAACCCCACACAACCCCACACACAACCCCACACACACAACCCCACACACACAACCACAACCACACGCAGAACCACAAACACACATAACCACACACACATACAATCAACCACACACACACAACCACACAAACACACAACCACACACCCAACCACGCCCAACCACACCCACACAACCACACATATAACCACACACACTGAACCACACACACCCAACCACACAACCACACACAACCACAACCACACAACCACAGACAACCACAACCACACACACACAACCACACACACACAACCACAACCAATCACAACCACACCCACACACACACACAACCCCACCCACAACCAGGCACACAACCACACAGACACAACCACACACACACAACCATACACACACAACCACACATACAACCACACACACACATACAACCACACACACATCCCCAGACACACACAACCACACACAACCACAACCACACACACAACCACAACCACACCCACACAACCACACCCACACAACCACACCCATACAACCACACCCACACAACCACACACACAGCCACACACACAAAACCACACACACCCACAACCACACACAAAACCACGCATACACACAACCACACACAACCACACACACAACCACAGACACACAACCACACACATACAACCACACACAACCACACATACAACCACACAACCACACACACAGCCACACACACAACCAAGCACACAACCACACACAAAACAATACACACAACCATATACCCATAACCACACCCACACAACCACACACACGCAACCTCACACACAACCACACACAACCACACACACACCCACACAACCATACACCCATAACCACACACACAACCACACATACACAACAACACACACACAACCACACATAGCCACACACACACAAACAACCACACACACACAACCACACACCCACACCACCACAACTACACACACACAACCACACACACACAACCACACACACACAACTGCACAGACAACCACAACCATACAGACAAACACCACCACACACACACAACCCCAAATACACAACCACACACACACAACCCCACACACACACAACCCCACACACAAACCCACACACACAACCCCACACACACAACCACACACACAACCACACAAACACTACACCTGCAACCACACACACACAACCACACACACACACAACCACACCTGAAACCACACACACAACCACACACACACCACACCTGCAACCACACACACAACCACACACACACCCCTACACAAGCAGACAAGCACAACCACACACACACAACCACACACCCACATACCCCCATACAACCACACACATACAACCACAACCACGCACACAACCACACACACAGCCACACACACAGCTAGACACACAGCCACACACACAACCACACACACACCCCACACAAGCACACAAGCACAACCACACACACACAACCACACACACAACCACACACACACAACCACACACCCACACACCCACACACCCATACAACCACACACATACAACCACAACCATGCACACAACCACACACACAACCCCATACACAAACCCACACACAACCCCCCACACACACAACCACAACCACACACACAACCACATACAACCACACACACCACACCTGCAACCACCCACAACCACACACACAACCACACACACACACACACAACCACACCTGAAACCACACACACACACAACACACACACACCACACCTGCAACCACACACACACAACTACACACACACCCCCACACAAGCAGACAAGCACAACCACACACACACAACCACACACACACACAACCACACACCCACACCCCCATACAACCACACACATATAACCACAACCACGCACACAACCACATACACAGCCACACACACAGCTAGACACACAGCCACACACACAGCCACATACCCAGCCACACACAACCAAAACCACATACACACAATCACACACACAACCACACACACACAACCACACATAATAAACCACAACCACACACACAACCACACACACAACCACAACCACACAAAACCACACAACCACACCACCATACACATAACCACACCCACACACAACCACACACACACCCACAACCACACACACAACCATGCACACAAACACACAAATACAACCACACACACACACAACCACAACCACACATACAACCATACACACCACACACAACCACACATACAACCACACAACCACACACACAACCACAAATCCACACACACAACCACAACTGCACCCACAACTGCACCCACAACACCACACACACAACCCCACATACACACAGCCACACACACTGAAGCCCACACACACACAACCACACACACGACCCCACACAACCCCACACACAACCCCACATGCACAACCCCACACACACAACCACACACACACAACCACAACCACACGCAGAACCACAAACACACATAACCACACACACATACAAACAACCACACACACACAACCACACAAACACACAACCACACACCCAACCACGCCCAACCACACCCACACAACCACACATATAACCACACACTGAACCACACACACCCAACCACACAACCACACACAACCACAACCACACAACCACAGACAACCACAACCACACACACACAACCACACACACACAACCACAACCAATCACAACCACACCCACACACACACAACCCCACACACAACCAGGCACACAACCACACAGACACAACCACACACACACATACAACCACACACACATCCCATACACACACAACCACATATACAACCACACACACACATACAACCACACACACATCCCCAGACACACACAACCACACACAACCACAACCACACACACAACCGCAACCACACCCAGACAACCACACCCACACAACCACACCCATACAACCACACCTACACAACCACACACACAGCCACACACACAAAACCACACACACCCACAACCACACACAAAACCACGCACACACAAACACACACAACCACACACACAACCAGACACACAACCACACACATACAACCACACACAACCACACATACAACCACACAACCACACACACAGCCACACACACAACCAAGCACACAACCACACACAAAACAATACACACACAACCATACACCCATAACCACACCCACACAACCACACACACGCAACCTCACACACAACCACACACAACCACACACACACCCACACAACCATACACCCATAACCACACACAAAACCACACATACACAACAACACACACACAACCACACATAGCCACACACACACAAACAACCACACACACACAACCACACACCCACATCACCACAACTACACACACACAACCACACACACCACCACACAGACAACCACAACCATACAGACAAACACCACCACACACACACAACCCCAAATACACAACCACACACACACAACCCCCCCACACACACAACCCCACACACAAACCCACACACAACCCCCCACACACACAACCAAACACACACAACCACACACACAACCACACACACCCCACCTGCAACCACACACACACAACCACACACACACAACCACACCTGAAACCACACACACAACCACAACCACACACACACAACCACACACACCACACCTGCAACCAAACACACAACCACACACACACCCCTACACAAGCAGACAAGCACAACCACACATACACAACCACACACCCACATGCCCCCATACAACCACACACATACAACCACAACCACACACACAACCACACACACAGCCACACAAACAGCTAGACACACAGCCACACACACAACCACACACACACCCCACACAAGCACACAAGCACAAGCACACATACACAACCACACACCCACACCCCCACACACCCATACAACCACACACATACAACCACAACCATGCACACAACCACACACACAGCCACACACACAGCTAAACACACAGCCACACACACAGCCACACATAACCAGAACCACACACACAACCACACACACACAACCACATAATAAACCACAACCACACACACAACCACACACACAACCACGCACACAACCACACAACCACACCCATACAACCATACACATAACCACACACACACACAACCACACACACACCCACAACCACACACACAACCATGCACACAAACACACAAATACAACCACATACAACCATACACACCACACACAACCACACATACAACCACACAACCACACACACACAACCACACACACAACCACACACAACCACACCTAACCACAAATCCACACAGACAACCACAACCACACAGACAAACACCACCACACACACAACCACAACTACACCCACACATACAACTGCACACAACCACACACACAACCAGGCACACACAACCCCAAATACACAAGCACACACACACAATCCCACACACACACACAACCCCATACACAAACCCACACACAACCCCCCCACACACACAACCACAAACACACACACAACCACACACAACCACACACACACCACACCTGCAACCACACACAACCACACACAAACAACCACACACACACACACAACCACACCTGAAACCACACACACACACAACCACACACAAACCACACCTGCAACCACACACACACAACCACACACACCCCCACACAAGCAGATAAGCACAACCACACACACACAACCACACACACACACAACCACACACCCACACCCCCATACAACCACACACATACAACCATACACATACAACCACAACCACGCACACAACCACGCACACAGCCACACACATAGCTAGACACACAGCCACACACACAGCCACACACACACAGCCACACACAACCAAAACCACATACACACAATCACACACACAACCACACACACACAACCACACATAATAAACCACAACCACACACACAACCACACACACACAACCACAACCACACAAAACCACACAACCACACCCACACAACCATACACATAACCACACCCACACACAACCACACACACACCCACAACCACACACACAACCATGCACACAAACACACAAATACAACCACACACACACACAACCACAACCACACATACAACCATACACACCACACACAACCACACATACAACCACACAACCACACACACAACCACAAATCCACACACACAACCACAACTGCACCCACAACTGCACCCACAACACCACACACACAACCCCACACACACACAGCCGCACACACTGAAGCCCACACACACACAACCACACACACACAACCCCACACAACCCCACACACAACCCCACACACACAACCCCACACACACAACCACAACCACACGCAGAACCACAAACACACATAACCACACATACAATCAACCACACACACACAACCACACAAACACACAACCACACACCCAACCATGCCCAACCACACCCACACAACCACACATATAACCACACACACTGAACCACACACACCCAACCACACAACCACACACAACCACAACCACACAACCACAGACAACCACAACCACACACACACAACCACACACACACAACCACAACCAATCACAACCACACCCACACACACACACAACCCCACCCACAACCAGGCACACAACCACACAGACACAACCACACACACACAACCATACACACACAACCACACATACAACCACACACACACATACAACCACACACACATCCCCAGACACACACAACCACACACAACCACAACCACACACACAACCACAACCACACCCACACAACCACACCCACACAACCACACCCATACAACCATACCCACACAACCACACACACAGCCACACACACAAAACCACACACACCCACAACCACACACAAAACCACACACACACACAACCACACACAACCACACACACAACCACACACACAACCACAGACACACAACCACACACATACAACCACACACAACCACACATACAACCACACAACCACACACACAGCCACACACACAACCAAGCACACAACCACACACAAAACAATACACACACAACCATACACCCATAACCACACCCACACAACCACACACACGCAACCTCACACACAACCACACACACACCCACACAACGATACACCCATAACCACACACACAACCACACATACACAACAACACACACACAACCACACATAGCCACACACACACAAACAACCACCCACACACAACCACACACCCACACCACCACAACTACACACACACAACCACACACACACAACCACACACACACAACTGCACAGACAACCACAACCATACAGACAAACACCACACACACACACAACCCCAAATACACAACCACACACACACAACCCCACACACACACACAAGCCCACACACAAACCCACACACAACCCCCCACACACACAACCCCACACACACAACCACACACACAACCACACACACACCACACCTGCAACCAAACACACATAACCACACACACACAACCACACCTGAAACCACACACACAACCACAATCAGACACACACAACCACACACACACACCACACCTGCAACCACACAAACAACCACACACACACCCCTACACAAGCAGACAAGCACAACCACACACACACAACCACACACACACAACCACACACACACACACCCACACACCCCCATACAACCACGCTCACAACCACAACCACGCTCACAACCACACACACAGCCACAACCACACACACAGCCACAGCCACACACACAGCTAGACACACAACCACACACACACCCCCACACAAGCACACAAGCACAACCACACACACACAACCACACACACAACCACACACACACAACCACACACCCACACCCCCACACACCCATACAACCACACACATACAACCACAACCATGCACACAACCACACACACAGCCACACACACAGCTAGACACACAGCCACACACACAGCCACACATAACCAGAACCACACACACAATCACACACAACCACACACACACAACCACATAATAAACCACAACCACACACACAACCACACACACAACCACACACACAACCACACCCACACAACCATACACATAACCACACACACACAACCACACATACACCCACAACCACACACACAACCATGCACACAAACACACAAATACAACCACATACAACCACACACACACACACAACCACACATACAACCATACACACAACCACACATACAACCACACAACCACACACACACAACCACACACACAACCACACACAACCACACCTAACCACAAATCCACACACACAACCACAACCGCACCCACAACTGCACCCACAACACCACACACACAACCCCCCACACACACAGCCACACACACACAACCCCACACAACCCCACACACACAACCACACACACACAACCCCACATAACCCCACACACAACCCCACACACACAACCCCACACACACAATCGCAACCACATGCAGATCCACAAACATACATAACCACACACATACAAACAACCACACACACACAACCACACACAACCACACACACACAACACAACCAAACACACACATAACCACACACAACCACACAGACAACCACAACAATACACACATCCACAACCACACACACAACCACAACTACACCCCCACACACACAACCACACCCACACATATAACCACACACACCCACAACCACATAAAACCAGGCACACAATCACACACACACAGCCAAACCCACACACACAACCACAACCACACACAACCACACACACACAACCACACACACACACAACCACATATATAACCACACACACACAACCACACAAGCACACACACAACCACACACACAACCACACCCCCACACAACCACACAACCACCCCCACACAACCACTCACTACCACATACAGAACACCACACACACAACCACACACACACACACACACACACACAACCACACAACCACACAACCCATACACACAACCACCCACACACAACCACACACACACAACCACACATACAACCACAAACACACAACCGCACACACAACCACACACACAACCACACACACAACCCCAGACACACACAACCATACACAAGCACACACACCACAACCAAACCACACACACACAACCACAACAAACCACACAACTGCACATACAACCAGACACACACAACCACACACACACAATACACAACCACACACAGCCACATACACAGCCACACACACAACCACACACACACCACACCCGCAACCACACACACAACCACACCCCCACACAAGCACACACCCACAATCACAACCACACACACACCACAACCACACAACCACAACCACACACCACCACACACCCACACAACCACACATACAACTACAACCATGCACACAACCACACACACAGCCACACACATAGCCACACACACAACCACACACACAACCACACATGCAACCACACCCGCAACCACACACAACCAGAACCACAAACACACAACCACACAACCACACATACAACCAACACACACAACCACACACAACCACAACCACAAACACAACCACACACAACCACAACCACACACAAACCACTACCATACACACAACCACAAAACCACACACACAAAACCACACACATACAACCACAACCACACACACAACCATGCACACAACCACACACACAGCCACACACACAGCCACACACACAACCACACACACAACCACACACACAACCACAATCACACACACAACCACAACCATACCCACACAACCACACACACACAACCACACACACAACCACAGCCACACACAGCCACACACACAACCACACACACACCCACAACCACACATACAACTACACACACAGACAACCACAACCACACACACACACAACCACACACACACAACTACAACCACACATACAACCAAACACACCACACACAACCACAACTGCACCCACAACTGCACCCACAACTGCACACATACAACCACACACACAACCACACACACAACCCCACACACAACCCCCCCCCCACACACACACCCACACACACAACCATAACCACACACATACAACTACACACACAACCACACACACACCCACACAACCATACACCCATAACCACACACACAACCACACATACACAACAACACACACACAACCACATATAGCCACACACATACAAACAACCACACACACACAACCACACACCCACACCACCACAACTACACACACACAACCATACACACACAACCACACACACACAACAACACACAGACAACCACAACCATACAGACAAACACCACCACACACACACAACCCCAAATACACAACCACACACACACAACCCCACACACACACACAACCCCACACACAAACCCACACACAACCCCCCACACACACAACCCCACACACACAACCACACACACAACCACACAAACACCACACCTGCAACCACACACACACAACCACACGCACACACAACCACACCTAAAACCACACACACAACCACAACCACACACACAACCACACACATACCACACCTGCAACCACACACACAACCACACACACACCCCTACACAAGCAGACAAGCACAACCACACACACACACAACCACACACACACAACCACACACCCACATACCCCCATACAACCACACACATACAACCACACACACAACCACACACACAGCCACACACACAGCTAGACACACAGCCACACACACAACCACACACACACCCCACACAAGCACACAAGCACAACCACACACACACAACCACACACACAACCACACACACACAACCACACCCCCACACCCCCACACACCCATACAACCACACACATACAACCACAACCATGCACACAACCACACACACAGCCACACACACAGCTAGACACACAGCCACACACACAGCCACACATAACCAGAACCACACACACAATCACACACAACCACACACACACAACCACATAATAAACCACAACCACACACACAACCACACACACAACCACACACACAACCACACAACCACACCCACACAACCATACACATAACCACACACACACACAACCACACACACACCCACAACCACACACACAACCATGCACACAAACACACAAATACAACCACATACAACCATACACACCACACACAACCACACATACAACCACACAACCACACACACACAACCACACACACAACCACACACAACCACACCTAACCACAAATCCACACAGACAACCACAACCACACAGACAAACACCACCACACACACAACCACAACTACACCCACACATACAACTGCACACAACCACACACACAACCAGGCACACACAACCCCAAATACACAACCACACACACACAATCCCACACACACACACAACCCCATACACAAACCCACACACAACCCTCCACACATACAACCACAACCACACACACAACCACATACAACCACACACACACAATACCTGCAACCACCCACAACCACACACACAACCACACACACACACACACACACAACCACACCTGAAACCACACACACACACAACCACACACACACCACACCTGCAACCACACACACACAACTACACACAAAACCCCACACAAGCAGACAAGCACAACCACACACACACAACCACACACACACACAACCACACTCCCACACCCCCATACAACCACACACATACAACCACAACCACGCACACAACCACACACACAGCCACACACACAGCTAGACACACAGCCACACACACAGCCACACACACAGCCACACACAACCAAAACCACATACACACAATCACACACACAACCACACACACACAACCACACATAATAAACCACAACCACACACACAACCACACACACACAACCACAACCACACAAAACCACACAACCACACCCACACAACCATACACATAACCACACCCACACACAACCACACACACACCCACAACCACACACACAACCATGCACACAAACACACAAATACAACCACACACACACACAACCACAACCACACATACAACCATACACACCACGCACAACCACACATACAACCACACAACCACACACACACAACCACAAATCCACACACACAACCACAACTGCACCCACAACTGCACCCACAACACCACACACACAACCCCACACACACACAGCCACACACACTGAAGCCCACACACACACAACCACACACACAACCCCACACACAACCCCACACACACAACCCCACACACACAACCACACACACACAACCACAACCACAACCACAAACACACATAACCACACACACATACAAACAACCACACACACACAACCACACAAACACACAACCACACACCCAACCACGCCCAACCACACCCACACAACCACACATATAACCACACACACTGAACCACACACACCCAACCACACAACCACACACAACCACAACCACACAACCACAGACAACCACAACCACACACACACAACCACACACAACCACAACCAATCACAACCACACCCACACACACACAACCCCGCCCACAACCAGGCACACAACCACACAGACACAACCACACACACACATACAACCACACACACATCCCCATATACACACAACCACACATACAACCACACACACATACAACCACACACACATCCCCAGACACACACAACCACACACAACCACAACCACACACACAACCACAACCACACCCAGACAACCACACCCACACAACCACACCCATACAACCATACCTACACAACCACACACACAGCCACACACACAAAACCACACACACCCACAACCACACACAAAACCACGCACACACACAACCACACACAACCACACACACAACCACAGACACACAACCACACACATACAACCACACACAACCACACATACAACCACACACACAGCCACACACACAACCAAGCACACAACCACACACAAAACAATACACACACAACCATACACCCATAACCACACCCACACAACCACACACACGCAACCTCACACACAACCACACACAACCACACACACACCCACACAACCATACACCCATAACCACACACAAAACCACACATACACAACAACACACACACAACCACACATAGCCACACACACACAAACAACCACAAACACACAACCACACACCCACACCACCACAACTACACACACACACAACCACACACACACAACCACACAGACAACCACAACCATACAGACAAACACCACCACACACACACAACCCCAAATACACAACCACACACACACAACCCCACACACACACACAACCCCACACACAAACCCACACACAACCCCCACACACACAACCCCACACACACAACCACACACACAACCACACACACCACACCTGCAACCACACACACACAACCACACACACACAACCACACCTGAAACCACACACACAACCACAACCACACACACACAACCACACACACCACACCTGCAACCACACACACACCCCTACACAAGCAGACAAGCACAACCACACATACACAACCACACACCCACATGCCCCCATACAACCACACACATACAACCACAACCACACACACAACCACACACACAGCCACACACACCGCTAGACACACAGCCACACACACAACCACACACACACCCCACACAAGCACACAAGCATAAGCACACACACACAACCACACACACAACCACACACCCACACCCCCACACACCCATACAACCACACACATACAACCACAACCATGCACACAACCACACACACAGCCACACACAACCACAACCACACACACAACCACAACCACACCCAGACAACCACACCCACACAACCACACCCATACAACCACACCTACACAACCACACACACAGCCACACACACAAAACCACACACACCCACAACCACACACAAAACCACGCACACACACAACCACACACAACCACACACACAACCACAGACACACAACCACACACATACAACCACACACAACCACACATACAACCACACAACCACACACACAGCCACACACACAACCAAGCACACAACCACACACAAAACAATACACACACAACCATACACCCATAACCACACCCACACAACCACACACACGCAACCTCACACACAACCACACACAACCACACACACACCCACACAACCATACACCCATAACCACACACAAAACCACACATACACAACAACACACACACAACCACACATAGCCACACACACACAAACAACCACACACACACAACCACACACCCACACCACCACAACTACACACACACACACAACCATACACATACAACCACACAGACAACCACAACCATACAAACAAACACCACCACACACACACAACCCCAAATACACAACCACACACACACAACCCCACACACACACACAACCCCACACACAAACCCACACACAACCCCCACACACACAACCCCACACACACAACCACACACACAACCACACACACCACACCTGCAACCACACACACACAACCACACACACAACCACACACAACCACACCTAACCACAAATCCACACAGACAACCACAACCACACAGAAAAACACCACCACACACACAACCACAACTACACCCACACATACAACTGCACACAACCACACACACAACCAGGCACACACAACCCCAAATACACAACCACACACACACAATCCCACACACACACACACAACCCCATACACAAACCCACACACAACCCCCCACACACACAACCACAACCACACACACAACCACATACAACCACACACACACAATACCTGCAACCAACCACAACCACACACACAACCACACACACACACACACAACCACACCTGAAACCACACACACACACAACCACACACACACCACACCTGCAACCACACACACACAACTACACACACAACCCCACACAAGCAGACAAGCACAACCACACACACACAACCACACACACACACAACCACACCCCCACACCCCCATACAACCACACACATACAACCACAACCACGCACACAACCACACACACAGCCACACACACAGCTAGACACACAGCCACACACACAGCCACACACACAGCCACACACAACCAAAACCACATACACACAATCACACACACAACCACACACACACAACCACACATAATAAACCACAACCACACACACAACCACACACACACAACCACAACCACACAAAACCACACAACCACACCCACACAACCATACACATAACCACACCCACACACAACCACACACACACCCACAACCACACACACAACCATGCACACAAACACACAAATACAACCACACACACACACAACCACAACCACACATACAACCATACACACCACACACAACCACACATACAACCACACAACCACACACACACAACCACAAATCCACACACACAACCACAACTGCACCCACAACTGCACCCACAACACCACACACACAACCCCACACACACACAGCCACACACACTGAAGCCCACACACACACAACCACACACACAACCCCACACAACCCCACACACAACCCCACACACACAACCCCACACACACAACCACACACACACAACCACAACCACAACCAGAACCACAAACACACATAACCACACACACATACAAACAACCACACACACACAACCACACAAACACACAACCACACACCCAACCACGCCCAACCACACCCACACAACCACACATATAACCACACACACTGAACCACACACACCCAACCACACAACCACAGACAACCACAACCACACACACACAACCACACACACACAACCACAACCAATCACAACCACACCCACACACACACAACCCCGCCCACAACCAGGCACACAACCACACAGACACAACCACACACACACATACAACCACACACACATCCCCATATACACACAACCACACATACAACCACACACACATACAACCACACACACATCCCCAGACACACACAACCACAACCACACACACAACCACAACCACACCCAGACAACCACACCCACACAACCACACCCATACAACCACACCTACACAACCACACACACAGCCACACACACAAAACCACACACACCCACAACCACACACAAAACCACGCACACACACAACCACACACAACCACACACACAACCACAGACACACAACCACACACATACAACCACACACAACCACACATACAACCACACAACCACACACACAGCCACACACACAACCAAGCACACAACCACACACAAAACAATACACACACAACCATACACCCATAACCACACCCACACAACCACACACACGCAACCTCACACACAACCACACACAACCACACACACACCCACACAACCATACACCCATAACCACACACAAAACCACACATACACAACACACACACAACCACACATAGCCACACACACACAAACAACCACACACACACAACCACACACCCACACCACCACAACTACACACACACACAACCACACACACACAACCACACAGACAACCACAACCATACAGACAAACACCACCACACACACACAACCCCAAATACACAACCACACACACACAACCCCACACACACACACAACCCCACACACAAACCCACACACAACCCCCACACACACAACCCCACACACACAACCACACACACAACCACACACACCACACCTGCAACCACACACACACAACCACACACACACAACCACACCTGAAACCACACACACAACCACAACCACACACACACAACCACACACACCACACCTGCAACCACACACACACCCCTACACAAGCAGACAAGCACAACCACACATACACAACCACACACCCACATGCCCCCATACAACCACACATATACAACCACAACCACACACACAACCACACACACAGCCACACACACAGCTAGACACACAGCCACACACACAACCACACACACACCCCACACAAGCACACAAGCATAAGCACACACACACAACCACACACACAACCACACACCCACACCCCCACACACCCATACAACCACACACATACAACCACAACCATGCACACAACCACACACACAGCCACACACAACCACAACCACACACACAACCACAACCACACCCAGACAACCACACCCACACAACCACACCCATACAACCACACCTACACAACCACACACACAGCCACACACACAAAACCACACACACCCACAACCACACACAAAACCATGCACACACACAACCACACACAACCACACACACAACCACAGACACACAACCACACACATACAACCACACACAACCACACATACAACCACACAACCACACACACAGCCACACACACAACCAAGCACACAACCACACACAAAACAATACACACACAACCATACACCCATAACCACACCCACACAACCACACACACGCAACCTCACACACAACCACACACAACCACACACACACCCACACAACCATACACCCATAACCACACACAAAACCACACATACACAACAACACACACACAACCACACATAGCCACACACACACAAACAACCACACACACACAACCACACACCCACACCACCACAACTACACACACACACACAACCATACACATACAACCACACAGACAACCACACCCATACAGACAAACACCACCACACACACACAACCCCAAATACACAACCACACACACACAACCCCACACACACACACAACCCCACACACAAACCCACACACAACCCCCACACACACAACCCCACACACACAACCACACACACAACCACACACACCACACCGGCAACCACAAACACACACAACCACACACACACAACCACACCTGAAACCACACACACAACCACACACACACAACCACACACACCACACCTGCAACCACACACACACCCCTACACAAGCAGACAAGCACAACCACACATACACAACCACACACCCACATGCCCCCATACAACCACACACATACAACCACACCCACACACACAACCACACACACAGCCACACACACAGCTAGACACACAGCCACACACACAACCACACACACACCCCACACAAGCACACAAGCACAAGCACACACACACACAACCACACACACAACCACACAACCACACCCCCACACACCCATACAACCACACACATACAACCACAACCATGCACACAACCACACACACAGCCACACACACAGCTAGACACATAGCCACACACACAGCCACACATAACCAGAACCACACACACAATCACACACAACCACACACACACAACCACATAATAAACCACAACCACACACACAACCACACACACAACCACGCACACAACCACACAACCACACCCACACAACCATACACATAACCACACACACACAACCACACACACACCCACAACCACACACACAACCATGCACACAAACACACAAATACAACCACATACAACCATACACACCACACACAACCACACATACAACCACACAACCACACACACACAACCACACACACAACCACACACAACCACACCTAACCACAAATCCACACAGACAACCACAACCACACAGACAAACACCACCACACACACAACCACAACTACACCCACACATACAACTGCACACAACCATACACACAACCAGGCACACACAACCCCAAATACACAAGCACACACACACAATCCCACACACACACATAACCCCATACACAAACCCACACACAACCCCCCCACACACACAACCACAACCACACACACAACCACACACAACCACACACATACCACACCTGCAACCACCCACAACCACACACACACAACCACACACACACACACACACAACAACACCAGAAACCACACAAACACACACAAACACACACCCCACACCTGCAACCACACACACACAACCACACACACACCCCCACACAAGCAGACAAGCACAACCACACACACACAACCACACACACACACAACCACACACCCACACCCCCATACAACCACACACATACAACCACAACCACGCACACAGCCACACACACAGCTAGACACACAGCCACACACACAGCCACACACACAGCCACACACAACCAAAACCACATACACACAATCACACACACAACCACACACACACAACCACACATAATAAACCACACACACAACCACACACACACAACCACAACCACACAAAACCACACAACTACACCCACACAACCATACACATAACCACACCCACACACAACCACACCCACACCCACAACCACACACACAACCATGCACACAAACACACAAATACAACCACACACACACACAACCACAACCACACATACAACCATACACACCACACACAACCACACATACAACCACACAACCACACACACAACCACAAATCCACACACACAACCACAACTGCACCCACAACTGCACCCACAACACCACACACACAACCCCCCACACACACAGCCACACACACTGAAGCCCACACACACACAACCATACACACACAACCCCACACAACCCCACACACAACCCCACACACACAACCCCACACACACAACCACAACCACACGCAGAACCACAAACACACATAACCACACACACATACAATCAACCACACACACACAACCACACAAACACACAACCACACACCCAACCACGCCCAACCACATCCACACAACCACACATATAACCACACACACTGAACCACACACACCCAACCACACAACCACACACAACCACAACCACAACCACACCACCACAGACAACCACAACCACACACACACAACCACACACACACAACCACAACCAATCACAACCACACCCACACACACACACAACCCCACCCACAACCAGGCACACAACCACACAGACACAACCACACACACACAACCATACACACACAACCACACATACAACCACACACACACATACAACCACACACACATCCCCAGACACACACAACCACACACAACCACAACCACACACACAACCACAACCACACCCACACAACCACACCCACACAACCACACCCACACAACCACACCCATACAACCACACCCACACAACCACACACACAGCCACACACACAAAACCACACACACCCACAACCACACACAAAACCACGCACACACACAACCACACACAACCACACACACAACCACAGACACACAACCACACACATACAACCACACACAACCACACATACAACCACACAACCACACACACAGCCACACACACAACCAAGCATACAACCACACACAAAACAATACACACACAACCATACACCCATAACCACACCCACACAACCACACACACGCAACCGCACACACAACCACACACAACCACACACACACCCACACAACCATACACCCATAACCACACACACAACCACACATACACAACAACACACACACAACCACATATAGCCACACACACACAAACAACCACACACACACAACCACACACCCACACCACCACAACTACACACACACAACCACACACACACAACCACACACACACAACTGCACAGACAACCACAACCATACAGACAAACACCACCACACACACAACCCCAAATACATAACCACACACACACAACCCCACACACACACACAACCCCACACACAAACCCACACACAACCCCCCACACACACAACCCCACACACACAACCACACACACAACCACACAAACACCACACCTGCAACCACACACACACAACCACACACACACACAACCACACCTGAAACCACACATACAACCACAACCACACACACACAACCACACACACACCACACCTGCAACCACACACACAACCACACACACACCCCTACACAAGCAGACAAGCACAACCACACACACACAACCACACACCCACATACCCCCACACAACCCCACACACACACAACCCCACACACAACCCCAGACACACAATCGCAACCACATGCAGATCCACAAACACACATAACCACACACATACAACCACACACACACAACCACACAAACACACAACCACACACCCACACCACCACAACCACACACAACCACACACACACAAACACAACCAAACACACACATAACCACACACAACCACACAGACAACCACAACCACACACACAACCACAACTACACCCCCACACACACACAACCACACCCACACACACACAACCACACACAACCAGGCACACAACCACACACACACAACCAAACCCACACACACAACCAAAACCACACACAACCACACACACACAATCTCACACACAACTATACCCAACCACACACACCCACAACCACACACACACACCCCACACACACAGCCACACACAGCCACACTCAACCACACACACACAACCACACAAACACACCCACATATATAACCACACACACTGAACCACACACACTGAACCACACACACCCAACCACACAACCACACACACAAACACACACACAAACACACACACAAACACACCCCCACACAAGCACGCAACCACACACACACAACCACAACCATTCACAACCACATACACAACACCACACACACACAACCAGGCACACAACCACACAACCCATACACACAACAACCCACACACAACCACACACACACACAACCACACATACAACCACAACCACAAACACACAACCGCACACACACAACCACAACCAATCACAACCACACCCATGCAACCACACACACAACCATACACACACAACCACACATACAACCACACACAACCACAGACACACACAACCACACACAACCACAACCACACACACAACCACAACCACACCCACACAACCACACCCACACAACCATACCCATACAACCACACCCACAGCCACACACACACAACCACACCCACACACAAAACCACACACACACACAACCTCACAACCACACACAACCACACACACAACCACACACACACAACCACACATATACAACCACACACAACCACACATACAACCACACAACCACACACACAGCCACACATACAACCAAGCACACAACCACACACAAAACAATACACACACAACCAAGCCCACACACAACCACACATACAACCACACACACCCAACCACACACAACCACACACACACAACAACACACACACAACCACACATAGCCACACACACACACACAACCACACACCCACACAACTACACACACACAACCACACACACAACCACACAGACAAACACAACCACACACATAACCACAACTACACCCATACATACAACCGCACCCACCCACAACCACACACACAACCAGGCACACACAACCCCACATACACAACCACACACACACAACCCCACACACACACACACAACCCCACACACAAACCCTCACACCCCCTCACACACACACAACCCCACACACACAACCACAACCACACACACAACCACACACACAACCACACACAACCACACCCGCAACCACACACAACCACAACCATGTACACACAACCACACACACAAACAACCACACCTGCAACCACACACACAACCACAACCACACACACACAACCACACACACACCTGCAACCACACACAACCACACACACACCTCCACACAAGCACACAAGCACAACCACACACACAACCAGGCACACACAACCCCACATACACAACCACACACACACAACCCCACACACACACACAACCCCACACACAACCAGGCACACAACCACACAGACACAACCACACACACACAACCATACACACACAACCACACATACAACCACACACACACATACAACCACACACACATCCCCAGACACACACAACCACACACAACCACACACAACCACAACCACACCCACACAACCACACCCACACAACCACACCCATACAACCACACCCACACAACCACACACACAGCCACACACACAAAACCACACACACCCACAACCACACACAAAACCACGCACACACACAACCACACACAACCACACACACAACCACAGACACACAACCACACACATACAACCACACACAACCACACATACAACCACACAACCACACACACAGCCACACACACAACCAAGCATACAACCACACACAAAACAATACACACACAACCATACACCCATAACCACACCCACACAACCACACACACGCAACCTCACACACAACCACACACAACCACACACACACCCACACAACCATACACCCATAACCACACACACAACCACACATACACAACAACACACACACAACCACACATAGCCACACACACACAAACAACCACACACACACAACCACACACCCACACCACCACAACTACACACACACAACCACACAAACACAACCACACACACACAACAACACACAGACAACCACAACCATACAGACAAACACCACCACACACACACAACCCCAAATACACAACCACACACACACAACCCCACACACACACACACAACCCCACACACAAACCCACACACAACCCCCCCACACACAACCCCACACACACAACCACACACACAACCACACACACCACACCTGCAACCACACACACACAACCACACACACACAACCACACCTGAAACCACACACACAACCACAACCACACACACACAACCACACACACCACACCTGCAACCACACACACAACCACACACACACCCCTACACAAGCAGACAAGCACAACCACACATACACAACCACACACCCACATGCCCCCATACAACCACACACATACAACCACAACCACACACACAACCACACACACAGCCACACACACAGCTAGACACACAGCCACACACACAACCACACACACACCCCACACAAGCACACAAGCACAAGCACACACACACAACCACACACACAACCACACACCCACACCCCCACACACCCATACAACCACACACATACAACCACGACCATGCACACAACCACACACACAGCCACACACACAGCTAGACACACAGCCACACACACAGCCACACATAACCAGAACCACACACACAATCACACACAACCACACACACAACCACATAATAAACCACAACCACACACACAACCACACACACAACCACGCACACAACCACACAACCACACCCACACAACCATACACATAACCACACACACACACAACCAAACACACACCCACAACCACACACACAACCATGCACACAAACACACAAATACAACCACATACAACCATACACACCACACACAACCACACATACAACCACACAACCACACACACACAACCACACACACAACCACACACAACCACACCTAACCACAAATCCACACAGACAACCACAACCACACAGACAAACACCACCACACACACAACCACAACTACACCCACACATACAACTGCACACAACCACACACACAACCAGGCACACACAACCCCAAATACACAAGCACACACACACAATCCCACACACACACACAACCCCATACACAAACCCACACACAACCCCCCCCACACAAAACCACAACCACACACACAACCACACACAACCACACACACACCACACCTGCAACCACCCACAACCACACACACACAACCACACACACACACACACAACCACACCTGAAACCACACACACACACACAACCACACACACACCACACCTGCAACCACACACACACAACCACACACACACACACCCACACAAGCAGACAAGCACAACCACACACACACAACCACACACACACACAACCACACACCCACACCCCCATACAACCATACACATACAACCACAACCACGCACACAACCACGCACACAGCCACACACACAGCTAGACACACAGCCACACACACAGCCACACACACAGCCACACACAACCAAAACCACATACACACAATCACACACACAACCACACACACACAACCACACATAATAAACCACACACACAACCACACACACACAACCACAACCACACAAAACCACACAACTACACCCACACAACCATACACATAACCACACCCACACACAACCACACACACACCCACAACCACACACACAACCATACACACCACACACAACCACACATACAACCACACAACCACACACACAACCACAAATCCACACACACAACCACAACTGCACCCACAACTGCACCCACACCACACACACAACCCCACACACACACAGCCACACACACTGAAGCCCACACACACACAACCACACACACACAACCCCACACAACCCCACACACAACCCCACACACACAACCCCACACACACAACCACAACCACACGCAGAACCACAAACACACATAACCACACACACATACAATCAACCACACACACACAACCACACAAACACACAACCACACACCCAACCACGCCCAACCACACCCACACAACCACACATATAACCACACACACTGAACCACACACACCCAACCACACAACCACACACAACCACAACCACACAACCACAGACAACCACAACCACACACACACAACCACACACACACAACCACAACCAATCACAACCACACCCACACACACACACTACCCCACCCACAACCAGGCACACAACCACACAGACACAACCACACACACACAACCATACACACACAACCACACATACAACCACACACACACATACAACCACACACACATCCCCAGACACACACAACCACACACAACCACAACCACACACACAACCACAACCACACCCACACAACCACACCCACACAACCACACCCATACAACCACACCCACACAACCACACACACAGCCACACACACAAAACCACACACACCCACAACCACACACAAAACCACGCACACACACAACCACACACAACCACACACACAACCACAGACACACAACCACACACATACAACCACACACAACCACACATACAACCACACAACCACACACACAGCTACACACACAACCAAGCACACAACCACACACAAAACAATACACACAACCATATACCCATAACCACACCCACACAACCACACACATGCAACCTCACACACAACCACACACAACCACACACACACCCACACAACCATACACCCATAACCACACACACAACCACACATACACAACAACACACACACAACCACACATAGCCACACACACACAAACAACCACACACACACAACCACACACCCACACCACCACAACTACACACACACAACCACACACACACAACCACACACACACAACTGCACAGACAACCACAACCATACAGACAAACACCACCACACACACACAACCCCAAATACACAACCACACACACACAACCCCACACACACACACACAACCCCACACACAAACCCACACACACAACCCCACACACAACCACACACACAACCACACAAACACCACACCTGCAACCACACACACACAACCACACACACACACAACCACACCTGAAACCATACACACAACCACACACACACCACACCTGCAACCACACACACACCCCTACACAAGCAGACAAGCTCAACCACACACACACAACCACACACCCACATACCCCCATACAACCACACACATACAACCACAACCACGCACACAACCACACACACAGCCACACACACAGCTAGACACACAGCCACACACACAACCACACACACACCCCACACAAGCACACAAGCACAACCACACACACACAACCACACACACAACCACACACACACAACCACACACCCACACACCCACACACCTATACAACCACACACATACAACCACAACCATGCACACAACCACACACACAACCCCATACACAAACCCACACACAACCCCCCACACACACAACCACAACCACACACACAACCACATACAACCACACACACACCACACCTGCAACCACCCACAACCACACACACAACCACACACACACACACACAACCACACCTGAAACCACACACACACACAACCACACACACACCACACCTGCAAC
Source organism: Triturus cristatus (assembly GCF_964204655.1). Classification (NCBI taxonomy): domain Eukaryota; kingdom Metazoa; phylum Chordata; class Amphibia; order Caudata; family Salamandridae; genus Triturus; species Triturus cristatus. Next base: position 468,524 of record NW_028187635.1, on the reverse strand, counting down.
CACACACACACAACTACACACACACCCCCACACAAGCAGACAAGCACAACCACACACACACAACCACACATACAACCACACACCCACACCCCCATACAATCACACACATACAACCACAACCACGCACACAACCACACACACAGCCACACACACAGCTAGACACACAGCCACACACACAGCCACACACACAGCCACACACAACCAAAACCACATACACACAATCACACACACAACCACACACACACAACCACACATAATAAACCACAACCACACACACAACCACACACACACAACCACAACCACACAAAACCACACAACCACACCACCATACACATAACCACACCCACACACAACCACACACACACCCACAACCACACACACAACCATGCACACAAACACACAAATACAACCACACACACACACAACCACAACCACACATACAACCATACACACCACACACAACCACACATGCAACCACACAACCACACACCCACAACCACAAATCCACACACACAACCACAACTGCACCCACAACTGCACCCACAACACCACACACACAACCCCACATACACACAGCCACACACACTGAAGCCCACACACACACAACCACACACACGACCCCACACAACCCCACACACAACCCCACATGCACAACCCCACACACACAACCACACACACACAACCACAACCACACGCAGAACCACAAACACACATAACCACACACACATACAAACAACCACACACACACAACCACACAAACACACAACCACACACCCAACCATGCCCAACCACACCCACACAACCACACATATAACCACACACTGAACCACACACACCCAACCACACAACCACACACAACCACAACCACACAACCACAGACAACCACAACCACACACACACAACCACACACACACAACCACAACCAATCACAACCACACCCACACACACACAACCCCCACACAACCAGGCACACAACCACACAGACACAACCACACACACACATACAACCACACACACATCCCCATACACACACAACCACACATACAACCACACACACACATACAACCACACACACATCCCCAGACACACACAACCACACACAACCACAACCACACACACAACCACAACCACACCCAGACAACCACACCCACACAACCAAACCCATACAACCACACCTACACAACCACACACACAGCCACACACACAAAACCACACACACCCACAACCACACACAAAACCACGCACACACAAACACACACAACCACACACACAACCACAGACACACAACCACACACATACAACCACACACAACCTCACATACAACCACACAACCACACACACAGCCACACACACAACCAAGCACACAACCACACACAAAACAATACACACACAACCATACACCCATAACCACACCCACACAACCACACACACGCAACCTCACACACAACCACACACAACCACACACACACCCACACAACCATACACCCATACCACACACAAAACCACACATACACAACAACACACACACAACCACACATAGCCACACACACACAAACAACCACACACACACAACCACACACCCACATCACCACAACTACACACACACAACCACACACACAACCACACAGACAACCACAACCATACAGACAAACACCACCACACACACACAACCCCAAATACACAACCACACACACACAACCCCACACACACACACAACCCCACACACACACACAACCCCCCACACACACAACCCCACACACACACAACCACACACACAACCACACACACCACACCTGCAACCACACACACACAACCACACACACACAACCACACCTGAAACCACACACACAACCACACAACCACACACACCACACCTGCAACCACACACACAACCACACACACACCCCTACACAAGCAGACAAGCACAACAACACATACACAACCACACACCCACATGCCCCCATACAACCACACACATACAACCACAACCACACACGCAACCACACACACAGCCACACACACAGCTAGACACACAGCCACACACACAACCACACACACACCCCACACAAGCACACAAGCACAAGCACACAACCACACACCCACACCCCCACACACCCATACAACCACACACATACAACCACAACCATGCACACAACCACACACACAGCCACACACACAGCTAGACACACAGCCACACACACAGCCACACATAACCAGAACCACACACACAATCACACACAACCACACACACACAACCACATAATAAACCACAACCACACACACAACCACACACACAACCACGCACACAACCACACAACCACACCCACACAACCATACACATAACCACACACACACAACCACACACACCCACAACCACACACACAACCATGCACACAAACACACAAATACAACCACATACAACCATACACACCACATACAACCACACATACAACCACACAACCACACACACACAACCACACACACAACCACACACAACCACACCTAACCACAAATCCACACAGACAACCACAACCACACAGACAAACACCACCACACACACAACCACAACTACACCCACACATACAACTGCACACAACCACACACACAACCAGGCACACACAACCCCAAATACACAAGCACACACACACAATCCCACACGCACACACACAACCCCATACACAAACCCACACACAACCCCCCCACACACACAACCACAACCACACACACAACCACACACACACCACACCTGCAACCACCCACAACCACACACACACAACCACACACACGCACACAACCACACCTGAAACCACACATACACACAACCACACACACACCACACCTGCAACCACACACACACAACCACACACACACCCCCACACAAGCAGACAAGCACAACCACACACACACAACCACACACACACACAACCACACACCCACACCCCCATACAACCACACACATACAACCATACACATACAACCACAACCACGCACACAACCACGCACACAGCCACACACACAGCTAGACACACAGCCACACACACAGCCACACACACAGCCACACACAACCAAAACCACATACACACAATCACACACACAACCACACACACACAACCACACATAATAAACCACAACCACACACACAACCACACACACACAACCACAACCACACAAAACCACACAACCACACCCACACAACCATACACATAACCACAACCACACACACACCCACAACCACACACACAACCATGCACACAAACACACAAATACAACCACACACACACACAACCACAACCACACATACAACCATACACACCACACACAACCACACATACAACCACACAACCACACACACAACCACAAATCCACACACACAACCACAACTGCACCCACAACTGTACCCACAACACCACACACACAACCCCACACACACACAGCCACACACACTGAAGCCCACACACACACAACCACACACACACAACCCCACACAACCCCACACACAACCCCACACACACAACCCCACACACACAACCACAACCACACGCAGAACCACAAACACACATAACCACACACACATACAATCAACCACACACACACAACCACACAAACACACAACCACACACCCAACCACGCCCAACCACACCCACACAACCACACATATAACCACACACACTGAACCACACACACCCAACCACACAACCACACACAACCACAACCACACAACCACAGACAACCACAACCACACACACACAACCACACACACACAACCACAACCAATCACAACCACACCCACACACACACACAACCCCACCCACAACCAGGCACACAACCACACAGACACAACCACACACACACAACCATACACACACAACCACACATACAACCACACACACACATACAACCACACACACATCCCCAGACACACACAACCACACACAACCACAACCACACACACAACCACAACCACACCCACACAACCACACCCACACAACCACACCCATACAACCACACCCACACAACCACACACAGCCACACACACAAAACCACACACACCCACAACCACACACAAAACCACGCACACACACAACCACACACAACCACACACACAACCACACACACAACCACAGACACACAACCACACACATACAACCACACACAACCACATATACAACCACACAACCACACACACAGCCACACACACAACCAAGCACACAACCACACACAAAACAATACACACACAACCATACACCCATAACCACACCCACACAACCACACACATGCAACCTCACACACAACCACACACACACCCACACAACGATACACCCATAACCACACACACAACCACACATACACAACAACACACACACAACCACACATAGCCACACACACACAAACAACCACACACACACAACCACACACCCACACCACCACAACTACACACACACAACCACACACACACAACCACACACACACAACTGCACAGACAACCACAACCATACAGACAAACACCACACACACACAACCCCAAATACACAACCACACACACACAACCCCACACACACACACAAGCCCACACACAAACCCACACACAACCCCCCACACACACAACCCCACACACACAACCACACACACAACCACACACACACCACACCTGCAACCACACACACAACCAGACACACACAACCACACCTGAAACCACACACACAACCACAACCAGACACACACAACCACACACACACACCACACCTGCAACCACACAAACAACCACACACACACCCCTACACAAGCAGACAAGCACAACCACACACACACAACCACACACACACAACCACACACACACACACCCACACACCCCCATACAACCACACACATACAACCACAACCACGCTCACAACCACACACACAGCCACAACCACACACACAGCCACAGCCACACACACAGCTAGACACACAACCACACACACACACACACACACAAGCACACAAGCACAACCACACACACACAACCACACACACCCATACAACCACACACATACAACCACAACCATGCACACAACCACACACACAGCCACACACACAGCTAGACACACAGCCACACACACAGCCACACATAACCAGAACCACACACACAATCACACACAACCACACACACACAACCACATAATAAACCACAACCACACACACAACCACACACACAACCACACACACAACCACACAACCACACCCACACAACCATTCACATAACCACACACACACAACCACACATACACCCACAACCACACACACAACCATGCACACAAACACACAAATACAACCACATACAACCATACACACACACACAACCACACATACAACCATACACACAACCACACATACAACCACACAACCACACACACACAACCACACACACAATCACACACAACCACACCTAACCACAAATCCACACACACAACCACAACCGCACCCACAACTGCACCCACAACACCACACACACAACCCCCCACACACACAGCCACACACACACAACCCCACACAACCCCACACACACAACCACACACACACAACCCCACATAACCCCACACACAACCCCACACACACAACCCCGCACACACAATTGCAACCACACGCAGATCCACAAACATACATAACCACACACATACAAACAACCACACACACACAACCACACAAACACACAACCACACACCCACACCACCACAACCACACACAACCCCACACACACAACACAACCAAACACACACATAACCACACACAACCACACAGACAACCACAACAATACACACATCCACAACCACACACACAACCACAACTACACCCCCACACACACAACCACACCCACACATACAACCACACACACCCACAACCACATAAAACCAGGCACACAATCACACACACACACAGCCAAACCCACACACACAACCACAACCACACACAACCACACACACACAACCTCACACACAACTATACCCAACCACACACACCCACAACCAAGCACACACACCCCACACACACAGCCACACTCAACCACACACAACCACACACACACAACCACACACACACACAACCACATATATAACCACACACACACAACCACACACACAACCACACCCCCACACAACCACACAACCACACACACACAACCACTCACAACCACATACAGAACACCACACACACAACCACACACACACACACACACAACCACACAACCCATACACACAACCACCCACACACAACCACACACACACAACCACACATACAACCACAAACACACAACCGCACACACAACCAAACACACAACCACACACACAACCCCAGACACACACAACCATACACAAGCACACACACCACAACCAAACCACACACACACAACCACAACAAACCACACAACTGCACATACAACCAGACACACACAACCACACACACACAATACACAACCACACACAGCCACATACACAGCCACACACACAACCACACACACACCACACCCGCAACCACACACACAACCACACCCCCACACAAGCACACACCCACAATCACAACCACACACACACCACAACCACACAACCATAACCACACACCACCACACACCCACACAACCACACATACAACCACAACCATGCACACAACCACACACACAGCCACACACATAGCCACACACACAACCACACACACAACCACACATGCAACCACACCCACAACCACACACAACCAGAACCACAAACACACAACCACACAACCACACACACAACCAACACACACAACCACACACAACCACAACCACACACAAACCACTACCATACACACAACCACAAAACCACACACACAAAACCACACACATACAACCACAACCACACACACAACCATGCACACAACCACACACACAGCCACACACACAGCCACACACACAACCACACACACAACCACACACACAACCACAATCACACACACAACCACAACCATACCCACACAACCACACACACACAACCACACACACAACCACAGCCACACACAGCCACACACACAACCACACACACACCCACAACCACACATACAACTACACACACAGACAACCACAACCACACACACACACAACCACACACACACAACTACAACCACACATACAACCAAACACACCACACACAACCACACACAACCACAACTGCACCCACAATTGCACCCACAACTGCACACACACAACCACACACACAACCACACACACAACCACACACAACCCCACACACAACCCCCCCACACACACACCCACACACACAACCATAACCACACACATACAACTACACACACAACCACACAGACAACCACACAGACAACCACAACCACAGACAACCACACAGACAACCACACCCACACAACCACATCCACACAACCACACACACAACCACACACACACAACCACACAAATACACAACCACAAACACACAACCGCACCCACACATAACCACACATACAACCACAACCCCACACAACCACACATACAACCACACACACAACCACACACACACAACCACACACACAACCACACACACACAACCACACACAACCAAACATACAACCACACACAACCACACACAAAACCACACACATACAACCACAACCACACCCACAACCATGCACACAACCACACACACAGCCACACACACAGCCACACACACAGCCACACACACAACCACACACACAACCACAACCACACACACAACCACAACCACACACACACACACAACCACACACACAAACACAACCACAACCATACCCACACAACCACACCCACACAACCACACATACAACCACAGCCACACACACTACCACACCCACACCCACAACCACACATACAACTACACACACAGACAACCACAACCACAGCCACACACAGCCACACACACAACCACACACACCCACAACCACACATACAACTACACACACAGACAATCACAACCACACACAACCACACACACACACAACCACACACACACAACTACAACCACACATACAACCAAACACACCACACAACAACACAACCACACACACACAACCACACACACAACCACACAACCACACACAACCACAACTGCACCCACAACTGCACACACAACTACACACACACAACCACACACACAACCACACACACAACCACACATAACTCCACACACAATGCCCCCCACACACAACCACAACCACACACACACAACTACACACACAACCACACAAATACACAACCACAAACACACAACCATACACACCCACAACCGCACCCACACATACAACCACAACCCCACACAACCACAACCACACACACAACCACACACACACAACCACACACACACACAACAAAACATACAACCACACACAACCACACACACACAACCACACACACACACACAACCACACATACAACCACACCCACAACTGAACACGCACAACCCCACACACACACAACCCCACACACAACCCCACACACACACAACCTCCCCACACACACACACAACGCCACACACACAACCACAACCAAAACAACACACTACCACACACACAACCACACACCCAACCACACACAACCACACCCACACAACCACACATATAACCACACACACCCAACCACACAACCACACACAACCACAACCACACAACCACACACAACCACAACCACACAACCACACACAACCACAACCACACACACACACACACAACCCCACCCACAACCAGGCGCACAACCACACAGACACCACACACACAACCATACACACACAACCACACATACAACCACACATACAACCACACACACACATACAACCACACACACATCCCCAGACACACACAACCACACACAACCACAACCACACACACAACCACAACCATACCCACACAACCACACCCATACAACCACACCCACACAACCACACACACAGCCACACACACAACCACACCCACACACAAAACCACACAAACCCACAACCACACACAAAACCATGCACACACACAACCATACACAACCACACACACAACCACAGACACACAACCACACACATACAACCACACACAACCACCCATACAACCACACAACCACACATACAGCCACACACACAACCAAGCACACAACCACACACAAAACAATACACACACAACCAAGCCCACACAAAACCATACATACAACCACACACACCCAACCACACGCACACAACCACACACACAACCACACCCACACAACCACACACACAACCACACACAACCACACACACACCCACACAACCATACACCCACAACCACACACACAACCAAACATACACAACAACACACACACAACCACACATAGCCACACACAAACAACCACACACACACAACCACACACCCACACCACCACAACTACACACACACAACCACACACACACACAACCTCACACACACAACCACACAGACAACCACAACCACACACACACAATCCCACACACAAACCCACACACAACCCCCCACACACAACCCCACACACACAACCACACACAACCACACACACACCACACCTGCAACCACACACAACCACAACCACACACACAACCACACACACACACAACCACAACTGAAACCACAACCACACACAACCACACACACAGCACACCTGTAACCACACACACAACCACACACACACCCCCACACAAGCAGACAAGCACAACCACACACACACAACCACACACCCACACCCCCATACAACCACACACATACAACCACAACCACGCACACAACCACACACACAGCCACACACACAGCTAGACACACAGAGCCACACACAACCAAAACCACATACACACAATCACACACACAACCACATAATAAACCACACACACCACACACAACCACACAAATACACAACCACAAACACACAACCACACACAACCATACACACCCACAACCGCACCCACACATAACCACATATACAACCACAACCCCACACAACCACAACCACACATACAACCACACACAACCACACACAACCACACACACACAACCAAACACACACAACCACACAAAACCACACATCCACACACAACCACACAAAACCACACATCCACACACATAACCACAACCACACCCACAACTGCACACACAACCCCACACACAACCCCACACAACCCCCCACACACACAACCCCCCACACACACAACCACAACCAAAACAACACACAACCACACACACAACCACACACCCAACCACACCCAACCACACCCACACAACCACACACACACAACCACACACACTGAACCACACACACCCAACCACACACAACCACAACCACACAACCACACACAACCACACACACAACCACACACGCACAACCACAACCAATCACAACCACACCCATACAACCACACACACACAACCATACACACACAACCACACACAACAACACACACACAACCACACATAGCCACACACACACACACAACCACACACCCACACAACTACACACACACAACCACACACACAACCACACAGATAAACACAACCACACACATAACCACAACTACACCCACACATACAACCGCACCCACCCACAACCACACACACAACCAGGCACACACAACCCCACATACACAACCACACACACACAACTCCACACACACACACACAACCCCACACACAAACCCTCACACCCCCCCACACACACACAACCCCACACACACAAGCACAACCACACACACAACCACACACAACCACACCTGCAACCACACACAACCACAACCACGTTGTTAGACGGACCGGGAGGGTCAGCCGAGGACAAGGGGAGAGATCTCCGGGGAGAGCCGTCTCCAGCGATCGTACAGACAAGTAACTTCCCCCCACAGATGTACACCACACAAGGATAGGCTTTAACGCTCTTTATAAGCAGTTTCTTAAGGTACGATGGAATGGTACAAGGAGGTCTGGACTCCGGGGTCCCCTCGATTTTAGTCTCTGGGTTTGGGAAAGGGGGTAGCGGGACAGTCTGGTTACCAATCTGGTAGGTGCAATGATGGATAGCTCACAATCCTCGAGCTTGGTGTTCTAGCTTGGACGGTCCGCGGCAGCGCCAGCAGGTCCCGGTGAAGATGGTCGTTACACGGTCCGCGGCAGCACCAGCAGGTCCCGATGAAGATGGTCGTTACACGGTCCGCAGCAGCGCCAGCAGGTCCCGATGAAGATGGTCGTTACACGGTCCGCAGCAGCGCCAGCAGGTCCCGATGAAGACGGTCGTTACACGGTCCGCGGCAGCGCCAGCAGGTCCCGATGAGGATGGAGGATGTAGAAGGCCGCGGCAGCGCCAGCAGGCAGGACGATAGTTCATAAGGCAGGGCTACGGCAGCGCCGGTAGTCCGACAAGGATGAGTTCTTCGCGGTGTCTCTCGACTCCAGGATACAACTGCCTCCCTGCTCTGGAGCTGCCCTAGTTATAGGTCTGGCGCCATTTGATGTCCGGACCCTCGCACTTGGAGGTCGGGAAGTCCGGGATGAGGGAGTCCAGACACCCAGCCGGGGGTGGCGCCAGCGCCCGGGGGAGCTGGAGGGCGATCGGCACCTGGCGGGGGAGAGCCATCGACACTCCTTTCTCCCATCGACCTGCCAAGTGGTCCGTTCACCTCCTGGGTGGATGGTGGTGCCGGGATGGCGGGGCCTGGCCAGGCCCAGGGTTAGGGTCGAGCTGAGGCCACGCGGCCTCGTGGTGCAGTGTCCAAGATGGTGGCTGGTCCGGACGGGGGAGCCGGGAGTGGGTCGGCCCCATGATACACAGATGTCCGGGGGCAGGAGTTCCGTCTGGAGACGGGTTGCGGGCTGGTCCTGTGCGTCACACCTGGAGGGCCGGGGCTTGGGCCGTGTCATGCGGGGAGGGAGCAAGCCCTTCATGTGGCCTGTCCAACATGCGTCCCCCCAACTGAAGGCGGGGAGAGTCACCCATCCTCCTGGGGACTTTCCTCGTCGAGGCGGAAAAAGCGTGACAGGCCATCTGCGTTGGCGTGGTCTTGGCCCGGCCGATGTTCCACAGTGAAGTCCATCCCCTGCAGGGAGATGGACCAGCGCAATAGTTTGGGGTTCTCCCCCCGCATCTGCATTAGCCACTGCAGGGGTCGATGATCTGTCTGCACCCGGAAGTGGGTGCCGAAGAGATAGGGCCGGAGCTTTTTGAGGGCCCACACCACTGCGAAGGCCTCCCTCTCGATTGTGCTCCAGCGCTGTTCTCGGGCCAGGAGGCGTCTGCTAATGAAGGCCACCGGGTGGTCCAGCCCCTCGGGGTTCAGCTGGGAGAGGACCGCCCCGATGCCATGGTCGGAGGCATCCGTTTGCACAATGAATTCCCGACTGTAATTGGGGGCCAGGAGCACAGGGGCAGTGCACATGGCGGCTTTCAGCTTCTCGAAGGCCGCTTGACAGTCGGGGGTCCAGTTAACCTTCTTCGGTTGGTTTTTGGAGGTGAGTCCCGTGAGGGGCCCCACAATGCTGCCATAGTCTTTCACGAACCGCCGGTAGTAGCCGGTGAGCCCCAAGAAGGCTCGGACCTCGGTCTGCGTGACTGGGGGCTGCCAGGACTGGATGGCAGCAATTTTGAGTTGCAGAGGGGCTACCAGACCGCTCCCCACCTGGTGTCCGAGGTAGGTCACGGATCCCTGACCAATTTGGCACTTGCCGGCCTTGATTGTGAGACCGGCCCGCTGGAGGGCCTGCAGGACCTCTCGGAGGTGGTGGAGGTGGTCGGACCAGTGGCGGCTGTACACAGCGATATCGTCCAGGTAGGCGGCGCTGAACTCTTCGAGCCCCGCCACTACCTGGTTCACTAGTCGCTGAAAAGTAGCTGGGGCATTCTTCATGCCGAAGGGCATGACCTTGAAGTGGTAGTGGCCATCGGGGGTAGAGAAGGCGGAACGTTCTTGGGCCCGGGGTGTGAGGCCGATCTGCCAGTAGCCCGCTGTCAGGTCGAAGATGCTGAGGTAGCGGGCAGCCCCCATGCGGTCGATCAATTCATCCGCTCGGGGGATGGGATGGGCGTCGGTCCTGGTGACAGCATTCAAGCCCCGATAGTCGACGCAGAATCGGAGTTCAGGAATGGTGCCGGGGGCAGCAGCTTTGGGGACTAGCACGACCGGGCTGGCCCAGGGGCTATCCGAGGGCTCGATGACCCCGAGCGTGAGCATCTTGGATACCTCTTCCTGGATGCAGGCCCGCACCCGATCTGGTACGCGGTAGGCCCGGTGTCTGACAGGGGGACTGTCCCCAGTGTCCACGTCGTGCAAGCACCAGGGGGTGACCCCTGGGGTAAGGGAAAACAAGGTAGAAAACTGCAGCAGGAGGTCCCGGCAGCCTTGGCGCTGTTCTGGGGTGAGGGCGTCGGAGAGCCGAACCCCGTCCACGGAACCATCCTTCTCCTGAGTCGTCAGGAGATCCGGGAGAGGCTCGGAGTCTTCTTCTGCTCCACTGTCTGTAGCCATCAGGAGGCTGAGCTCTGAGCGCACAAAGTGGGGCTTGAGTCTGTTGGCGTGGAGGACCCGGAGGGGGTTCCGGGGAGACTCCATATCGATGAGATAGGTGACGGGACTTTTGCGTTCGACCACTTTGAAGGGCCCTGTCCACTTGTCCTGCAAGGCACATGGTTCGGTGGGGGACATCACCCACACTTGCTGGCCTGGTTCAAATTCGATGGAGGAGGCATTGCGGTCGTACCATTTTTTCATGTCCTCCTGACTGGCCTCAAGGTTTGCTTTGGCCATCTCCCTGAACCGCCGGGTCTGGTTGCGTAGTGTCAGGAGGTACTTGAAGACGTCTGGAGGGGTCTTTAGGGGGGCCATCTCCCACCCTTCTTTGACTAGGCTGAGGGGCCCTCGCACAGGGTGCCCGTACAAGAGTTCGAACGGGCTAAAGCCGAGGGACTTCTGGGGAACTTCCCGATAGGCGAAGAGGAGGCACGGAAGTAGCACATCCCACTGGCGACGGAGGGGCTCTTCCAACCCCCCAATCATTCCCTTGAGCGTGCGGTTGAACCGCTCGACTAGTCCGTTTCCTTGGGGGTGATAGGGGGTCGTGAATCGGTAGGTGACCCCGCACTGTTGCCAGAGGGACTTCATATATTTCGAGATAAAGTTCGTGCCTCTGTCGCTGATGACTTCGCGGGGGAAGCCCACCCGGGAGAAGATCCCCATTAAGGCCCGGCCGACCACCGGGGCTGTTACCGTTCGCAGGGGCACAGCCTCGGGGTAGCGGGTGGCGTGGTCCACCAGTACCAGGATGAACCGATGTCCTTGTGCTGTACGGGGGTCCAGGGGCCCCACAATGTCTATTCTCACCCTCTCGAACGGGGTGGTGACAACTGGGAAGGGTTGCAGAGGTGCTTTGAGTTTGCGGCCGCTCTTCCCGCTGGCCTGGCACGTGGGGCAGGACCGGCAGTGGTTGAGGACGTCGTTTCTCATCTTCGGCCAAAAAAAGTGTGTCTCCAGGCGACTGTAGGTTTTGTCCTGGCCCAGGTGTCCCGCCAGAGGGACATCGTGGGCCAAATTTAGCAGGAAGTCTCTGAAACGGAGGGGCACGACCAACACTCGGCTGGCCCCTAACTCCGCGATTCTCTGTTCACTGTATAGTAGGTCGTTGTCCCAATAGATCCAATGGGCTCCGGTGGTGTCCCCTGCGCTTTGGGCGAGGGCTTGCTGGCGGAGTCCCTCGAGGGAGGGACAGGTCTTTTGCTCTTGACGGAACTGTTCCTGGGTGGGCCCCCCTTCTTGACGGCACTGAGCTAGGTCTGGAAGGTCCTGGGGCTGGGCGACCCCTTCGGGGGTTTGCTCTGGGGGGTCGGTATAGTCGGTGTCCTCTACTGGAGCGATCGGGGGAGGAGGTGCTGGCCACTCTGGTTCTTATGGTCGGGGGATGGTACGGGCGGCCATGGACCGGGTGGTTACGCACGCCCAGTCCGGGAGGCCCAACATCCCCAAGTGCTCTCTCCTTTCGACGGCGACCCACGGGGAACTCTCAAGATCATTCCCCAGGAGACAGTCCACGGGGGCATCATCTCGGACCGTCACCTTCAACATGCCGGAGACTCCTCCCCATTCGAAGGGGACGCAGGCCATCCGACATAGACTTTCGGAATTGTCGGCCGAACGGACGGGGCAGAGAATGTTCGGCAGGATCTGCTCTGGTTTTACCAGGTGACAGCGGACGGCCGTCACACTGGCCCCTGTGTCACGTAGTGCTTCAGCCCGGCGCCCATTAATGTTCACCCACTGGCTATATTTTCTGGTGTTGGCGGGTAAGGGAGCCCGCGGGACCATGTCTCTTCCCCCTAGGCACGCCAGAACCATGGCGGCCGGTTCCCACTCTTGTTGTGCCTGCTCATATTCTTCTTGTTCCTCGGAGATTTGTTCTCCCCCCAGGGCGGCGGCAGCTACCTGGCGGGGTTTTGGCGTTTGGTTCTGCGGGCAGTTCGGGTCATTGGCGTAGTGGCCGACTCGCTGGCATCGGTGACACGTGACGTTGGCTCGGAACCCCGGGCGCATCGGGGGGTTGCCCCGGCCGGCCGGGGGCGGGGTGCTGGCAGCGGGAGTGGCCGGGGCGGTGTCTCTCCCTCGCCCCTGGCCTCCTCCTCCTCCTCGGGGACGGTGCTGACCTTGGTGGTTCCGGTTCTGCTCGTGTGGCCCTCTCCGGCCCACTCGGGTGCTTTCCCACCGGTCAGCTTCGGCGGCGAGTTGCCGTGGGTCAGTCAATTTACTGTCGAGGAGGTGCTGCCTGAGCTCGACGAAGCAGTTGTTAGAGAGGTGCTCCCATACCATAAGATTAAAAAGTTGCTTGTAGGTCGTTACGTGGCTTCCCTTGATCCAACCCTCGAAGGCTCGGCTGAAATAGTTGACATATTCCACCCAAGTTGTACCCGGGATCCGGGTGCAGTCTCGAAACCTCTGGCGGTACATTTCGGGCGTGAGCCCATATCGGGTGAGGAGGGCAGCCTTCATGTGGTCATAGGATGACATCTGATGGTCTGGGAGCTGTAGCAGGGCATCACGGCCTTCGTTGACGAACCTCCCCCATAGGCCGGCTCCCCAGTCACTTCGATCGATCCGGTGGGAGGTCATGGCGATCTCGTAGGCCTTGAACCACTGTTGTATGTCGTCCTCCCGGACATACTCTCGAACGACATCCTTGGGGATGTGGACTTTCTTTTCTGTTGCTCCCGGGGTGCGCGGTCGCTCGGGCACCTCCGGTTCTTTGTTCTGCTTCCGTAGGTCTATTTCTGCCAGTTTGCGCTCGTGTTCGTACGCTAGTCTTTTTTCTTCGAGCTCTCTCTGCCTCTGTTTTTCTTCCCGTTCTTCTCGGAGCCGCAGATGTTCCAGGTTCAGTTTTTGCTCGGCTAATTTTAGTTCACCGTCCATTTTGAGTCGTGCCATTTCTAACTCATGTAGTCTGTTTTTTTCTCTTTCTTGGATCTCTTCCTGTGAAAGGCCCGTTCCTCGCTCCTCGGGAGCCGTGGCGATCCTCTCTGACGCTGCACTGTTTCGGTCTGGGGATCTGGTGACCCCGGTTTCTGCCCACGACTCAATGGCGTGCTTGAAATCGTCTTTGGTACTCAGGCCGGTGGTAGCAATGCCTAGTTCCATGCAGAATTGTTTTAATTCCCGATGGCTGTACTCTTCCAATTTATCCATCTGGAATTTCTCGGTAGATCCGCTCTCTTTGGTTGACATTGTGGTTTTGTCGTGGGGTGAGCTACTCTCTGTATGATTACGCGTTGATTCGGATCGCGCCGCTGGCCACCAATGTTAGATGGACCGGGAGGGTCGGCCGAGGACAAGGGGAGAGATCTCCGGGGAGAGCCGTCTCCAGCGATCGTACAGACAAGTAACTTCCCCCCCACAGATGTACACCACACAAGGATAGGCTTTAACGCTCTTTATAAGCAGTTTCTTAAGGTACGATGGAATGGTACAAGGAGGTCTGGACTCCGGGGTCCCCTCGATTTTAGTCTCTGGGTTTGGGAACGGGGGTAGCGGGACAGTCTGGTTACCAATCTGGTAGGTGCAATGATGGATAGCTCACAATCCTCGAGCTTGGTGTTCTAGCTTGGACGGTCCGCGGCAGCGCCAGCAGGTCCCGGTGAAGATGGTCGTTACACGGTCCGCGGCAGCGCCAGCAGGTCCCGATGAAGATGGTCGTAACACGGTCCGCGGCAGCGCCAGCAGGTCCCGATGAAGATGGTCGTTACACGGTCCGCGGCAGCGCCAGCAGGTCCCGATGAAGATGGTCGTTACACGGTCCGCGGCAGCGCCAGCAGGTCCCGATGAGGATGGAGGATGTAGAAGGCCGCGGCAGCGCCAGCAGGCAGGACGATAGTTCACAAGGCAGGGCTACGGCAGCGCCGGTAGTCCGACAAGGATGAGTTCTTCGCGGTGTCTCTCGACTCCAGGATACAACTGCCTCCCTGCTCTGGAGCTGCCCTAGTTATAGGTCTGGCGCCCTTTGATGTCCGGACCCTCGCACTTGGAGGTCGGGAGGTCCGGGATGAGGGAGTCCAGACACCCAGTAGGGGGTGGCGCCAGCGCCCGGGGGAGCTGGAGGGCGATCGGCACCTGGCAGGGGAGAGCCATCGACACTCCTTTCTCCCATCGACCTGCCAAGTGGTCCGTTCACCTCCTGGGTGGATGGTGGTGCCGGGATGGCGGGGCCTGGCCAGGCCCAGGGTTAGGGTCGAGCTGAGGCCATGCGGCCTCGTGGTGCAGTGTCCAAGATGGCGGCTGGTCCGGACGGGGGAGCCGGGAGTGGGTCGGCCCCATGATACACAGATGTCCGGGGGCAGGAGTTCCGTCTGGAGACGGGTTGCGGGCTGGTCCTGTGGGTCACACCTGGAGGGCCGGGGCTTGGGCCGTGTCATGCGGGGAGGGAGCAAGCCCTTCATGTGGCCTGTCCAACACACGTACACACAACCACACACACAAACAACCACACCTGCAACCACACACACAACCACAACCACACACACACAACCACACACACACCACACCTGCAACCACACACAACCACACCCACACACCCACACAAGTACACAAGCACAACCACACACAACCACACACACACACAACCACACACCCACACACCCACACACCCATACAACCACACACATACAACCACAACCATGCACACAACCACACACACAGCCACACACACAGCTAGACACACAGCAACATACACAGCCACACACAACCAGAACCACACACACACAACCACACACAACCACACACACACAACCACATAATAAACCACAACCATACACACAACCACACACACAACCACAACACCACACCCACACAACCATACACATAACCACACCCACACACAACCACACACACACCCACAACCACACACACAACCATGCACACAAACACACAAATACAACCACATACAACCACACACACACACACACACACAACCACAACCACACATACAACCATACACACCACACACAACCACACATACAACCACACAACCACACACACACAACCACACACACAACCACACACAACCACACCTAACCACAAATCCAAACACACAACCACAACCGCACCCACAACTGCACCCACAACCCCACAGACACAACCCCACACACACACAGCCACACACACACAACCCCACACAACCCCACAACCACACACACACAACCCCACACACACACAACCCCACACACACAACCCCACACACACAATCGCAACCACATGCAGATCCACAAACACACATAACCACACACACATACAAACAACCACACACACACAACCACACAAACACACAACCACACACCCACACCACCACAACCACACACAACCACACACACACAAACACAACCAAACACACACATAACCACACACAACCACACAGACAACCACAACCATACACACAACCACAACTACACCCCCACACACACACAACCACACACACACACACACACACACACAACCACACACAACCAGGCACGCAACCACACACACAACCAAACCCACACACACAACCAAAACCACACACAACCACACACACACAACCTCACACACAACTATACCCAACCACACACACCCACAACCACACACACACACACCCCACACAAGCACGCAACCACACACACACAACCACAACCATTCACAACCACATACACAACACCACACACACACAACCAGGCACACAACCACACAACCCATACACACAACAACCCACACACAACCACATATACAACCACAACCACAAACACACAACCGCCCGCACACACACAACCACAACCAATCACAACCACACCCATACAACCACACACACACAACCATACACACACAACCACACATACAACCACACACAACCACACACACATCCCCAGACACACACAACCACACACAACCACAACCACACACACAACCACAACCACACCCACACAACCACACCCACACAACCATACCCATACAACCACACCCACAGCCACACACACACAACCACACACACACACAAAACCACACACACACACAACCTCACAACCACACACAACCACACACACAACCACACACACACAACCACACATATACAACCACACACAACCACACATACAACCACACAACCACACACACAGCCACACATACAACCAAGCACACAACCACACACAAAACAATACACACACAACCAAGCCCACACACAACCACACAGACAAACACAACCACACACATAACCACAACTACACCCACACATACAACCGCACCCACCCACAACCACACACACAACCAGGCACACACAACCCCACATACACAACCACACACACACAACCCCCCCCCACACACACACACACACAACCCCACACACAAACCCTCACACCCCCTCACACACACACAACCCCACACACACAACCACACACACAACCACACACACAACCACACACAACCACACCCGCAACCACACACAACCACAACCACGTACACACAACCACACACACAAACAACCACACCTGCAACCACACACACAACCACAACCACACACACACAACCACACACACACCATACCTGCAACCACACACAACCACACACACACATACACACCCCCACACAAGCACAACCACACACACAACCAGGCACACACAACCCCACATACACAACCACACACACACAACCCCACACACACACACACAACCCCACACACAAACCCTCACACCCCCCCACACACACACAACCCCACATACACAACCACAACCACACACACAACCCCACACACACAACCACACCTGCAACCACACACAACCACAACCACGTACACACAACCACACACACAAACAACCACACCTGCAACCACACACACAACCACAACCACACACACACAACCACACACACACCACACCTGCAACCACACACAACCACACCCACACACCCACACAAGTACACAAGCACAACCACACACACAACCACACACACACAACCACACACCCACACCCCCACACACCCATACAACCACACACATACAACCACAACCACGCACACAACCACACACACAGCCACACACACAGCTAGACACACAGCAACACACACAGCCACACACAACCAGAACCACACACACACAATCACACACAACCACACACACACAACCATATAATAAACCACAACCACACACACAACCACACACATAACCACAACACCACACCCACACAACCATACACATAACCACACCCACACACAACCACACACACACCCACAACCACACACACAACCATGCACACAAACACACAAATACAACCACATACAACCACACACACACACACAACCACAACCACACATACAACCATACACACCACACACAACCACACATACAACCACACAACCACACACAACCACACACACAACCACACACAACCACACCTAACCACAAATCCACACACACAACCACAACCGCACCCACAACTGCACCCACAACCCCACACACACAACCCCACACACACAGCCATACACACACAACCCCACACAACCCCACACACACACAAC
This sequence comes from Triturus cristatus, assembly GCF_964204655.1. NCBI lineage: Eukaryota > Metazoa > Chordata > Amphibia > Caudata > Salamandridae > Triturus > Triturus cristatus. Next base: position 447,504 of record NW_028187635.1, on the reverse strand, counting down.
CACACACAAACAACCCCACACAACCCCACACACAACCCCACACACACAACCCCACACACACAATCGCAACCACATGCAGATACACAAACACACATAACCACACACACATACAAACAACCACACACACACAACCACACAAACACACAACCACACATCCACACCACCACAACCACACACAACCACACACACACAAACACAACCAAAAACACACATAACCACACACAACCACACAGACAACCACAACCACACACACAACCACAACTACACCCCCACACACACAACCACACCCACACACACACACACAACCACACACAACCAGGCACACAACCACACACACACAACCAAACCCACACACACAACCACACACAACCTCACACACACAACCTCACACACAACTATACCCAACCACACACACCCACAACCACACACACACACCCCACACACACAGCCACACACAGCCACTCTCAACCACACACACACAACCACACAAACACAACCACATATATAACCACACACACTGAACCACACACACCCAACCACACAACCACACACACAAACACACCCCCACACAAGCACGCATCCACACACACACAACCACAACCACATACACAACACCACACACACACAACCACATGCACACACACACAACCAGGCACACAACCACACAACCCATACACACAACCACCCACACACAACCACACACACACAACCACACATACAACCACAACCACAAACACACAACCGCACACACAACCACACACACACAACCACAACAAACCATACAACTGCACATACAACCAGACACACACAACCACACACACACAATACACAACCACACACAGCCACATACACAGCCACACACACAACCACACACACACCACACCCGCAACCACACACACAACCACACCCCCACACAAGCACACACCCACAATCAAAACCAAACACACACCACAACCACACAACCACACACCCACACCACCACACACCCACACAACCACAACCATGCACACGAGCACATACGCAGCCACACACACAGCCACACACACAACCACACCTGCAACAACACCCACACACAACCAGAACCACACACACACAACCACACACACACAACCAACACACAACCACACACACAACCACAACCACACACAACCACAACCACACACAAACCACTACCACACACACAACCACAAAACCACACACACACACCACACACACAAAACCACACACATACAACCACAACCACACACACAACCATGCACACAACCACACACACAGCCACACACACAGCCACACACACAACCAAACACACAACCACACACACAACCACAATCACACACACAACCACAACCACAACCTTACCCATACAACCACACCCACACAACCACACACACAACCACAGCCACACACAGCCACACACAAAACCACACACACACCCACAACCACACATACAACTATACACACAGACAACCACAACCACACACAACCACACACACACAACTACAACCACACATACAACCAAACACACCACACACAACAACACAACCACACACAACCACAACTGCACCCACAACCGCACCCACAACTGCACACACACAACCACACATACAACCACACACGCAACCACACACAACCCCACACACAACCCTGCCCACACACAACCACACACAACCCCCCACACACACAACCACACACACAACCACAACCACACACACACAACTACACACACAACCACACAGACAACCACACAGACAACCACAACCACAGACAACCACACAGACAACCACAACCACACCCACAACCATATCCACACAACCACACACACAACCACACACATACAACCACACACAACCACAAACACACAACCGCACCCACACATAACCACACATACAACCACAACCCCACACAACCACACATACAACCACACACACAACCACACACAAACAACCACACACACAACCACACACACACAACCACACACAACCAAACATACAACCACATACAACCATACACACAACCACACACACACAACCACACACACAACTACACACCCACACACACAACCAACACACACAACCACACACAACCACAACCACACACAACCCACTACCACACACACAACCACAAAACCACACACACACACCACACACACAAAACCACACACATACAACCACAACCACACACACAAACATGCACACAGCCACACACACAGCCACACACACAACCACAACCACACACACAACCACAACCACACACACAAACACAACCACACACACAAACACAACCACAACCATACCCACACAACCACACCCACACAACCACACACACTACCACACACACACCCACAACCATACATACAACTACACACACAGACAACCACAACCACACACAACCACAGCAACACACACACCCACAACCACAAATACAACTACACACACAGACAATCACAACCACACACACACACAACCACACACACACAACTACAACCAAACATACAACCAAACACACCACACAACACAACCAGACACACACAACCACACACACAACCACACACAACCACAACTGCCCCCACAACCACACCCACAACTGCACACACACAACTACACACACACAACCACACACACAACCACACACACACACAACTCCACACACAACCCCCCCACACACAACCACACACACAACCCCCCCACACACACAACCACACACACAACCACAACCACACACACACAACTACACACACAACCACACAGACAACCACAACCACAGACAACCACACAGACAACCACAACCACACCCACACCCACACAACCACATCCACACAACCACACACACAACCACACACAACCACACACACACAACCACACACAACCACACAAATACACAACCACAAACACACAACCACACACAAACACACACACCCACAACCGCACCCACACATAACCACAACCCCACACAACCACACATACAACCACACACACACACAACCACACACACAACCACACACACACACAACCACACACAACCAAACATACAACCACACACAATCACACACACACCACCACACACACACACAACCACACATACAACCACATATCCACACACACAACCACACCCACAACTGCACACACACAACCCCACACACACACAACCACACACAACCCCACACACACACAACCCCACACACACACACACAACCCCACACACACAACCACAACCAAAAACACACTACCACACACACAACCACACACACAACCACACACAACCACAACCACACAACCACACATATAACCACACACACTGAACCACACACACCCAACCACACAACCACACACAACCACAACCACACAACCACACACAACCACATTCACACACACACAACCACACACACACAACCACAACCAATCAAAACCACACCCACACACCCACAACCAGGCACACAACCATACAGACACAACCACACACACACACAACCATACACACACAACCACACATACAACCACACACACACATACAACCACACACACATCCCCAGACACACACAACCACACACAACCACAACCACACACACAACCACAACCACACCCACACAACCACACCCACACAACCATACCCATACAACCACACCCATACAACCACACACACAGCCACACACACACAACCACACCCACACACAAAACCACACACACCCACAACCACACACAAAACCACACACACACACAACCACACACAACCACACACACAACCACAGACACACAACCACACACATACAACCACACACATACAACCACACAACCACACACACAGCCACACACACAACCAAGCACACAACCACACACAAAACAATACACACACAACCAAGCCCACACACAACCACACATACAACCACACGCACCCAACCACAAACAACCACACCCACACAACCACACACACAACCACACAAACACAACCTCACACACAACCACACACAACCACACACACACCCACACAACCATACACCCACAACCACACACACAACCACACATACACAACAACACACACACACAACCACACATAGCCACACACACAACCACACACACACAACCACACACCCACACCACGACAACTACATACACACAACCACACACACACAACCACACAGACAACCACAACCACACAGACAAACACCACCACACACACAACCACAACTACACCCACACATACAACCGCACACAACCACACACACAACCAGGCACACACAACCCCAAATACACAACCACACACACACACAAACCCACACACACAACCCCACACACAAACCCACACACAACCCCACACACAAAACCCCACACACACAACCACAACCACACATACAACCACACACACACCACACCTGCAACCACACACAACCACAACCACACACACACAACCACACCTGAAACCACACACACAACCACACACACACAACCACACACACCACACCTGCAACCACACACAACCCACTACCACAAACACAACCACAAAACCACACACACACACCACACACACAAAACCACACACATACAACCACAACCACACACACAAACATGCACACAGCCACACACACAGCCACACACACAACCACACACACAACCACAACCACACACACAACCACAACCACACACACAAACACAACCACACACACAAACACAACCACAACCATACCCACACAACCACACCCACACAACCACACACACTACCACACACACACCCACAACCATACATACAACTACACACACAGACAACCACAACCACACACAACCACAGCAACACACACACCCACAACCACAAATACAACTACACACACAGACAATCACAACCACACACACACACAACCACACACACACAACTACAACCACACATACAACCAAACACACCACACAACACAACCAGACACACACAACCACACACACAACCACACACAACCACAACTGCCCCCACAACCACACCCACAACTGCACACACACAACTACACACACACAACCACACACACAACCACACACACACACAACTCCACACACAACCCCCCCACACACAACCACACACACAACCCCCCCACACACACAACCACACACACAACCACAACCACACACACACACAACTACACACACAACCACACAGACAACCACAACCACAGACAACCACACAGACAACCACAACCACACCCACACCCACACAACCACATCCACACAACCACACACACAACCACACACAACCACACACACACAACCACACACAACCACACAAATACACAACCACAAACACACAACCACACACAAACACACATACCCACAACCGCACCCACACATAACCACACATACAACCACAACCCCACACAACCACACATACAACCACACACACAACCACACACACACAACCACACACACAACCACACACACACACAACCACACACAACCAAACATACAACCACACACAATCACACACACACAACCACACACACACACAACCACACATACAACCACATATCCACACACACAACCACACCCACAACTGCACACACACAACCCCACACACACACAACCACACACAACCCCACACACACACAACCCCACACACACACACACAACCCCACACACACAACCACAACCAAAAAACACACTACCACACACACAACCACACACAACCACAACCACACAACCACACATATAACCACACACACTGAACCACACACACCCAACCACACAACCACACACAACCACAACCACACAACCACACACAACCACATTCACACACACACAACCACACACACACAACCACAACCAATCAAAACCACACCCACACACCCACAACCAGGCACACAACCATACAGACACAACCACACACACACACAACCATACACACACAACCACACATACAACCACACACACACATACAACCACACACACATCCCCAGACACACACAACCACACACAACCACAACCACACACACAACCACAACCACACCCACACAACCACACCCACACAACCATACCCATACAACCACACCCATACAACCACACACACAGCCACACACACACAACCATACCCACACACAAAACCACACACACCCACAACCACACACAAAACCACACACACACACAACCACACACAACCACACACACAACCACAGACACACAACCACACACATACAACCACACACATACAACCACACAACCACACACACAGCCACACACACAACCAAGCACACAACCACACACAAAACAATACACACACAACCAAGCCCACACACAACCACACATACAACCACACGCACCCAACCACAAACAACCACACCCACACAACCACACACACAACCACACAAACACAACCTCACACACAACCACACACAACCACACACACACCCACACAACCATACACCCACAACCACACACACAACCACACATACACAACAACACACACACACAACCACACATAGCCACACACACAACCACACACACACAACCACACACCCACACCACGACAACTACATACACACAACCACACACACACAACCACACAGACAACCACAACCACACAGACAAACACCACCACACACACAACCACAACTACACCCACACATACAACCGCACACAACCACACACACAACCAGGCACACACAACCCCAAATACACAACCACACACACACACAAACCCACACACACAACCCCACACACAAACCCACACACAACCCCACACACAAAACCCCACACACACAACCACAACCACACATACAACCACACACACACCACACCTGCAACCACACACAACCACAACCACACACACACAACCACACCTGAAACCACACACACAACCACAACCACACACACACAACCACACACACCACACCTGCAACCACACACTCAACCACACACACACAACCACCCCCACACCCCCACACAAGCACACAAGCACAACCACACACATACAACCAAACACACCACACACAACCACACACAACCACACTCAACCACACACAACCAAAACCGCACCCACAACTGCACACACACAACCACACACACACAACCACACACACACAACCACACACAAACACACACAACCCCACACACAACCCCCCCACACACAACCCCCCACACACACAACCACAACCACACACATACAACTACACACACAACCACACAGACAACCACACAGACAACCACAACCACAGACAACCACACAGACAACCACAACCACACTGTGAGAAGTTGGCCTGATATATGATGTTCACTAGTTAAAGTGACCACCTTGTACCATGCCAAGCAACCCTTATGGTGTGGTTGTAAGTCAACCTTTTCGGACTAGCTGCCCTAGTGGTAGCGTAGGCTAAGCAGTCTTTGAGGCTAAACTCGTGAAGTGTGTTAAGCCAGCTGTTTTACCAAATGCAACCCCCTTTTATACCAATGAAAGGACACCACACAGATATATATTCAAAATATATATGTATTTATTTCTCAAAGTAACCCCTAGTCTCTTTATGAGCACAGGAGCACAAATCGTCAAACAAGATTACAGTAGAATACACAGAAGTTGCACTTTATATGGATAGGCCCTGGTGGCCGCTCAAACCATACACTAAAATAGTGGTATAAGTACCACGAACAGAAAAGGGAAAAGGCCTAGGGCCTCTAGAATCGCTGGGCCTACAAGGAGCTAACTTCAGTTAGTGACCAGGAGGTCCACGGGTGGCGTGTGCAGAGCAAATAGTTACACGCGTGCTCCCATAGGTTTCAATGGGTGCGTAAAAAGTACAAAGTTACTGCAAAGAGGATCTTCCGGATGGACTAGGAACTCAAGATTTGGAACACAGGCACTAGAGATGTAATACTACACTTGGGCACAGGTGTGCCAGCTTTACCTCACCCACAGGAAGCGGGTGCATAGGCCTCGAAGTGCGTCGGGTTTCTTCTATCTGTTCCGTGGAGCTTGAAGACAAAGATGCTGCAGGCGGTCGGTCCGGGAGAGATGCAGTGGATCCAAGAGTGGATCGGAGATGTTGAAGACCTGTAAGCAGAGGGGACAGTGTTCACAGTCACTAGCCAGTGACCAGCGTGGCACCAGGTGGGTACCAGGCAATGTCGGGTGCAAACAGGAAGAAAGGTGTAGCTTGTCTCTGCAGCCACGTGGTCCCTGGAAGTCGACGACATCCAGGAGTCGGTTCACGAGCTGTCCCATGCAGGCTCTCGCTGTCGGCGGTGTCGGCGACTTGATCGAAGCAAACAAGCCTTGGCAAAAGCAATTGTTGTAGGAGATGAAATAAGCTGATGGTTCTGACCAGCAAGGTCAGAAGGACTGCTCCTTTGAAGGGGAGCAAGGGCCAGTCTGGAGCAACCAGACCAGCGGTGTATTTCATAAAGTTCATCGCCAAGATGGCTACTAGCCAGCGGGCCAGCAACCGGTTAGGCGCGTCGAGTGGCAAAATGCAGAAGGGCCCCACGCAGATCGTGGAGATGCTGGAGGGCTCACCTTTGGTGCAGATGCTGCTCGAGGGTTGGGCTTCTCAGATCCCAAAGCACAACTTGGAGGGAGCCTCGGTTGTTGCACTTGTCAGCTTGTCGTGGTCGTTTCAAGGTGGCTGGCTCCACGTGTCTCGGTGCCTCCACGGGTCTCCTCTTTTCAGGGACTGTGGATCGGGCGGTGAGAGGTCTGGAGGTCCAGGTCTTGTCAGTCTCTGGGCTCGGGCTCCGGCGGGAGGCGGCGGCAAAGCAGACGTTGATTCGCTGGATGGTGCTTGCGTTAGCAAGGTGGTCACTCCCTGACCACAGGGGAGATTTCCTTCAGTCTTCTGTGCAGCAGAATGTCGAAGTTCCCGTCTTCTTCTTAGTTTCAAGTTGATTCCAGGATGTCTGAAGTCTTAGGACACAGCTCCTACCTTTAAGCGGATTCTAGGGGCCGGACTACCTGCAAGGTCCCTCCCTATGGGTGGGACCAGGAAGGGGGGTGGTTACACCCCCAATCCTTTGTCCAGCTCGCCCCAGGCCCGGGACTGGTGTGCCCCAGGACCGGTTTGAACTGGCATATGCACCGAGGCTCCTTGTGAGCCACAGGCATGTCTGGTTTCTTTCAAGCCCTACCTGACCAATACACAAAATCCTGTCTGGGGTGGTGCATGCACCTCCCGTGGCAGGAAACCCTTTGTCCACACCTCCCAAGCTGGAAGGACTCCCAGCAGCAGGAGGGCAGACTTGTGTCTGTGGTGGCAGCATCCATTTTGTGGAGCTGAGGCTATATCTGATTTTACCCGGGTTTCAGGTACTGTACATGTCGTGTCCCTCTAGAAGGGTGGAATGCTAACCCCGTCGCCAGAATTGGTGAGGGGTTAGTATTCCAATTCGTATGACACCTTACTCGACATGTTTTGATAAAGCCAAACCAAAGATAGCATTTAACCGCGAGGTTCATAATGCACTTAAGAGTATATGGTATGACGATATCTGGAAACAGTAGAAGGAAGTTGTTCCGACCACTGCAGACAGGCTCAGCTCATGCCAGAGCACCATCTCACATGGAACCAAGCACTCTGCCTTCAGGATTGTTAAGGCCTGCCATAGGAGTGACTTATAGGTTACCAGGTGTCCCATTTAAGGTTAGGTATAGGTATACTACACCTAAGTAAGAGGTGATTACACCAACTTACCCCAGCTGAGTGATCAGCCAGTTGTGTCAAATTGTTAGGCCAAGCCTGGGGTGGCACAATACATGCTTCAGCCCCTGGCAGGCCTTGGGTACACCAATGCCCTGGGTACCTAGTGTACACTGGTACAGGGGCTGACAGGGTGATCCACTTCCAATTGGTTATGCACCTAGGGTGCATAGTTTTAATTTAGTAGAGAGAACAGCAGGCTGGGGGTCTGATTGGCAGGCCCACAGCCTCAATATGTCAAAAACCAGTGAAGCAAAAAGCAAAAATTTGGGGTGACCATAGGATAGCAGACCCTACTCTCCTACACAACCCCCCCCCCAAACGCTGGGACATTAAACTAGCCTTGACCAGTCTCGTCTTCATGTCCTAAGTGGAAGTACCTGGAGAGACCATCTGCATTCCCATGGTCAGTACCTGGCCGGTGCTCCACTGTAAAGTCCATCCCCTGTAGGGAAATGGACCACCTAAGCAGTTTGGGGTTTTCACCCTTCATCTGATTTAGCCACAAGAGGGGCTTATGGTCGGTCTGAATCTTGAAGTGAGTGTCAAACAAGTATGGCCTCAGCTTCTTCAGGGCCCACACCACAGCAAAGGCCTCCCTCTCAATAGCTGACCAATTCTTCTCTCTGGGGGTCAACCTTCCGCTAATAAAAGCAATGGGTTGGTCTTGACCATCTACATTAAGTTGTGACAGCACAGCTCCCACACCCAACTCAGAAGCATCTGTTTGGACAATAAACTCTTTGGAGTAGTCAGGACTTTTCAGGATAGGTGCAGAGCACATGGCCTCCTTCAGGTCATCAAATGCCTTTTGACAGCTTACTGTCCACTGAACCTTTTTGGGCATCTTCTTGGATGTCAGATCATTAAGAGGAGTCACAATGGACCCATAGTTCTTAACAAACTTCCTGTAGTACCCAGTCAAGCCCAAGAAAGCTCGAACTTGAGTCTGGGTGGTTGGAGGGGACCAGTCCTTGATGGATTGTATCTTACTCTCCAGTGGTTGAACTTGGCCTCCACCTACAAGGTGGCCCAAATATACAACCTTACTCTGCCCTATCTGGCACTTAGTAGCCTTGATAGTGAGGCCTGCCCTTTGCAGAGCCTCAAGAGCCTTCTTCAGGTGGATCAGGTGATCCTCCCAGGTGGAGCTAAAGACAGCAATGTCATCAAGATATGCTGCGCAAAAGTCATCCAACCCAGTAAGGACTTGGTTCACCAGCCTTTGGAAGGTGGCAGGTGCATTCTTCAGACCAAAGGGCATCACCACAAACTGGTAGTGCCCACCTGGGGTTGAGAATGCTGTTTTGGCCTTAGACTCCTCAGCTAATCTGATTTGCCAATAGCCAGCTGTTAAGTCAAATGTGCTCAATAACTTTGCAGAAGCTAGTTTGTCTATGAGCTCATCTGCCCTTGGAATAGGGTGTGCATCTGTCCTGGTGACAGCATTGAGACCCCTGTAGTCCACACAGAACCTCATCTCTCTCTTGCCATCTTTGGTGTGAGGTTTGGGGACCAGGGGGCATATGTATCAAACGATTTTTTAATCGCAAACACTGCGATTCGCAAAATAACAGCGTTTGCGATTAAAAAATCGGTAATCGGGATGTATGAGCCACATCCCATCGCAAAATTAAGGAATTGCTAATTTAGCGATTTCTTAATTTTGCGTAAGCATTTAAGAAATCGCAAATTGCGATTTCTTAAATGATATGTAAAAAGCACCCAAGTTGTGCGAGTTATCCTTAAGAAATCGCAAATTACCACCAACTTCCAGTTGGTGGTAATTTGCGATTTCCTTTCAAAAAGCACTTTTTTGAAATTTACCAAGTGCCACGTGGCGCTCATACATGCCAGGGCATGTATGTGCGCCATATGCACACACATGCTCATTTCAGGGGTGCATCAGGGTGTCATCATGACACCCTTGCACCTTTGAAATTATTCTCAAATTGCGATTAGCAAATTGCGAATCGCTATTTGAGAATTACTTCCCATTCATTCCTATGGGTCTCCTGGCCCATAGAAATGAATGGGCAGGTATTCCTTAATTGCGATTTTGCAATTTGCTAATCGCAATTAAGGAATTTTAAGAAATCGCAAAAAGTTTGCAATTTTTTTAATACATCTCGTTTTGCAATTCTCAAATAGCGATTCTTTAAAAATCGCTATTTGAGAATCGCAAATGGTGATGTTGATACATATGCCCCAAAAACCACTGGGCTAGCCCAGGGGCTCTCTGAGGGTTCAATGACACCTAATTCCAGCATTTTATGTACCTCAGCCTTTATACAGTCCCTGACGTGGTCAGGTTGTCTGTAAAGCTTGTTCTTTACAGGCAGACTGTCACCAGTGTCCACCACATGGGTACACCAGTCAGTTTGACTAGGTATCAAGGAAAACATATGTGAAAATGATTGTAGAACCTGTCTACATTCAGTCTGCTGATGGGCAGTGAGGTTGCCTCCAAGGGTCACTCCTTCAACTGAGCCATCTTCAGGGTTCTGAGACAACAGGTCTGGGAGAGGGTCACTCTCTTCCTCCTGTCCCTCATCTGTAGCCATGAGCAAGCCCATGTCTGCCCTGTCAACATATGCTTTAAGCCTGTTAACATGGAGTACCCTGTGGGGACTCCTGGGAGTTCCTAGGTCGACCAAGTAGGTGACCTCTCCCTTCTTTTCCAAGATTGTATGGGGTCCAGACCATTTGTCTTGGAGTGCTGCTGGGGCCACTGGCTCCAACACCCATACCTTCTGTCCTGGCTGAAACTCAACCAAGACAGCATTTTGGTCATGCCAAGCTTTCTGTAAGGCCTGGCTTGCCTCAAGGTTTTTGGATGCCTTCTCCATATACTCAGCCATCCTGGAGCGGAGACCAAGTACATAGTCCACTATGTCTTGCTTAGGCTTTTTGAGAGGTAACTCCCATCCTTCCTTCACTAAACACAGTGGGCCTCTTACAGGGTGCCCAAACAACAATTCAAAGGGGCTGTAGCCAACTCCTTTTTGTGGGACCTCTCTGTAAGCAAACAGAAGGCAGGGTAGAAGGATGTCCCATCTTCGCCTGAGCTTTTCAGGTAATCCTTTGATCATACCCTTTAGGGTCTTGTTGAATCTCTCAACAAGCCCATTGCATTGTGGGTGATAAGGGGTGGTGAACTTGTAGTTGACACCACATTCCTTCCACATAGCTGTCAAGTATCCTGACATAAAGTTGGTACCCCTGTCAGATACTACCTCCTTAGGAAACCCCACTCTGGAGAATACTCCCAGCAGGGCCCTGGCCACAACAGGTGCTGTAGTGGTCCTAAGGGGAATGGCCTCTGGATACCTGGTGCCATGATCCACTACCACCAGTATAAATCTGTGCCCAGATGCAGTGGGAGGATCCATGGGACCCACTATGTCTATTCCCACTCTTTCAAAGGGGACCCCCACCACAGGTAGTGGTATTAGGGGGGCCTTTGTTGTGCCACCTGATTTGCCACTGGCTTGGCAGGTCACACAGGAGCGACAAAACTCCTTTGTATCTTCATTCATATGAGGCCAGTGAAAGTGAGGGACAAGCCTGTCCCAAGTCTTGTTCTGGCCTAAGTGTCCTGCTAAAGGAATATCATGGGCCAAGGTAAGAAGGAAGCCCCTAAATTGCAGAGGTATAACCAACCTCCTGGTAGCACCAGGCTTGGGGTCTCTAGCCTCTGAATAAAGGAGCCCTTCATCCCAATACACTTTATGGGTACCTTGAGCATTCCCAGCAGCCTCAGCAGCAGCCAGCTGTCTGAGGGGTTCAAGAGAGGGACAGGATAACTGAGCCTGCCTCAAGTCAGCCCTTGAAGGTCCCCCTGTCCCCAGAAACTCAACCTGATCAGGTTCAAGCTCTTCAGGGACAGTTCCTTCAGGGTCCTCTAGATCAGCTTCCTGGGAAGGCTGATCATCACTCTGAGGCAGGGGGGAAGGCACAGCCTTGACCCTCCTGTTCTTCTTCTTGGTAGGTGCTTGGTCCATTGTTCCAGGATCCAAGACCTGAGGTTCAGTGAGGCACTTTTTGGCCTGTGACCTGGTCACAGCAAGGACATGTGATGATATACCTAACATCTCTGCATGAGTCCTGTACTCCACTTCTGACCATAGAGAACTCTCTAGGTCATTGCCCAACAAACATTCTACTGGGAGGTCTGCACTAACCACAACCCTTTTGAGGCCAGTTACCCCTCCCCATGAGAAGTTAACAACTGCCACACTATGTGAAGTAGTGGCATTGCTGGCATTGGTCACCAGGTAATTCTCACCTGGTATGTACTGTCCAGGGTCCACAAAGCCTGGTGTCACCATAGTGACACTGGCACATGTGTCCCTGTAGGCTTGAGCCACTTTTTCATTTATTAAAGGAGTCTGTCTGTACTTGCCCAGGTTACTGGGGCTCACAGTCAGGGACAAATCAATGTCCCCATCACAGATCAAGACTGCCTGTGTCAGGGTTCTGTCTAAGTCAGAATCTCCTTCAGTTCCCATAGTGATTCCCACTACACCCTTTGTCTGGGGACCAACACTGCTAACAGTAGTACTGGGAGCAGGTGCCTTAGGGGCAACAGTGTTGGGGGCTCCACCCTTTTTGCAATCACTAGTCCAGTGAGTTGTATTTTTGCAATGATTGCACCAGGGTTTCTTTTGACCTTCTTTCTTCTTTTTGGACTGTTGTTGGGACCCACCCTCCTTAGCAGTAGTTTGGGGCCCTGTTGAAGACTTCTGGTCTTTAGGTTTCTGATCTCCACCCTTTTGGTCTGTTTTCTTCTGATCACCCCCTTGGCCCTGGTTCTGGTTCTTTTGCTTAACCCTGGTTCTGACCCATTTGTCTGCCTTCTTTCCCAATTCTTGGGGAGAGGTCAGATCAGAGTCAACCAGGTGTTGATGCAGTTGCTGGTTTTGACAGTTATTTAAAATCTGTTCTCTCATCATCAAATTATACAATCCTGTAAAATCAGATACCTTACTTCCCAGCAACCAACCCTCCAAAGCCTTAGTGGCACATTCAACATATTCAGACCAGTCCTGAGTCTGTGTCTTTTGGGTGTCTCTGAACATTAACCTGTACTGTTCAGTGGTTAAGCCTAACCCATCTACCAGAACACTCTTCAGGACTCTGTAATTTCTGACATCCTCTTCTCTAACAGTGAGGAGTCTGTCTCTGCCTCTTCCTTCAAAGGAGAGCCAGAGGATTGCTGCCCACTGGTCTTCAGGAACCTGCTGTACTTTGCAGGCTCTCTCAAGAGCAGTTATCCATTTGTGGATGTCATCCCCACTTTTGTAGGGGGGCACAACCTTAGACAGGTTCCTATTATCAAAGACCCTATCTTTGTCTTTAGGGACAATGCTGCCACCAGTGGGTATAGACCCACTCTCTCTAGGTTGCCTAGCCTTGTTCAGTTTTTCTTCCATCAGGGCTACTTCTAGCTCCTGCTTCCTGATCCTCAGCTGGGCTTCCTGCATTCTGGCCTCATGTTCCCTCCTCTGAGGGGTGGTCATCCTTTTCCTGGAGTGACCTTGAGAGCCTCTAGAGCCATGGGAAGCATTGGAGTCACCTGAGCGATTCCTTTGCCTCCCAAGCCCTGGGTTAAGTCCACTGGGGAGATCCAATGGAGTAAACCCATTGTCAGTCCCCAATAGCCTTTGTTTAGCTGGGCCAAGTATAACACTTGGCACTGGGCTAGTTCTCCCTTCATCATCACTACTTTCTGTATCAGCCCCTTTATCACTCTCATCCTCTGTGGTATTATTGCCATCTAAGGGGTGACTATTGAAACTGGGTAGCTCTGTAGCATCTTCAGAAGGGGGGCCTCCTGTTCCTGTCCCTAAGGGGGCTAACTGGGAAGCTTTCTTGAGCTCTCTCTGATTCTCATCATTTTGCAAGAGTTCTCTGAGCTCAGCAGAGGTAGGGTTCTTGGGCTGTTTAAGGCCTCTAAGAGTTGCCAAATGCCTGAGCTCATTCTGATTAAGGGTAGCAAAGATGGATGGTGCCCTCTGGGGGTCACTCTCAACAGAGATGGGTACAGTGGACCCCTCTGCCCCAGCCATTGCTCTTAAGTGCGGGTGGATGTGTTGCAATCTACCTACACTTGGGTTTACCTACTAAACCTATCTAGTAGTTGTAGTCAGGGTGTGCTACTCCCTTTGCTCTACAACAACTAAGTTCAGTAGAACTTATGTATATCTAATCTTGTTTTATATGTACCTATAGGTACCTATGTGATCTTTCAATTGGTAACCAAGAGATTACAATGGTAAAACACAGCAAGCTCAAATCCAACCGCTGCTCACCAATGTGAGAAGTTGGCCTGGTATATGATGTTCACTAGTTAAAGTGACCACCTTGTACCATGCCAAGCAACCCTTATGGTGTGGTTGTAAGTCAACCTTTTCGGACTAGCTGCCCTAGTGGTAGCGTAGGCTAAGCAGTCTTTGAGGCTAAACTCGTGAAGCGTGTTAAGCCAGCTGTTTTACCAAATGCAACCCCCTTTTATACCAATGAAAGGACACCACACAGATATATATTCAAAATATATATGTATTTATTTCTCAAAGTAACCCCTAGTCTCTTTATGAGCACAGGAGCACAAATCGTCAAACAAGATTACAGTAGAATACACAGAAGTTGCACTTTATATGGATAGGCCCTGGTGGCCGCTCAAACCATATACTAAAATAGTGGTATAAGAACCACGAACAGAAAAGGGAAAAGGCCTAGGGCCTCTAGAATCGCTGGGCCTACAAGGAGCTAACTTCAGTTAGTGACCAGGAGGTCCACGGGTGGCGTGTGCAGAGCAAATAGTCACACGCGTGCTCCCATAGGTTTCAATGGGTGCGTAAAAAGTACAAAGTTACTGCAAAGAGGATCTTCCGGATGGACTAGGAACTCAAGATTTGGAACACAGGCACTAGAGATGTAATACTACACTTGGGCACAGGTGTGCCAGCTTTACCTCACCCACAGGAAGCGGGTGCATAGGCCTCGAAGTGCGTCGGGTTTCTTCTATCTATTCCGTGGAGCTTGAAGACAAAGATGCTGCAGGCGGTCGGTCCGGGAGAGATGCAGTGGATCCAAGAGTGGATCGGAGATGTTGAAGACCTGTAAGCAGAGGGGACAGTGTTCACAGTCACTAGCCAGTGACCAGCGTGGCACCAGGTGGGTACCAGGCAATGTCGGGTGCAAACAGGAAGAAAGGTGTAGCTTGTCTCTGCAGCCACGTGGTCCCTGGAGGTCGACGATGTCCAGGAGTCGGTTCACGAGCTGTCCCACACAGGCTCTCGCTGTCGGCGGTGTCGGCGACTTGATCGAAGCAAACAAGCCTTGGCAAAAGCAATTGTTGTAGGAGATGAAATAAGCTGATGGTTCTGACCAGCAAGGTCAGAAGGACTGCTCCTTTGGAGGGGAGCAAGGGCCAGTCTGGAGCAACCAGACCAGCAGTGTATTTTGTAAAGTTCGTCGCCAAGATGGCTACTAGCCAGCGGGCCAGCAACCGGTTAGGCGCGTCGAGTGGCAAAATGCAGAAGGGCCCCATGCAGATCGTGGAGATGCTGGAGGGCTCACCTTTGGTGCAGATGCTGCTTGAGGGTTGGGCTTCTCAGATCCCAAAGCACAACTTGGAGGGAGCCTCGGTTGTTGCACTTGTCAGCTTGTCGTGGTTGTTTCAAGGTGGCTGGCTCCACGTGTCTCGGTGCCTCCACGGGTCTCCTCTTTTCAGGGACTGTGGATCGGGCGGTGAGAGGTCTGGAGGTCCAGGTCTTGTCAGTCTCTGGGCTCGGGCTCCGGCGGGAGGCAGTGGCAAAGCAGACGTTGATTCGCTGGATGGTGCTTGCGTTAGCAAGGTGGTCACTCCCTGACCACAGGGGAGATTTCCTTCAGTCTTCTGTGCAGCAGAATGTCGAAGTTCCCGTCTTCTTCTTAGTTTCAAGTTGATTCCAGGATGTCTGAAGTCTTAGGACACAGCTCCTACCTTTAAGCGGATTCTAGGGGCCGGACTACCTGCTAGGTCCCTCCCTATGGGTGGGACCAGGAAGGGGGGTGGTTACACCCCCAATCCTTTGTCCAGCTCGCCCCAGGTCCGGGACTGGTGTGCCCCAGGACCGGTTTGAACTGGCATATGCACCGAGGCTCCTTGTGAGCCACAGGCATGTCTGGTTTCTTTCAAGCCCTACCTGACCAATACACAAAATCCTGTCTGGGGTGGTGCATGCACCTCCCCTGGCAGGAAACCCTTTGTCCACACCTCCCAAGCTGGAAGGACTCCCAGCAGCAGGAGGGCAGACTTGTGTCTGTGGTGGCAGCATCCATTTTGTGGAGCTGAGGCTATGTCTGATTTTACCCGGGTTTCAGGTACTGTACATGTTGTGTCCCTCTAGAAGGGTGGAATGCTAACCCCGTCGCCAGAATTGGCGAGGGGTTAGTATTCCAATTCGTATGACACCTTACTCGACATGTTTTGATAAAGCCAAACCAAAGATAGCATTTAACCGCGAGGTTCATAATGCACTTAAGAGTATATGGTATGACGATATCTGGAAACAGTAGAAGGAAGTTGTTCCGACCACTGCAGATAGGCTCAGCTCATGCCAGAGCACCATCTCACATGGAACCAAGCACTCTGCCTTCAGGATTGTTAAGGCCTGCCATAGGAGTGACTTATAGGTTACCAGGTGTCCCATTTAAGGTTAGGTATAGGTATACTACACCTAAGTAAGAGGTGATTACACCAACTTACCCCAGCTGAGTGATCAGCCAGTTGTGTCAAATTGTTAGGCCAAGCCTGGGGTGGCACAATACATGCTTCAGCCCCTGGCAGGCCTTGGGTACACCAATGCCCTGGGTACCTAGTGTACACTGGTACAGGGGCTGACAGGGTGATCCACTTCCAATTGGTTATGCACCTAGGGTGCATAGTTTTAATTTAGTAGAGAGAACAGCAGGCTGGGGGTCTGATTGGCAGGCCCACAGCCTCAATATGTCAAAAACCAGTGAAGCAAAAAGCAAAAATTTGGGGTGACCATAGGATAGCAGACCCACCTCTCCTACACACACCCACACAACCACATCCACATAACCACACACACAACCACACACACACAACCACACAAATACACAACCACAAACACACAACCGCACCCACACATAACCACACATACAACCACAACCCCACACAACCACACATACAACCACACAAACAACCACACACATACAACCACACACACAACCACACACACACAACCACACACAACCAAACATACAACCACACACAACCACACACAAAACCACACACATACAACCACAACCACACACACAACCATGCACACAACCACACACACAGCCACATACACAGCCACACACACAACCACACACACAACCACAACCACACACACAACCACAACCACACACACACACAACCACAACCACACACACAAACACAACCACCACCATACCCACACAACCACGCCCACAAAACCATACACAAAACCACAGCCACACACAGCCACACACACTACCACACACACACCCACAACCACACATACAACTACACACACAGACAACCACAACCACAGCCACACTCACAACCACAAACACACACAACCACACATACAACTACACACACAGACAATCACAACCACACACAACCACACACACACAACCACACACACACAACTACAACCACACATATAACCAAACACACCACACAACAACACAACCACACACACACAACCACACACACAACCACACACAACCACAACTGCACCCACAACCGCACCCACAACTGCACACACACAACTACACACACACAACCACACACACAACCACACACACACACAACCACACACAACTCCACACACAACGCCCCCCACACACAACCACACACACAACCCCCACACACACACAACCCCCACACACAACCACAACCACACACACACAACTACACACACAGCCACACAGACAACCACACCAATACCCACACAACCACATCCACACAACCACACACACAACCACACACACACAACCACACACAACCACACAAATACACAACCACACACAACTACAACCACACATACAACCAAACACACCACACAACAACACAACCACACATACACAACCACACACACAACCACACACACACAACCACCCAAACACACACCCACACACACACACAACCAAACATACAACCACACAAAACCACACACACACAACCACACACACACACAACCACACATACAACCACATCCATAACTGCACACGCACAACCCCACACACACAACCACACACACAACCACACACAACCCCACACACACACAACCTCCCCACACACACACACAACCCCACACACACAACCAAAACAACACACAACCACACACCCAACCACACCCAACCACAACCACACATATAACCACACACACTGGACCACACACACCCAACCACACAACCACACACAACCACAACCACACAACCGCACACAACCACAACCACACAACCACACACAACCACAACCACACACACACAACCACATACACACAACCACAACCAATCACAACCACACCCACACACACACAACCCCACCCACAACCAGGCACACAACCACATAGACACAACCACACACACACAACCATACACACACAACCACACATACAACCACACATACAACCACACACACACATACAAACACATCCCCAGACACACACAACCACACACAACCACAACCACATACACAACCACAACCACACCCATACAACCACCCCCATATAACCACACCCACACAACCACACACACAGCCACACACACAACCACACCCACACACAAAACCACACACACCCACAACCACACACAAAACCACGCACACACACAACCACACACAACCTCAGACACACAACCACACACATACAACCATACACAACCACACATACAACCACACAACCACACACACAGCCACACACAAAACCAAGCACACAACCACACACAAAACAATACACACACAACCAAGCCCACACACAACCACACATACAACCACACACACCCAACCACACACAACCACACCCACACAACCACACACACAACCACACACACACAATCTCACACAAAACCACACACAACCACACACACACCCACACAACCATACACCCATAACCACACACACAACCACACATACACAACAACACACACAACCACACATAGCCACACACACACACAAACAACCACACACACACAACCACACACCCACACCACCACAACTACACACACACAACTACACACACAACCACACACACACAACCACACAGACAACCACAACCACACAGACAAACACCACCACACACAACCACAACTATACACACACATACAACTGCACACAACCACACACACAACCAGGCACACACAACCCCAAATACACAACCACACACACACAACCCCACACACACACACACAACCCCATACACAGACCCACACACAACCCCCCCACACACACAACCACCACCACACACACAACCACACACACACCACACCTGCAACCACCCACAACCACACACACACAACCACACACACACACAACCACACCTGAAACCACACACCACACCTGCAACCACACACACACAACCACACACACACCCCCACACAAGCAGACAAGCACAACCACACAACGACTCACACACACAACCACACACCCACACCCCCATACAACCACACACATACAACCACAACCATGCATACAACCACACACACAGCCACACACACAGCTAGACACACAGCCACACACACATCCACACACACAGCCACACACAACCAAAACCACATACACACAATCACACACACAACCACACACACACAACCACATAATAAACCACAACCACACACACAACCACACACACACAACCACAACCACACAAAACCACACAACCACACCCACACAACCATACACATAACCACACCCACACACAACCACACACACACCCACAACCACACACACAACCATGCACACAAACACACAAATACAACCACACACACACACAACCACAACTACACATACAACCATACACACCACACACAACCACACATACAACCACACAACCATACACACACAACCACAAATCCACACACACAATCACAACTGCACCCACAACTGCACCCACAACACCACACACACAACCCCACACACACACAGCCACACACACTGAAGCCCACACACACAACCACACACACACAACCCCACACAACCCCACACACAACCCCACACACACAACCACACACACACAACCACACACACACACAACCACAACCACATGCAGAACCACAAACACACATAACCACACACACATACAAACAACCACACACACACAACCACACACACACAACCCCACACAACCCCACACAACCCCCACACACACAACCACACACACACAACCACACACACACAACCACAAACACACGCAGAACCACAAACACACATAACCACACACACATACAAACAACCACACACACACAACCACACAAACACACAACCACACACCCAACCACGCCCAACCACACTCACACAACCACACATATAACCACACACACTGAACCACACACACCCAACCACACAACCACACACAACCACAACCACAGACAACCACAACCACACACACACAACCACACACACACAACCACAACCAATCACAACCACACCCACACACACACAACCCCACCCACAACCAGGCACACAACCACACAGACACAACCATACACACACAACCATACACACACAACCACACATACAACCACACACACACATACAACCACACACACATCCCCAGACACACACAACCATACACAACCACAACCACACACACATCCACAACCACACCCACACAACCACACCCACACAACCACACCCATACAACCACACCCACACAACCACACACACAGCCACACACACAAAACCACACACACCCACAACCACACACAAAACCACGCACACACACAACCACACACAACCACACACACAACCACAGACACACAACCACACACATACAACCACACACAACCACACATACAACCACACAACCACACACAGCCACACACACAACCAAGCACACAACCACACACAAAACAATACACACACAACCATACACCCATAACCACACCCACACAACCACACACACGCAACCTCACACACAACCACACACACACCCACACAACCATACACCCATGACCACACACACAACCACACATACACAACAACACACACACAACCACACATAGCCACACACACACAAACAACCACACACAGACAACCACACCACCACAACTACACACACACAACCACACACACACAACCACATACACACAACCACAACCAATCACAACCACACCCACACACACACAACCCCACCCACAACCAGGCACACAACCACATAGACACAACCACACACACACAACCATACACACACAACCACACATACAACCACACATACAACCACACACACACATACAACCACAAACACATCCCCAGACACACACAACCACACACAACCACAACCACATACACAACCACAACCACACCCATACAACCACCCCCATATAACCACACCCACACAACCACACACAGCCACACACACAACCACACCCACACACAAAACCACACACACCCACAACCACACACAAAACCACGCACACACACAACCACACACAACCTCAGACACACAACCACACACATACAACCATACACAACCACACATACAACCACACAACCACACACACAGCCACACACAAAACCAAGCACACAACCACACACAAAACAATACACACACAACCAAGCCCACACACAACCACACATACAACCACACACACCCAACCACACACAACCACACCCACACAACCACACACACAACCACACACACACAATCTCACACAAAACCACACACAACCACACACACACCCACACAACCATACACCCATAACCACACACACAACCACACATACACAACAACACACACAACCACACATAGCCACACACACACACAAACAACCACACACACACAACCACACACCCACACCACCACAACTACACACACACAACTACACACACAACCACACACACACAACCACACAGACAACCACAACCACACAGACAAACACCACCACACACAACCACAACTATACCCACACATACAACTGCACACAACCACACACACAACCAGGCACACACAACCCCAAATACACAACCACACACACACAACCCCACACACACACACACAACCCCATACACAGACCCACACACAACCCCCCCACACACACAACCACCACCACACACACAACCACACACACACCACACCTGCAACCACCCACAACCACACACACACAACCACACACACACACAACCACACCTGAAACCACACACCACACCTGCAACCACACACACACAACCACACACACACCCCCACACAAGCAGACAAGCACAACCACACAACGACTCACACACACAACCACACCCACACCCCCATACAACCACACACATACAACCACAACCATGCACACAACCACACACACAGCCACACACACAGCTAGACACACAGCCACACACACATCCACACACACAGCCACACACAACCAAAACCACATACACACAATCACACACACAACCACACACACACAACCACATAATAAACCACAACCACACACACAACCACACACACACAACCACAACCACACAAAACCACACAACCACACCCACACAACCATACACATAACCACACCCACACACAACCACACACACACCCACAACCACACACACAACCATGCACACAAACACACAAATACAACCACACACACACACAACCACAACTACACATACAACTATACACACCACACACAACCACACATACAACCACACAACCATACACACACAACCACAAATCCACACACACAATCACAACTGCACCCACAACTGCACCCACAACACCACACACACAACCCCACACACACACAGCCACACACACTGAAGCCCACATACACAACCACACACACACAACCCCACACAACCCCACACACAACCCCACACACACAACCACACACACACAACCACACACACACACAACCACAACCACATGCAGAACCACAAACACACATAACCACACACACATACAAACAACCACACACACACAACCACACACACACAACCCCACACAACCCCACACAACCCCCACACACACAACCACACACACACAACCACACACACACAACCACAAACACACGCAGAACCACAAACACACATAACCACACACACATACAAACAACCACACACACACAACCACACAAACACACAACCACACACCCAACCACGCCCAACCACACTCACACAACCACACATATAACCACACACACTGAACCACACACACCCAACCACACAACCACACACAACCACAACCACAGACAACCACAACCACACACACACAACCACACACACACAACCACAACCAATCACAACCACACCCACACACACACAACCCCACCCACAACCAGGCACACAACCACACAGACAAAACCATACACACACAACCACACATACAACCACACACACACATACAACCACACACACATCCCCAGACACACACAACCACACACAACCACAACCACACACACAACCACAACCACACCCACACAACCACACCCACACAACCACACCCATACAACCACACCCACACAACCACACACACAGCCACACACACAAAACCACACACACCCACAACCACACACAAAACCACGCACACACACAACCACACACAACCACACACACAACCACAGACACACAACCACACACATACAACCACACACAACCACACATACAACCACACAACCACACACACAGCCACACACACAACCAAGCACACAGCCACACACAAAACAATACACACACAACCATACACCCATAACCACACCCACACAACCACACACACGCAACCTCACACACAACCACACACACACCCACACAACCATACACCCATAACCACACACACAACCACACATACACAACAACACACACACAACCACACATAGCCACACACACACAAACAACCACACACAGACAACCACACCACCACAACTACACACACACAACCACACACACACAACCACACACACACAACCACACAGACAACCACAACCATACAGACAAACACCACCACACACACAACCCCAAATACACAACCACACACACACAACCCCACACACACACACAACCCCACACACAAACCCACACACAACCCCCCACACACACAACCCCACACACACAACCACACACACAACCACACACACACCACACCTGCAACCACACACACACAACCACACACACACACAACCACACCTGAAACCACACACACACACAACCACACACATACCACACCTGCAACCACACACATCCCTACACAAGCAGACAAGCACAACCACACACACACAACCACACACACACAACCACACACCCACACACCCACACACCCCCATACAACCACACACATATAACCACAACCACACACACAACCACACACACAGCCACACACACAGCTAGACACACAGCCAGACACACCCCCACACAAGCACACAAGCACAACCACACACACACAACCACACACACAACCACACACACACAACCACACACCCACACCCCCACACACCCATACAACCACACACATACAACCACAACCATGCACACAACCACACACACATCCACACACACAGCTAGACACATAGCCACACACACAGCCAAACATAACCAGAACCACACACACACAATCACACACAACCACACACACACAACCACATAATAAACCACAACCACACACACAACCACACACACAACCACACAACCACACCCACACAACCATACACATAACCACACACACACAACCACACACACACCCACAACCACACACACAACCATGCACACAAACACACAAATACAACCACAAACACACACACAACCACAACCACAACCACACATACAACCATACACACCACACACAACCACACATACAACCACACAACCACACACACACAACCACACACACAACCACACACAACCACACCTAACCACAAATCCACACACACAACCACAACCGCACCCACAACTGCACCCACAACACCACATACACAACCCCCCACACACACAGCCACACACACACAACCCCACACAACCCCACACACACAACTACACACACACAACCCCACATAACCCCACAAACAACCCCACACACACAACCCCACACACACAATCACAAACACACGCAGATCCACAAACACACATAACCACACACATACAAACAACCACACACACACAACCACACAAACACACAACCACACACCCACACTACCACAACCACACACAACCACACACACACCACACAACCAAACACACACATAACCACACACAACCACACAGACAACCACAATAATACACACATCCACAACCACACACACAACCACAACTACACCCCCACACACACAACCACACCCACACATACAACCACACACACCCACAACCACATAAAACCAGGCACACAATCACACACACACACAGCCAAACCCACACACACAACCACAACCACACACAACCACACACATACAACCTCACACACAACTATACCCAACCACACACACCCACAACCAAACACACACACCCCACACACACAGCCACACTCAACCACACACAACCACACACACACAACCACACACACACAATTATATATATAACCACACACACCCAACCACACAACCACACACACAACCACACACACAACCACACCCCCACACAACCACACAACCACACACACAACCACTCACAACCACATACACAACCAGGCACACAACCACACAACCCATACACACAACCACCCACACACAACTACAAACACACAACCACACATACAACCTCAAACACACAACCGCACACACAACCACACACACAACCACACACACAACCCCAGACACACACAACCATACACAACCACACAAACCACAACCAAACCACACACACACAACCATAACAAACCACAAAACTACACATACAACCAGACACACACAACCACACACACATAATACACAACCACACACAGCCACATACACAGCCACACACACAACCACACACACACCACACCCGCAACCACACACACAACCACACCCCCACACAAGCACACACCCACAATCACAACCACACACACACCACAACCACACAACCACAACCACACACCACCACACACCCACACAACCACACATACAACCACAACCATGCACACAACCACACACACAGCCACACACACAGCCACACACACAACCACACACACAACCACACATGCAACCACATCCACAACCACACACAACTAGAACCACAAACACACAACCACACACACAACCAACACACACAACCTTACACAACCACAACCACAAACACAACCACACACAACCACAACCACACACAAACCACTACCACACACACAACCACAAAACGACACACACAAAACCACACACATACAACCACAACCACACACACAACCATGCATACAACCACACACACAGCCACACACACAGCCACACACACAACCACACAAACAACCACAACCACACACACACAACCACAATCACACACACAACCACAACCATACCCACACAACCACACCCACACAACCACACACACAACCACAGCCACACACAGCCACAGCCACACACCCACAACCACACATACAACTACACACACAGACAACCACAACCACACACACACACAACCACACACACACAACTACAACCACACATACAACCAAACACACCACACACAACCACACACAACCACACACAACCACAACTGCACCCACAACCGCACCCACAACTGCACACACACAACCACACACACACAACCACACACAACCCCACACACAACCCCCCCCCCCACACACACACCCACACACACAACCACAACCACACACATACAACTACACACACAACCACACAGACAACCACACAGACAACCACAACCACAGACAACCACACAGACAACCACACCCACACAACCACATCCACACAACCACACACACAACCACACACACACAACCACACAAATACACAACCACAAACACACAACCGCACCCACACATAACCACACATACAACCACAACCCCACACAACCACACATACAACCACACACACAACCACACACACACACAACCACTCACACAACCACACACACACAACCACACACAACCAAACATACAACCACACACAACCACACACAAAACCACACACATACAACCACAACCACACCCACAACCATGCACACAACCACACACACAGCCACACACACAGCCACACACACAACCACACACACAACCACAACCACACACACAACCACAACCACACACAAACACAACTACAAACACAACCACAACCATACCCACACAACCACACCCACACAACCACACATACAACCACAGCCACACACACTACCACACACACACCCACAACCACACATACAACTACACACATAGACAACCACAGCCACACACAGCCATACACACACCCACACCCACAACCACACATACAACTACACACACAGACAATCACAACCACACACAACCACACACACACACAACCACACACACACAAGTACAACCACACATACAACCAAACACACCACACAACAACACAACCACACACACACAACCACACACACAACCACACAACCACACACAACCACAACTGCACCCACAACCGCACCCACAACTGCACACACACAACTAAACACACACAACCACACACACAACCACACACACAACCACACACAACTCCACACACAATGCCCCCCCACACACAACCACACACACAACCCCCACACACACAACCACAACCACACACACACAACTACACACACAACCACACAGACAACCACAACCACAGACAACCACACAGACAACCACACCCATACCCACACAATCACATCCACACAACCACACACACAACCACACACACACAACCACACACAACCACACAAATACACAACCACAAAAACACAACCACACAACCATACACACCCACAACCGCACCCACACATACAACCACAACCCCACACAACCACAACCACACACACAACCACACACACACAACCACACACACACACAACCACACACACACAACAAAACATACAACCACACACAACCACACACACACAACCACACACACACACAACCACACATACAACCACACCCACAACTGCACACGCACAACCCCACATACACAACCCCACACACAACCCCACACGCACACAACCTCCCACACACACACACAACCCCACACAACCCCACAACTGCACACGCACAACCCCACATACACTACCACACACACAACCACACACCCAACCACACCCAACCACACCCACACAACCACACATATAACCACACACACTGAACCACACACACCCAACCACACAACCACACACAACCACAACCACACAACCACACACAACCACAACCACACAACCACACACAACCACAACCACACACACACACACACAACCACAACCAATCACAACCACACCCACACACACACAACCCCACCCACAACCAGGCACACAACCACACAGACACAACCACACACACACAACCATACACACACAACCACACATACAACCACACATACAACCACACACACACATACAACCATGCACACATCCCCAGACACACACAACCACACACAACCACACACACAACCACAACCATACCCACACAACCACACCCATACAACCACACCCACACAACCACACACACAGCCAGACACACAACCACACCCACACACAAAACCACACACACCCACAACCACACACAATACCATGCACACACACAACCACACACAACCACACACACAATCACAGACACACAACCACACACATACAACCACACACAACCACATATACAACCACACAACCACACATACAGCCACACACACAACCAAGCACACAACCACACACAAAACAATACACACACAACCAAGCCCACACACAACCACACATACAACCACACACACCCAACCACACACACACAACCACACACACAACCACACCCACACAACCACACACACAACCACACACAACCACAGACACACCCACACAACCATACACCCACAACCACACACACAACCAAACATACACAACAACACACACACAACCACACATAGCCACACACAAACAACCACACATACACAACCACACACCCACACCACCACAACTACACACACACAACCACACACATACACAACCTCACACACACAACCACACAGACAACCACAACCACACAGACAAACACCACCACACATACAACCACAACTACACCCACACATACAACTGCACAAAACCACACACACACAACCAGGCACACACAACCCCAAATACACAACCACACACACACAACCCCACACACACAACCCCACACACAAACCCACACACAACCCCCCCACACACACAACCCCACACACACAACCACACACACACACACACCACACCTGCAACCACACACAACCACAACCACACACACACAACCACACACACACACAACCACACCTGAAACCACACACACACACAACCACACACACACCACACCTGCAACCACACACACACAACCACACACACACCCCCACACAAGCAGACAAGCACAACCACACACACACAACCACACACACAACCACACACCCACACCCCCATACAACCACACACATACAACCACAACCACGCACACAACCACACACACAGCCACACACACAGCTAGACACACAGCCACACACACAGCCACATACAACCAAAACCACATACACACAATCACACACACAACCACACACACACAACCACATAATAAACCACAACCACACACACAACCACACACAACCACACAAATACACAACCACAAACACACAACCACACACAACCATACACACCCACAACCGCACCCACACATAACCACATATACAACCACAACCCCACACAACCACAACCACACATACAACCACACACACAACCACACACAACCACACACACACAACCAAACACACACAACCACACAAAACCACACATCCACACACAACCACACAAAACCACACATCCACACACACAACCACACCCACAACTGCACACACAACCCCACACACAACCCCACACAACCCCCCACACACACAACTCCCCACACACACAACCCCACACACACAACCACAACCAAAACAACACACAACCACACACACAACCACACACCCAACCACACCCAACCACACCCACACAACCACACACACACAACCACACACACTGAACCACACACATCCAACCACACACACCCAACCACACAACCACACATAACCACAACCACACAACCACACACAACCACACACACAACCACACACACACAACCACAACCAATCACAATCACACCCATACAACCACACACACACAACCATACACATACAACCACACATACAACCACACACAACCACACACACATCCCCAGACACACACAACCACATACAACCACAACCACACACACAACCACAACCACACCCACACAACCACACCCACAAAACCACACCCATACAACCACACCCACAGCCACACACACAAAACCACACCCACACACAACCTCACAACCACACACAACCACACACACAACCACACACACACAACCACACATATACAACCACACACAACCACACATACAACTACACAACCACACACACAGCCCCACATACAACCAAGCACACAACCACACACAAAACAATACACACACAACCAAGCCCACACACAACCACACATACAACCACACACACCCAACCACACACAACCACACCCACACAACCACACACACAACCTCACACACAACCACACACACAACCTCACACACAACCACACACACACCCACACAACCATACACCCATAACCACACACAACCACACACACACAACAACACACACACAACCACACATAGCCACACACACACACAACCACACACCCACACAACTACACACACACAACCACACATACAACCACACAGACAAACACAACCACACACATAACCACAACTACACCCACACATACAACCGCACCCACCCACAACCACACACACAACCAGGCACACACAACCCCACATACACAACCACATACACACAACCCCACACACAAACCCTCACACACCCCCCCACACACACAACCCCACACACACAACCACAACCACACACACACAACCACACACAACCACACCCGCAACCACACACAACCACAACCACGTACACACAACCAAACACAAACAACCACACCTGCAACCACACACACAACCACAACCACACACACACAACCACACACACACCACACCTGCAACCACACACAACCACACACACACACCCACACAAGCACACAAGCACAACCACACACACAACCACACACACACACAACCACACCCCCACACACCCATACAACCACACACATACAACCACAACCATGCACACAACCACACACACAGCCACACACACAGCTAGACACACAGCAACACACACAGCCACACACAACCAGAACCACAAACACACAATCACACACAACCACACACACACAACCACATAATAAACCACAACCACACACACAACCACACACACAACCACAACACCACACCCACACAACCATACACATAACCACACCCACACACAACCACACACACACCCACAACCACACACACAACCATGCATACAAACACACAAATACAACCACATACAACCACCCACACATACACACAACCACAACCACACATACAACCATACACACCACACACAACCACACATACAACCACACAACCACACACACACAACCACACACACAACCACACACAACCACACCTAACCACAAATCCACACACACAACCACAACTGCACCCACAACTGCACCCACAACCCCACACACACAACCCCACACACACACAGCCACACACACACAACCCCACACAACCCCACACACACAAAACCACACACACACAACCACACACAACCCCACACACACACAACCCCACACACACAACCCCAGACACACAATCATAACCACATGCAGATCCACAAACACACATAACCACACACACATACAAACAACCACACACACACAACCACACAAACACACAACCACACACCCACACCACCACAACCACACACAACCACACACACACAAACACAACCAAACACACACATAACCACACACAACCACACAGACAACCACAACCATACACACAACCACAACTACACCCCCACACACACAACCACACCCACACACACACACACACAACCACACACAACCAGGCACACAACCACACACACACAACCAAACCCACACACACAACCACAACCACACACAACCACACACACACAACCTCACACACAACTATACCCAACCACACACACCCACAACCACACACACACACACCCCACACACACAGCCACACACAGCCACACTCAACCACACACACACAACCACACAAACACACCCACATATATAACCACACACACTGAACCACACACACCCAACCACACAACCACACACACAAACACACACACAAACACACCCCCACACAAGCACGCAACCACACACACACAACCACAACCATTCACAACCACATACACAACACCACACACACACACCCACATGCACACACACACAACCAGGCACACAACCACACAACCCATACACACAACCACCCACACACAACCACACACACACACAACCACACATACAACCACAACCACAAACACACAACCGCACACACACAACCACAACCAATCACAACCACACCCATACAACCACACACACACAACCATACACACACAACCACACATACAACCACACACAACCACACACACATCCCCAGACACACACAACCACACACAACCACAACCACACACACAACCACAACCACACCCACACAACCACACCCACACAACCACACCCATACAACCACAGCCACACACACATAACCACACCCACACACAAAACCACACTGTTGGAAAGGCGTTCGCCGGAGGGGGGTTCGATGCCCGTCTTGCCCACCCCTTTGACCCACCTCTCCCACGTAGGCCGAACTAGGCGCGCACACCCTGATATACACTACGGACAGAGTGACACCACACGTATTCTTTGTAGGACGATAGGTCTTTTTTATCGATGATTTTCAAGGGATCTTTATGATCCAAGATGCAAGTAGTACAGCAGTGGCACGAAGTACCACAAATCGGTCGTGGGGAATGGGGGTAGCGGGACAGTCTTTCAGGATAGTGTCTCTGCGAAATACCCTGCGGATAGCTCACAATCCTCGAGCGGGAGGGTGTAGATTCTCTGGGCGATCTCTTACCGAGTCGTCCTCAAGGGGAGCGCCGCGAGTCTCTCAGCAGGCACAGGTGGTCGGAGTTCGGGAGCCGCGATTCCATCAGCAGGGCTCAGATGGTTCAATAGCTGGGGGCCGCGAGTCACTCAGCAGGCCCAGGTGGTTCAGTGCTCGGGAGCCGTGACCTCGTCAGCAGGGCTCAGATGGTTCGATAGCAAGAGGCCGCGAGTCACTCAGCAGGCCCCGGTGGTTCCGTGCTCGGGAGCCGTGACCTCGTCAGCAGGGCTCAGATGGTTCGATAGCAAGAGGCCGCGAGTCACTCAGCAGGCCCAGGTGACTTCAGCGTTCAGGAGCCACGACAGCGTCAGCAGGCTCGGATGGTTCCAGGTCTTCTCTGCCTTCGTTTCTTCGGCACCCCTTGTTATACTCCGCTTGCTCTTTGAAGTCCGGGGTCCTCGCAGAGGGGGACTGGGGTGACGGAGGGGGTTCAGCGGGATTTCCTGCCGCTCACTTCTTTGGTCTTTTCAGGTGGGTCAGGGAGGGACCCCAGACGCTCGGCAGGGGAGGCACCTGCTCCCCAGGGGCCTGGTGGCCGATCGAGTCTTCCCGGGGAAGGCGACCTGAGGTGTGACTGGGCTGGCGCCTTTGGGTCTGGCTCGAGGGTTCCCGCTCCCCCGGTCGGACATGCGTGGTAGGGTGTCGAGTCTGTCAGGGCTCTGGCCGGCCCTCGGATCTGGGTGGCTGGGGCGGCCGGAGTCGGAGATGTCGTGTCTTGAGGGTGGTTGCAGGTTGGCTGGATGATTGGGAGGGCAACGCCGTGAGGCCGGTCTCTCACACACACACACACACACACAACCTCACAACCACACACAACCACACACACAACCACACACACAACCACACATATACAACCACACACAACCACACATACAACCACACAACCACACACACAGCCACACATACAACCAAGCACACAACCACACACAAAACAATACACACACAACCAAGCCCACACACAACCACACATACAACCACACACACCCAACCACACCCAACCACACCCACACAACCACACACACAACCTCACACACAACCACACACACACCCACACAACCATACACCCATAACCACACACAACCACACACACACAACAACACACACACAACCATACACACACACAACCACACACCCATACAACTACACACACACAACCACACACACAACCACACAGACAAACACAACCACACACATAACCACAACTACACCCACACATACAACCGCACCCACAACTGCACCCACAACCCCACACACACAACCCCACACACACACAGCCACACACACACAACCCCACACAACCCCACACACACACAACCACACACACACAACCCCACACAATCCCACACACAACCCCACACACACAACCCCAGACACACAATCACAACCACACGCAGATCCACAAACACACATAACCACACACACATACAAACAACCACACACACACAACCACACAAACACATAACCACACACCCACACCACCACAACCACACACAACCACACACAACCACACACAAACACAACCAAACACACACATAACCACACACAACCACACAGACAACCACAACCACACACACAACCACAACTATACCCCCACAAACACAACCACACCCACACACACACACACAACCACACACAACCAGGCACACAACCACACACACACAACCAAACCCACACACACAACCACAACCACACACAACCACACACACACAACCTCACACACAACTATACCCAACCACACACACCCACAACCACACACACACACCCCACACACACAGCCACACTCAACCACACACACACAACCACACAAACACAACCACATATATAACCACACACACTGAACCATACACACCCAACCACACAACCACACATACAACCACACACAAACACACCCCCACACAAGCACACAACCACACACACACAACCACACCCATTCACAACCACATACACAACACCACACACACACAACCACATACACACACACACACACAACCAGGCACACAACCACACAACCTGTACACACAACCACCCACACACAACCACACACACACACAACCACACATACAACCACAAACACACAACCGCACACACAACCACAAACACAACCCCAGACACACACAACCATACACAACCACAACCAACCACACACACACAACCACAACAAACCACACAACTGCACATACAACCAGACACACACAACCACACACACACAATACACAACCACACACAGCCACATACACAGCCACACACACAACCACACACACACCACACACACAACCACACCCCCACACAAGCACATACCCACAATCACAACCACACACACACCACAACCACACAACCACACACCCACACCACCACACACCCACACAACTACACATACAACCACAACCACGCACACGAGCACACACACAGCCACAAACACAATCACACCCGCAACAACACCCACACACAACCAGAACCACACACACACAACCACACACACACAACCAACACACAACCACACACACAACCACAACCACACACAACCACAACCACACACAAACCACTACCACACACATAACCACAAAACCACACACACACACTACACACACAAAACCACACACATACAACCACAACCACACACACAGCCATGCACACAACCACACACACAGCCACACACACACAGCCACACACACAACCAAACACACAACCATACACACAACCACAATCACACACACAACCACAACCATACCCACACAACCAGACCCACACAACCACACACACAACCACAGCCACACACAGCCACACACACAACACACACACCCACAACCACACACACACAACCCCACACAATCCCACACACAACCCCACACACACAACCCCAGACACACAATCGCAACCACACGCAGATCCACAAACACACATAACCACACACACATACAAACAACCACACACACACAACCACACAAACACATAACCACACACCCACACCACCACAACCACACACAACCACACACAACCACACACAAACACAACCAAACACACACATAACCACACACA
This sequence comes from Triturus cristatus, assembly GCF_964204655.1. Lineage (NCBI taxonomy): Eukaryota > Metazoa > Chordata > Amphibia > Caudata > Salamandridae > Triturus > Triturus cristatus. The sequence goes on along the minus strand of NW_028187635.1, from coordinate 409,392 downwards.
ACCACACAGACAACCACAACCACACACACAACCACAACTATACCCCCACAAACACAACCACACCCACACACACACACACAACCACACACAACCAGGCACACAACCACACACACACAACCAAACCCACACACACAACCACAACCACACACAACCACACACACACAACCTCACACACAACTATACCCAACCACACACACCCACAACCACACACACACACCCCACACACACAGCCACACACAGCCACACTCAACCACACACACACAACCACACAAACATAACCACATATATAACCACACACACTGAACCATACACACCCAACCACACAACCACACATACAACCACACACAAACACACCCCCACACAAGCACACAACCACACACACACAACCACACCCATTCACAACCACATACACAACACCACACACACACAACCACATACACACACACACACACAACCAGGCACACAACCACACAACCTGTACACACAACCACCCACACACAACCACACACACACACAACCACACATACAACCACAAACACACAACCGCACACACAACCACAAACACAACCCCAGACACAACCCCAGACACACACAACCATACACAACCACAACCAACCACACACACACAACCACAACAAACCACACAACTGCACATACAACCAGACACACACAACCACACACACACAATACACAACCACACACAGCCACATACACAGCCACACACACAACCACACACACACCACACCCACAACCACACACACAACCACACCCCCACACAAGCACATACCCACAATCACAACCACACACACACCACAACCACACAACCACACACCCACACCACCACACACCCACACAGCTACACATACAACCACAACCACGCACACGAGCACACACACAGCCACAAACACAATCACACCCGCAACAACACCCACACACAACCAGAACCACACACACACAACCACACACACACAACCAACACACAACCACACACACAACCACAACCACACACAACCACAACCACACACAAACCACTACCACACACATAACCACAAAACCACACACACACACTACACACACAAAACCACACACATACAACCACAACCACACACACAACCATGCACACAACCACACACACAGCCACACACACAGCCACACACACAACCAAACACACAACCATACACACAACCACAATCACACACACAACCACAACCATACCCACACAACCAGACCCACACAACCACACACACAACCACAGCCACACACAGCCACACACACAACCACACACACACCCACAACCACACATACACCTACACACACAGACAACCACAACCACATACACACAAAACCACACACACACAACTACAACCACACATACAACCAAACACACCACACACAACAACACAACCACACACAACCACAACTGCACCCACAACCGCACCCACAACTGCACACACACAACCACACACACAACCACACACACACAATCACACACAACCCCACACACAACCCCACCCACACACAACCACACACACAACCCCCCACACACACAACCACATGCACACACACACAACCAGGCACACAACCACACAACCCGTACACACAACCACCCACACACAACCACACACACACACAACCACACATACAACCACAAACACACAACCGCACACACAACCACAAACACAACCCCAGACACAACCCCAGACACACACAACCATACACAACCACAACCAACCACACACACACAACAGCAACAAACCACACAACTGCACATACAACCAGACACACACAACCACACACACACAATACACAACCACACACAGCCACATACACAGCCACACACACAACTACACCCCCACACAAGCACATACCCACAATCACAACCACACACACACCACAACCACACAACCACACACCCACACCACCACACACCCACATAACTACACATACAACCACAACCACGCACACGAGCACACACACAGCCACATACACAACCACACACACAACCACACCCGCAACAACACCCACACACAACCAGAACCACACACACACAACCACACACACACAACCAACACACAACCACACACACAACCACAACCACACACAACCACAACCACACACAAACCACTACCACACACATAACCACAAAACCACACACACACACTACACACACAAAACCACACACATACAACCACAACCACACACACAACCATGCACACAACCACACACACAGCCACACACACAGCCACACACACAACCAAACACACAACCATACACACAACCACAATCACACACACAACCACAACCATACCCACACAACCAGACCCACACAACCACACACACAACCACAGCCACACACAGCCACACACACAACCACACACACACCCACAACCACACACACACAACCCCACACAATCCCACACACAACCCCACACACACAACCCCAGACACACAATCGCAACCACACGCAGATCCACAAACACACATAACCACACACACATACAAACAACCACACACACACAACCACACAAACACATAACCACACACCCACACCACCACAACCACACACAACCACACACAACCACACACAAACACAACCAAACACACACATAACCACACACAACCACACAGACAACCACAACCACACACACAACCACAACTATACCCCCACAAACACAACCACACCCACACACACACACACAACCACACACAACCAGGCACACAACCACACACACACAACCAAACCCACACACACAACCACAACCACACACAACCACACACACACAACCTCACACACAACTATACCCAACCACACACACCCACAACCACACACACACACCCCACACACACAGCCACACACAGCCACACTCAACCACACACACACAACCACACAAACACAACCACATATATAACCACACACACTGAACCATACACACCCAACCACACAACCACACATACAACCACACACAAACACACCCCCACACAAGCACACAACCACACACACACAACCACACCCATTCACAACCACATACACAACACCACACACACACAACCACATACACACACACACACACAACCAGGCACACAACCACACAACCTGTACACACAACCACCCACACACAACCACACACACACACAACCACACATACAACCACAAACACACAACCGCACACACAACCACAAACACAACCCCAGACACAACCCCAGACACACACAACCATACACAACCACAACCAACCACACACACACAACCACAACAAACCACACAACTGCACATACAACCAGACACACACAACCACACACACACAATACACAACCACACACAGCCACATACACAGCCACACACACAACCACACACACACCACACCCACAACCACACACACAACCACACCCCCACACAAGCACATACCCACAATCACAACCACACAACCACACACCCACACCACCACACACCCACACAACTACACATACAACCACAACCACGCACACGAGCACACACACAGCCACAAACACAATCACACCCGCAACAACACCCACACACAACCAGAACCACACACACACAACCACACACACACAACCAACACACAACCACACACACAACCACAACCACACACAACCACAACCACACACAAACCACTACCACACACATAACCACAAAACCACACACACACACTACACACACAAAACCACACACATACAACCACAACCACACACACAACCATGCACACAACCACACACACAGCCACACACACAGCCACACACACAACCAAACACACAACCTTACACACAACCACAATCACACACACAACCACAACCATACCCACACAACCAGACCCACACAACCACACACACAACCACAGCCACACACAGCCACACACACAACCACACACACACCCACAACCACACATACACCTACACACACAGACAACCACAACCACATACACACAAAACCACACACACACAACTACAACCACACATACAACCAAACACACCACACACAACAACACAACCACACACAACCACAACTGCACCCACAACCGCACCCACAACTGCACACACACAACCACACACACAACCACACACACACAACCACACACAACCCCACACACAACCACACACACACACAACCACACACACAACCCCCCACACACACAACCACATGCACACACACACAACCAGGCACACAACCACACAACCCGTACACACAACCACCCACACACCTCCACACACACACACAACCACACATACAACCACAAACACACAACCGCACACACAACCACAAACACAACCCCAGACACAACCCCAGACACACACAACCATACACAACCACAACCAACCACACACACACAACCACAACAAACCACACAACTGCACATACAACCAGACACACACAACCACACACACACAATACACAACCACACACAGCCACATACACAGCCACACACACAACTACACCCCCACACAAGCACATACCCACAATCACAACCACACACAACCACACACACAACCACAACCACACACAACCACAACCACACACAAACCACTACCACACACATAACCACAAAACCACACACACACACTACACACACAAAACCACACACATACAACCACAACCACACACACAACCATGCACACAACCACACACACAGCCACACACACACAGCCACACACACAACCAAACACACAACCATACACACAACCACAATCACACACACAACCACAACCATACCCACACAACCAGACCCACACAACCACACACACAACCACAGCCACACACAGCCACACACACACAACCACACACACACCCACAACCACACACACACAACCCCACACAATCCCACACACAACCCCACACACACAACCCCAGACACACAATCGCAACCACACGCAGATCCACAAACACACATAACCACACACACATACAAACAACCACACACACACAACCACACAAACACATAACCACACACCCACACCACCACAACCACACACAACCACACACAACCACACACAAACACAACCAAACACACACATAACCACACACAACCACACAGACAACCACAACCACACACACAACCACAACTATACCCCCACAAACACAACCACACCCACACACACACACACAACCACACACAACCAGGCACACAACCACACACAAACACAACCAAACACACACATAACCACACACAACCACACAGACAACCACAACCACACACACAACCACAACTATACCCCCACAAACACAACCAAACCCACACACACAACCACAACCACACACAACCACACACACACAACCTCACACACAACTATACCCAACCACACACACCCACAACCACACACACACACCCCACACACACAGCCACACACAGCCACACTCAACCACACACACACAACCACACAAACACAACCACATATATAACCACACACACTGAACCATACACACCCAACCACACAACCACACATACAACCACACACAAACACACCCCCACACAAGCACACAACCACACACACACAACCACACCCATTCACAACCACATACACAACACCACACACACACAACCACATACACACACACACACACAACCAGGCACACAACCACACAACCTGTACACACAACCACCCACACACAGCCACACACACACACAACCACACATACAACCACAAACACACAACCGCACACACAACCACAAACACAACCCCAGACACAACCCCAGACACACACAACCATACACAACCACAACCAACCACACACACACAACCACAACAAACCACACAACTGCACATACAACCAGACACACACAACCACACACACACAATACACAACCACACACAGCCACATACACAGCCACACACACAACCACACACACACCACACCCACAACCACACACACAACCACACCCCCACACAAGCACATACCCACAATCACAACCACACACACACCACAACCACACAACCACACACCCACACCACCACACACCCACACAACTACACATACAACCACAACCACGCACACGAGCACACACACAGCCACAAACACAATCACACCCGCAACAATACCCACACACAACCAGAACCACACACACACAACCACACACACACAACCAACACACAACCACACACACAACCACAACCACACACAACCACAACCACACACAAACCACTACCACACACATAACCACAAAACCACACACACACACTACACACACAAAACCACACACATACAACCACAACCACACACACAACCATGCACACAACCACACACACAGCCACACACACACAGCCACACACACAACCAAACACACAACCATACACACAACCACAATCACACACACAACCACAACCATACCCACACAACCAGACCCACACAACCACACACACAACCACAGCCACACACAGCCACACACACAACCACACACACACCCACAACCACACACACACAACCCCACACAATCCCACACACAACCCCACACACACAACCCCAGACACACAATCGCAACCACACGCAGATCCACAAACACACATAACCACACACACATACAAACAACCACACACACACAACCACACAAACACATAACCACACACCCACACCACCACAACCACACACAACCACACACAACCACACACAAACACAACCAAACACACACATAACCACACACAACCACACAGACAACCACAACCACACACACAACCACAACTATACCCCCACAAACACAACCACACCCACACACACACACACAACCACACACAACCAGGCACACAACCACACACACACAACCAAACCCACACACACAACCACAACCACACACAACCACACACACACAACCTCACACACAACTATACCCAACCACACACACCCACAACCACACACACACACCCCACACACACAGCCACACACAGCCACACTCAACCACACACACACAACCACACAAACACAACCACATATATAACCACACACACTGAACCATACACACCCAACCACACAACCACACATACAACCACACACAAACACACCCCCACACAAGCACACAACCACACACACACAACCACACCCATTCACAACCACATACACAACACCACACACACACAACCACATACACACACACACACACAACCAGGCACACAACCACACAACCTGTACACACAACCACCCACACACAACCACACACACACACAACCACACATACAACCACAAACACACAACCGCACACACAACCACAAACACAACCCCAGACACAACCCCAGACACACACAACCATACACAACCACAACCAACCACACACACACAACCACAACAAACCACACAACTGCACATACAACCAGACACACACAACCACACACACACAATACACAACCACACACAGCCACATACACAGCCACACACACAACCACACACACACCACACCCACAACCACACACACAACCACACCCCCAGACAAGCACATACCCACAATCACAACCACACACACACCACAACCACACAACCACACACCCACACCACCACACACCCACACAACTACACATACAACCACAACCACGCACACGAGCACACACACAGCCACAAACACAATCACACCCGCAACAACACCCACACACAACCAGAACCACACACACACAACCACACACACACAACCAACACACAACCACACACACAACCACAACCACACACAACCACAACCACACACAAACCACTACCACACACATAACCACAAAACCACACACACACACTACACACACAAAACCACACACATACAACCACAACCACACACACAACCATGCACACAACCACACACACAGCCACACACACACAGCCACACACACAACCAAACACACAACCATACACACAACCACAATCACACACACAACCACAACCATACCCACACAACCAGACCCACACAACCACACACACAACCACAGCCACACACAGCCACACACACAACAACACACACACCCACAACCACACACACACAACCCCACACAATCCCACACACAACCCCACACACACAACCCCAGACACACAATCGCAACCACACGCAGATCCACAAACACACATAACCACACACACATACAAACAACCACACACACACAACCACACAAACACATAACCACACACCCACACCACCACAACCACACACAACCACACACAACCACACACAAACACAACCAAACACACACATAACCACACACAACCACACAGACAACCACACACACAACCACAACTATACCCCCACAAACACAACCACACCCACACACACACACACAACCACACACAACCAGGCACACAACCACACACACACAACCAAACCCACACACACAACCACAACCACACACAACCACACACACACAACCTCACACACAACTATACCCAACCACACACACCCACAACCACACACACACCCAACACACACAGCCACACACAGCCACACTCAACCACACACACACAACCACACAAACATAACCACATATATAACCACACACACTGAACCATACACACCCAACCACACAACCACACATACAACCACACACAAACACACCCCCACACAAGCACACAACCACACACACACAACCACACCCATTCACAACCACATACACAACACCACACACACACAACCACATACACACACACACACACAACCAGGCACACAACCACACAACCTGTACACACAACCACCCACACACAACCACACACACACACAACCACACATACAACCACAAACACACAACCGCACACACAACCACAAACACAACCCCAGACACAACCCCAGACACACACAACCATACACAACCACAACCAACCACACACACACAACCACAACAAACCACACAACTGCACATACAACCAGACACACACAACCACACACACACAATACACAACCACACACAGCCACATACACAGCCACACACACAACCACACACACACCACACCCACAACCACACACACAACCACACCCCCACACAAGCACATACCCACAATCACAACCACACACACACCACAACCACACAACCACACACCCACACCACCACACACCCACACAACTACACATACAACCACAACCACGCACACGAGCACACACACAGCCACAAACACAATCACACCCGCAACAACACCCACACACAACCAGAACCACACACACACAACCACACACACACAACCAACACACAACCACACACACAACCACAACCACACACAACCACAACCACACACAAACCACTACCACACACATAACCACAAAACCACACACACACACTACACACACAAAACCACACACATACAACCACAACCACACACACAACCATGCACACAACCACACACACAGCCACACACACAGCCACACACACAACCAAACACACAACCATACACACAACCACAATCACACACACAACCACAACCATACCCACACAACCAGACCCACACAACCACACACACAACCACAGCCACACACAGCCACACACACAACCACACACACACCCACAACCACACATACACCTACACACACAGACAACCACAACCACATACACACAAAACCACACACACACAACTACAACCACACATACAACCAAACACACCACACACAACAACACAACCACACACAACCACAACTGCACCCACAACCGCACCCACAACTGCACACACACAACCACACACACAACCACACACACACAATCACACACAACCCCACACACAACCCCACCCACACACAACCACACACACAACCCCCCACACACAACCACATGCACACACACACAACCAGGCACACAACCACACAACCCGTACACACAACCACCCACACACAACCACACACACACACAACCACACATACAACCACAAACACACAACCGCACACACAACCACAAACACAACCCCAGACACAACCCCAGACACACACAACCATACACAACCACAACCAACCACACACACACAACCACAACAAACCACACAACTGCACATACAACCAGACACACACAACCACACACACACAATACACAACCACACACAGCCACATACACAGCCACACACACAACTACACCCCCACACAAGCACATACCCACAATCACAACCACACACACACCACAACCACACAACCACACACCCACACCACCACACACCCACATAACTACACATACAACCACAACCACGCACACGAGCACACACACAGCCACATACACAACCACACACACAACCACACCCGCAACAACACCCACACACAACCAGAACCACACACACACAACCACACACACACAACCAACACACAACCACACACACAACCACAACCACACACAACCACAACCACACACAAACCACTACCACACACATAACCACAAAACCACACACACACACTACACACACAAAACCACACACATACAACCACAACCACACACACAACCATGCACACAACCACACACACAGCCACACACACAGCCACACACACAACCAAACACACAACCATACACACAACCACAATCACACACACAACCACAACCATACCCACACAACCAGACCCACACAACCACACACACAACCACAGCCACACACAGCCACACACACAACCACACACACACCCACAACCACACACACACAACCCCACACAATCCCACACACAACCCCACACACACAACCCCAGACACACAATCGCAACCACACGCAGATCCACAAACACACATAACCACACACACATACAAACAACCACACACACACAACCACACAAACACATAACCACACACCCACACCACCACAACCACACACAACCACACACAACCACACACAAACACAACCAAACACACACATAACCACACACAACCACACAGACAACCACAACCACACACACAACCACAACTATACCCCCACAAACACAACCACACCCACACACACACACACAACCACACACAACCAGGCACACAACCACACACACACAACCAAACCCACACACACAACCACAACCACACACAACCACACACACACAACCTCACACACAACTATACCCAACCACACACACCCACAACCACACACACACACCCCACACACACAGCCACACACAGCCACACTCAACCACACACACACAACCACACAAACACAACCACATATATAACCACACACACTGAACCATACACACCCAACCACACAACCACACATACAACCACACACAAACACACCCCCACACAAGCACACAACCACACACACACAACCACACCCATTCACAACCACATACACAACACCACACACACACAACCACATACACACACACACACACAACCAGGCACACAACCACACAACCTGTACACACAACCACCCACACACAACCACACACACACACAACCACACATACAACCACAAACACACAACCGCACACACAACCACAAACACAACCCCAGACACAACCCCAGACACACACAACCATACACAACCACAACCAACCACACACACACAACCACAACAAACCACACAACTGCACATACAACCAGACACACACAACCACACACACACAATACACAACCACACACAGCCACATACACAGCCACACACACAACCACACACACACCACACCCACAACCACACACACAACCACACCCCCACACAAGCACATACCCACAATCACAACCACACAACCACACACCCACACCACCACACACCCACACAACTACACATACAACCACAACCACGCACACGAGCACACACACAGCCACAAACACAATCACACCCGCAACAACACCCACACACAACCAGAACCACACACACACAACCACACACACACAACCAACACACAACCACACACACAACCACAACCACACACAACCACAACCACACACAAACCACTACCACACACATAACCACAAAACCACACACACACACTACACACACAAAACCACACACATACAACCACAACCACACACACAACCATGCACACAACCACACACACAGCCACACACACAGCCACACACACAACCAAACACACAACCATACACACAACCACAATCACACACACAACCACAACCATACCCACACAACCAGACCCACACAACCACACACACAACCACAGCCACACACAGCCACACACACAACCACACACACACCCACAACCACACATACACCTACACACACAGACAACCACAACCACATACACACAAAACCACACACACACAACTACAACCACACATACAACCAAACACACCACACACAACAACACAACCACACACAACCACAACTGCACCCACAACCGCACCCACAACTGCACACACACAACCACACACACAACCACACACACACAACCACACACAACCCCACACACAACCCCACCCACACACAACCACACACACAACCCCCCACACACACAACCACATGCACACACACACAACCAGGCACACAACCATACAACCCGTACACACAACCACCCACACACAACCACACACACACACAACCACACATACAACCACAAACACACAACCGCACACACAACCACAAACACAACCCCAGACACAACCCCAGACACACACAACCATACACAACCACAACCAACCACACACACACAACCACAACAAACCACACAACTGCACATACAACCAGACACACACAACCACACACACACAATACACAACCACACACAGCCACATACACAGCCACACACACAACTACACCCCCACACAAGCACATACCCACAATCACAACCACACACAACCACACACACAACCACAACCACACACAACCACAACCACACACAAACCACTACCACACACATAACCACAAAACCACACACACACACTACACACACAAAACCACACACATACAACCACAACCACACACACAACCATGCACACAACCACACACACAGCCACACACACACAGCCACACACACAACCAAACACACAACCATATACACAACCACAATCACACACACAACCACAACCATACCCACACAACCAGACCCACACAACCACACACACAACCACAGCCACACACAGCCACACACACAACCACACACACACCCACAACCACACACACACAACCCCACACAATCCCACACACAACCCCACACACACAACCCCAGACACACAATCGCAACCACACGCAGATCCACAAACACACATAACCACACACACATACAAACAACCACACACACACAACCACACAAACACATAACCACACACCCACACCACCACAACCACACACAACCACACACAACCACACACAAACACAACCAAACACACACATAACCACACACAACCACACAGACAACCACAACCACACACACAACCACAACTATACCCCCACAAACACAACCACACCCACACACACACACAACCACACACAACCAGGCACACAACCACACACACACAACCAAACCCACACACACAACCACAACCACACACAACCACACACACACAACCTCACACACAACTATACCCAACCACACACACCCACAACCACACACACACACCCCACACACACAGCCACACACAGCCACACTCAACCACACACACACAACCACACAAACACAACCACATATATAACCACACACACTGAACCATACACACCCAACCACACAACCACACATACAACCACACACAAACACACCCCCACACAAGCACACAACCACACACACACAACCACACCCATTCACAACCACATACACAACACCACACACACACAACCACATACACACACACACACACAACCAGGCACACAACCACACAACCTGTACACACAACCACCCACACACAACCACACACACACACAACCACACATACAACCACAAACACACAACCGCACACACAACCACAAACACAACTCCAGACACAACCCCAGACACACACAACCATACACAACCACAACCAACCACACACACACAACCACAACAAACCACACAACTGCACATACAACCAGACACACACAACCACACACACACAATACACAACCACACACAGCCACATACACAGCCACACACACAACCACACACACACCACACCCACAACCACACACACAACCACACCCCCACACAAGCACATACCCACAATCACAACCACACACACACCACAACCACACAACCACACACCCACACCACCACACACCCACACAACTACACATACAACCACAACCACGCACACGAGCACACACACAGCCACAAACACGATCACACCCGCAACAACACCCACACACAACCAGAACCACACACACACAACCACACACACACAACCAACACACAACCACACACACAACCACAACCACACACAACCACAACCACACACAAACCACTACCACTCACATAACCACAAAACCACACACACACACTACACACACAAAACCACACACATACAACCACAACCACAACCACACACACAACCATGCACACAACCACACACACAGCCACACACACACAGCCACACACACAACCAAACACACAACCATACACACAACCACAATCACACACACAACCACAACCATACCCACACAACCAGACCCACACAACCACACACACAACCACAGCCACACACAGCCACACACACAACCACACACACACCCACAACCACACACACACAACCCCACACAATCCCACACACAACCCCACACACACAACCCCAGACACACAATCGCAACCACACGCAGATCCACAAACACACATAACCACACACACATACAAACAACCACACACACACAACCACACAAACACATAACCACACACCCACACCACCACAACCACACACAACCACACACAACCACACACAAACACAACCAAACACACACATAACCACACACAACCACACAGACAACCACAACCACACACACAACCACAACTATACCCCCACAAACACAACCACACCCACACACACACACACAACCACACACAACCAGGCACACAACCACACACACACAACCAAACCCACACACACAACCACAACCACACACAACCACACACACACAACCTCACACACAACTATACCCAACCACACACACCCACAACCACACACACACACCCCACACACACAGCCACACACAGCCACACTCAACAACACACACACAACCACACAAACACAAACACATATATAACCACACACACTGAACCATACACACCCAACCACACAACCACACATACAACCACACACAAACACACCCCCACACAAGCACACAACCACACACACACAACCACACCCATTCACAACCACATACACAACACCACACACACACAACCACATACACACACACACACACAACCAGGCACACAACCACACAACCTGTACACACAACCACCCACACACAACCACACACACACACAACCACACATACAACCACAAACACACAACCGCACACACAACCACAAACACAACCCCAGACACAACCCCAGACACACACAACCATACACAACCACAACCAACCACACACACACAACCACAACAAACCACACAACTGCACATACAACCAGACACACACAACCACACACACACAATACACAACCACACACAGCCACATACACAGCCACACACACAACCACACACACACCACACCCACAACCACACACACAACCACACCCCCAGACAAGCACATACCCACAATCACAACCACACACACACCACAACCACACAACCACACACCCACACCACCACACACCCACACAACTACACATACAACCACAACCACGCACACGAGCACACACACAGCCACAAACACAATCACACCCGCAACAACACCCACACACAACCAGAACCACACACACACAACCACACACACACAACCAACACACAACCACACACACAACCACAACCACACACAACCACAACCACACACAAACCACTACCACACACATAACCACAAAACCACACACACACACTACACACACAAAACCACACACATACAACCACAACCACACACACAACCATGCACACAACCACACACACAGCCACACACACAGCCACACACACAACCAAACACACAACCATACACACAACCACAATCACACACACAACCACAACCATACCCACACAACCAGACCCACACAACCACACACACAACCACAGCCACACACAGCCACACACACAACAACACACACACCCACAACCACACACACACAACCCCACACAATCCCACACACAACCCCACACACACAACCCCAGACACACAATCGCAACCACACGCAGATCCACAAACACACATAACCACACACACATACAAACAACCACACACACACAACCACACAAACACATAACCACACACCCACACCACCACAACCACACACAACCACACACAACCACACACAAACACAACCAAACACACACATAACCACACACAACCACACAGACAACCACAACCACACACACAACCACAACTATACCCCCACAAACACAACCACACCCACACACACACACACAACCACACACAACCAGGCACACAACCACACACACACAACCAAACCCACACACACAACCACAACCACACACAACCACACACACACAACCTCACACACAACTATACCCAACCACACACACCCACAACCACACACACACACCCCACACACACAGCCACACACAGCCACACTCAACCACACACACACAACCACACAAACACAACCACATATATAACCACACACACTGAACCATACACACCCAACCACACAACCACACATACAACCACACACAAACACACCCCCACACAAGCACACAACCACACACACACAACCACACCCATTCACAACCACATACACAACACCACACACACACAACCACATATACACACACACACACAACCAGGCACACAACCACACAACCTGTACACACAACCACCCACACACAACCACACACACACACAACCACACATACAACCACAAACACACAACCGCACACACAACCACAAACACAACCCCAGACACAACCCCAGACACACACAACCATACACAACCACAACCAACCACACACACACAACCACAACAAACCACACAACTGCACATACAACCAGACACACACAACCACACACACACAATACACAACCACACACAGCCACATACACAGCCACACACACAACCACACTCACACCACACCCACAACCACACACACAACCACACCCCCACACAAGCACATACCCACAATCACAACCACACACACACCACAACCACACAACCACACACCCACACCACCACACACCCACACAACTACACATACAACCACAACCACGCACACGAGCACACACACAGCCACAAACACAATCACACCCGCAACAACACCCACACACAACCAGAACCACACACACACAACCACACACACACAACCAACACACAACCACACACACAACCACAACCACACACAACCACAACCACACACAAACCACTACCACACACATAACCACAAAACCACACACACACACTACACACACAAAACCACACACATACAACCACAACCACACACACAACCATGCACACAACCACACACACAGCCACACACACAGCCACACACACAACCAAACACACAACCATACACACAACCACAATCACACACACAACCACAACCATACCCACACAACCAGACCCACACAACCACACACACAACCACAGCCACACACAGCCACACACACAACCACACACACACCCACAACCACACATACACCTACACACACAGACAACCACAACCACATACACACAAAACCACACACACACAACTACAACCACACATACAACCAAACACACCACACACAACAACACAACCACACACAACCACAACTGCACCCACAACCGCACCCACAACTGCACACACACAACCACACACACAACCACACACACACAATCACACACAACCCCACACACAACCCCACCCACACACAACCACACACACAACCCCCCACACACACAACCACATGCACACACACACAACCAGGCACACAACCACACAACCCGTACACACAACCACCCACACACAACCACACACACACACAACCACACATACAACCACAAACACACAACCGCACACACAACCACAAACACAACCCCAGACACAACCCCAGACACACACAACCATACACAACCACAACCAACCACACACACACAACCACAACAAACCACACAACTGCACATACAACCAGACACACACAACCACACACACACAATACACAACCACACACAGCCACATACACAGCCACACACACAACTACACCCCCACACAAGCACATACCCACAATCACAACCACACACACACCACAACCACACAACCACACACCCACACCACCACACACCCACATAACTACACATACAACCACAACCACGCACACGAGCACACACACAGCCACATACACAACCACACACACAACCACACCCGCAACAACACCCACACACAACCAGAACCACACACACACAACCACACACACACAACCAACACACAACCACACACACAACCACAACCACACACAACCACAACCACACACAAACCACTACCACACACATAACCACAAAACCACACACACACACTACACACACAAAACCACACACATACAACCACAACCACACACACAACCATGCACACAACCACACACACAGCCACACACACAGCCACACACACAACCAAACACACAACCATACACACAACCACAATCACACACACAACCACAACCATACCCACACAACCAGACCCACACAACCACACACACAACCACAGCCACACACAGCCACACACACAACCACACACACACCCACAATCACACACACACAACCCCACACAATCCCACACACAACCCCACACACACAACCCCAGACACACAATCGCAACCACACGCAGATCCACAAACACACATAACCACACACACATACAAACAACCACACACACACAACCACACAAACACATAACCACACACCCACACCACCACAACCACACACAACCACACACAACCACACACAAACACAACCAAACACACACATAACCACACACAACCACACAGACAACCACAACCACACACACAACCACAACTATACCCCCACAAACACAACCACACCCACACACACACACACAACCACACACAACCAGGCACACAACCACACACACACAACCAAACCCACACACACAACCACAACCACACACAACCACACACACACAACCTCACACACAACTATACCCAACCACACACACCCACAACCACACACACACACCCCACACACACAGCCACACACAGCCACACTCAACCACACACACACAACCACACAAACACAACCACATATATAACCACACACACTGAACCATACACACCCAACCACACAACCACACATACAACCACACACAAACACACCCCCACACAAGCACACAACCACACACACACAACCACACCCATTCACAACCACATACACAACACCACACACACACAACCACATACACACACACACACACAACCAGGCACACAACCACACAACCTGTACACACAACCACCCACACACAACCACACACACACACAACCACACATACAACCACAAACACACAACCGCACACACAACCACAAACACAACCCCAGACACAACCCCAGACACACACAACCATACACAACCACAACCAACCACACACACACAACCACAACAAACCACACAACTGCACATACAACCAGACACACACAACCACACACACACAATACACAACCACACACAGCCACATACACAGCCACACACACAACCACACACACACCACACCCACAACCACACACACAACCACACCCCCACACAAGCACATACCCACAATCACAACCACACAACCACACACCCACACCACCACACACCCACACAACTACACATACAACCACAACCACGCACACGAGCACACACACAGCCACAAACACAATCACACCCGCAACAACACCCACACACAACCAGAACCACACACACACAACCACACACACACAACCAACACACAACCACACACACAACCACAACCACACACAACCACAACCACACACAAACCACTACCACACACATAACCACAAAACCACACACACACACTACACACACAAAACCACACACATACAACCACAACCACACACACAACCATGCACACAACCACACACACAGCCACACACACAGCCACACACACAACCAAACACACAACCATACACACAACCACAATCACACACACAACCACAACCATACCCACACAACCAGACCCACACAACCACACACACAACCACAGCCACACACACAACCACACACACACCCACAACCACACATACACCTACACACACAGACAACCACAACCACATACACACAAAACCACACACACACAACTACAACCACACATACAACCAAACACACCACACACAACAACACAACCACACACAACCACAACTGCACCCACAACCGCACCCACAACTGCACACACACAACCACACACACAACCACACACACACAACCACACACAACCCCACACACAACCCCACCCACACACAACCACACACACAACCCCCCACACACACAACCACATGCACACACACACAACCAGGCACACAACCACACAACCCGTACACACAACCACCCACACACAACCACACACACACACAACCACACATATAACCACAAACACACAACCGCACACACAACCACAAACACAACCCCAGACACAACCCCAGACACACACAACCATACACAACCACAACCAACCACACACACACAACCACAACAAACCACACAACTGCACATACAACCAGACACACACAACCACACACACACAATACACAACCACATACAGCCACATACACAGCCACACACACAACTACACCCCCACACAAGCACATACCCACAATCACAACCACACACAACCACACACACAACCACAACCACACACAACCACACACAAACCACTACCACACACATAACCACAAAACCACACACACACACTACACACACAAAACCACACACATACAACCACAACCACACACACAACCATGCACACAACCACACACACAGCCACACACACACAGCCACACACACAACCAAACACACAACCATACACACAACCACAATCACACACACAACCACAACCATACCCACACAACCAGACCCACACAACCACACACACAACCACAGCCACACACAGCCACACACACAACCACACACACACCCACAACCATACACACACAACCCCACACAATCCCACACACAACCCCACACACACAACCCCAGACACACAATCGCAACCACACGCAGATCCACAAACACACATAACCACACACACATACAAACAACCACACACACACAACCACACAAACACATAACCACACACCCACACCACCACAACCACACACAACCACACACAACCACACACAAACACAACCAAACACACACATAACCACACACAACCACACAGACAACCACAACCACACACACAACCACAACTATACCCCCACAAACACAACCACACCCACACACACACACACAACCACACACAACCAGGCACACAACCACACACACACAACCAAACCCACACACACAACCACAACCACACACAACCACACACACACAACCTCACACACAACTATACCCAACCACACACACCCACAACCACACACACACACCCCACACACACAGCCACACACAGCCACACTCAACCACACACACACAACCACACAAACACAACCACATATATAACCACACACACTGAACCATACACACCCAACCACACAACCACACATACAACCACACACAAACACACCCCCACACAAGCACACAACCACACACACACAACCACACCCATTCACAACCACATACACAACACCACACACACACAACCACATACACACACACACACACAACCAGGCACACAACCACACAACCTGTACACACAACCACCCACACACAACCACACACACACACAACCACACATACAACCACAAACACACAACCGCACACACAACCACAAACACAACCCCAGACACAACCCCAGACACACACAACCATACACAACCACAACCAACCACACACACACAACCACAACAAACCACACAACTGCACATACAACCAGACACACACAACCACACACACACAATACACAACCACACACAGCCACATACACAGCCACACACACAACCACACACACACCACACCCACAACCACACACACAACCACACCCCCACACAAGCACATACCCACAATCACAACCACACACACACCACAACCACACAACCACACACCCACACCACCACACACCCACACAACTACACATACAACCACAACCACGCACACGAGCACACACACAGCCACAAACACAATCACACCCGCAACAACACCCACACACAACCAGAACCACACACACACAACCACACACACACAACCAACACACAACCACACACACAACCACAACCACACACAACCACAACCACACACAAACCACTACCACACACATAACCACAAAACCACACACACACACTACACACACAAAACCACACACATACAACCACAACCACACACACAACCATGCACACAACCACACACACAGCCACACACACACAGCCACACACACAACCAAACACACAACCATACACACAACCACAATCACACACACAACCACAACCATACCCACACAACCAGACCCACACAACCACACACACAACCACAGCCACACACAGCCACACACACAACCACACACACACCCACAACCACACACACACAACCCCACACAATCCCACACACAACCCCACACACACAACCCCAGACACACAATCGCAACCACACGCAGATCCACAAACACACATAACCACACACACATACAAACAACCACACACACACAACCACACAAACACATAACCACACACCCACACCACCACAACCACACACAACCACACACAACCACACACAAACACAACCAAACACACACATAACCACACACAACCACACAGACAACCACAACCACACACACAACCACAACTATACCCCCACAAACACAACCACACCCACACACACACACACAACCACACACAACCAGGCACACAACCACACACACACAACCAAACCCACACACACAACCACAACCACACACAACCACACACACACAACCTCACACACAACTATACCCAACCACACACACCCACAACCACACACACACACCCCACACACACAGCCACACACAGCCACACTCAACCACACACACACAACCACACAAACACAACCACATATATAACCACACACACTGAACCATACACACCCAACCACACAACCACACATACAACCACACACAAACACACCCCCACACAAGCACACAACCACACACACACAACCACACCCATTCACAACCACATACACAACACCACACACACACAACCACATACACACACACACACACAACCAGGCACACAACCACACAGCCTGTACACACAACCACCCACACACAACCACACACACACACAACCACACATACAACCACAAACACACAACCGCACACACAACCACAAACACAACCCCAGACACAACCCCAGACACACACAACCATACACAACCACAACCAACCACACACACACAACCACAACAAACCACACAACTGCACATACAACCAGACACACACAACCACACACACACAATACACAACCACACACAGCCACATACACAGCCACACACACAACCACACACACACCACACACACAACCACACACACAACCACACCCCCACACAAGCACATACCCACAATCACAACCACACACACACCACAACCACACAACCACACACCCACACCACCACACACCCACACAACTACACATACAACCACAACCACGCACACGAGCACACACACAGCCACAAACACAATCACACCCGCAACAACACCCACACACAACCAGAACCACACACACACAACCACACACACACAACCAACACACAACCACACACACAACCACAACCACACACAACCACAACCACACACAAACCACTACCACACACATAACCACAAAACCACACACACACACTACACACACAAAACCACACACATACAACCACAACCACACACACAACCATGCACACAACCACACACACAGCCACACACACAGCCACACACACAACCAAACACACAACCATACACACAACCACAATCACACACACAACCACAACCATACCCACACAACCAGACCCACACAACCACACACACAACCACAGCCACACACAGCCACACACACAACCACACACACACCCACAACCACACATACACCTACACACACAGACAACCACAACCACATACACACAAAACCACACACACACAACTACAACCACACATACAACCAAACACACCACACACAATAACACAACCACACACAACCACAACTGCACCCACAACCGCACCCACAACTGCACACACACAACCACACACACAACCACACACACACAATCACACACAACCCCACACACAACCCCACCCACACACAACCACACACACAACCCCCCACACACACAACCACATGCACACACACACAACCAGGCACACAACCACACAACCCGTACACACAACCACCCACACACAACCACACACACACACAACCACACATACAACCACAAACACACAACCGCACACACAACCACAAACACAACCCCAGACACAACCCCAGACACACACAACCATACACAACCACAACCAACCACACACACACAACCACAACAAACCACACAACTGCACATACAACCAGACACACACAACCACACACACACAATACACAACCACACACAGCCACATACACAGCCACACACACAACTACACCCCCACACAAGCACATACCCACAATCACAACCACACACACACCACAACCACACAACCACACACCCACACCACCACACACCCACATAACTACACATACAACCACAACCACGCACACGAGCACACACACAGCCACATACACAACCACACACACAACCACACCCGCAACAACACCCACACACAACCAGAACCACACACACACAACCACACACACACAACCAACACACAACCACACACACAACCACAACCACACACAACCACAACCACACACAAACCACTACCACACACATAACCACAAAACCACACACACACACTACACACACAAAACCACACACATACAACCACAACCACACACACAACCATGCACACAACCACACACACAGCCACACACACAGCCACACACACAACCAAACACACAACCATACACACAACCACAATCACACACACAACCACAACCATACCCACACAACCAGACCCACACAACCACACACACAACCACAGCCACACACAGCCACACACACAACCACACACACACCCACAACCACACACACACAACCCCACACAATCCCACACACAACCCCACACACACAACCCCAGACACACAATCGCAACCACACGCAGATCCACAAACACACATAACCACACACACATACAAACAACCACACACACACAACCACACAAACACATAACCACACACCCACACCACCACAACCACACACAACCACACACAACCACACACAAACACAACCAAACACACACATAACCACACACAACCACACAGACAACCACAACCACACACACAACCACAACTATACCCCCACAAACACAACCACACCCACACACACACACACAACCACACACAACCAGGCACACAACCACACACACACAACCAAACCCACACACACAACCACAACCACACACAACCACACACACACAACCTCACACACAACTATACCCAACCACACACACCCACAACCACACACACACACCCCACACACACAGCCACACACAGCCACACTCAACCACACACACAACCACACAAACACAACCACATATATAACCACACACACTGAACCATACACACCCAACCACACATACAACCACACACAAACACACCCCCACACAAGCACACAACCACACACACACAACCACACCCATTCACAACCACATACACAACACCACACACACACAACCACATACACACACACACACACAACCAGGCACACAACCACACAGCCTGTACACACAACCACCCACACACAACCACACACACACACAACCACACATACAACCACAAACACACAACCGCACACACAACCACAAACACAACCCCAGACACAACCCCAGACACACACAACCATACACAACCACAACCAACCACACACACACAACCACAACAAACCACACAACTGCACATACAACCAGACACACACAACCACACACACACAATACACAACCACACACAGCCACATACACAGCCACACACACAACCACACACACACCACACACACAACCACACACACAACCACACCCCCACACAAGCACATACCCACAATCACAACCACACACACACCACAACCACACAACCACACACCCACACCACCACACACCCACACAACTACACATACAACCACAACCACGCACACGAGCACACACACAGCCACAAACACAATCACACCCGCAACAACACCCACACACAACCAGAACCACACACACACAACCACACACACACAACCAACACACAACCACACACACAACCACAACCACACACAACCACAACCACACACAAACCACTACCACACACATAACCACAAAACCACACACACACACTACACACACAAAACCACACACATACAACCACAACCACACACACAACCATGCACACAACCACACACACAGCCACACACACAGCCACACACACAACCAAACACACAACCATACACACAACCACAATCACACACACAACCACAACCATACCCACACAACCAGACCCACACAACCACACACACAACCACAGCCACACACAGCCACACACACAACCACACACACACCCACAACCACACATACACCTACACACACAGACAACCACAACCACATACACACAAAACCACACACACACAACTACAACCACACATACAACCAAACACACCACACACAATAACACAACCACACACAACCACAACTGCACCCACAACCGCACCCACAACTGCACACACACAACCACACACACAACCACACACACACAATCACACACAACCCCACACACAACCCCACCCACACACAACCACACACACAACCCCCCACACACACAACCACATGCACACACACACAACCAGGCACACAACCACACAACCCGTACACACAACCACCCACACACAACCACACACACACACAACCACACATACAACCACAAACACACAACCGCACACACAACCACAAACACAACCCCAGACACAACCCCAGACACACACAACCATACACAACCACAACCAACCACACACACACAACCACAACAAACCACACAACTGCACATACAACCAGACACACACAACCACACACACACAATACACAACCACACACAGCCACATACACAGCCACACACACAACTACACCCCCACACAAGCACATACCCACAATCACAACCACACACACACCACAACCACACAACCACACACCCACACCACCACACACCCACATAACTACACATACAACCACAACCACGCACACGAGCACACACACAGCCACATACACAACCACACACACAACCACACCCGCAACAACACCCACACACAACCAGAACCACACACACACAACCACACACACACAACCAACACACAACCACACACACAACCACAACCACACACAACCACAACCACACACAAACCACTACCACACACATAACCACAAAACCACACACACACACTACACACACAAAACCACACACATACAACCACAACCACACACACAACCATGCACACAACCACACACACAGCCACACACACAGCCACACACACAACCAAACACACAACCATACACACAACCACAATCACACACACAACCACAACCATACCCACACAACCAGACCCACACAACCACACACACAACCACAGCCACACACAGCCACACACACAACCACACACACACCCACAACCACACACACACAACCCCACACAATCCCACACACAACCCCACACACACAACCCCAGACACACAATCGCAACCACACGCAGATCCACAAACACACATAACCACACACACATACAAACAACCACACACACACAACCACACAAACACATAACCACACACCCACACCACCACAACCACACACAACCACACACAACCACACACAAACACAACCAAACACACACATAACCACACACAACCACACAGACAACCACAACCACACACACAACCACAACTATACCCCCACAAACACAACCACACCCACACACACACACACAACCACACACAACCAGGCACACAACCACACACACACAACCAAACCCACACACACAACCACAACCACACACAACCACACACACACAACCTCACACACAACTATACCCAACCACACACACCCACAACCACACACACACACCCCACACACACAGCCACACACAGCCACACTCAACCACACACACACAACCACACAAACACAACCACATATATAACCACACACACTGAACCATACACACCCAACCACACAACCACACATACAACCACACACAAACACACCCCCACACAAGCACACAACCACACACACACAACCACACCCATTCACAACCACATACACAACACCACACACACACAACCACATACACACACACACACACAACCAGGCACACAACCACACAACCTGTACACACAACCACCCACACACAACCACACACACACACAACCACACATACAACCACAAACACACAACCGCACACACAACCACAAACACAACCCCAGACACAACCCCAGACACACACAACCATACACAACCACAACCAACCACACACACACAACCACAACAAACCACACAACTGCACATACAACCAGACACACACAACCACACACACACAATACACAACCACACACAGCCACATACACAGCCACACACACAACCACACACACACCACACCCACAACCACACACACAACCACACCCCCACACAAGCACATACCCACAATCACAACCACACAACCACACACCCACACCACCACACACCCACACAACTACACATACAACCACAACCACGCACACGAGCACACACACAGCCACAAACACAATCACACCCGCAACAACACCCACACACAACCAGAACCACACACACACAACCAACACACAACCACACACACAACCACAACCACACACAACCACAACCACACACAAACCACTACCACACACATAACCACAAAACCACACACACACACTACACACACAAAACCACACACATACAACCACAACCACACACACAACCATGCACACAACCACACACACAGCCACACACACAGCCACACACACAACCAAACACACAACCATACACACAACCACAATCACACACACAACCACAACCATACCCACACAACCAGACCAACACAACCACACACACAACCACAGCCACACACAGCCACACACACAACCACACACACACCCACAACCACACATACACCTACACACACAGACAACCACAACCACATACACACAAAACCACACACACACAACTACAACCACACATACAACCAAACACACCACACACAACAACACAACCACACACAACCACAACTGCACCCACAACCGCACCCACAACTGCACACACACAACCACACACACAACCACACACACACAACCACACACAACCCCACACACAACCCCACCCACACACAACCACACACACAACCCCCCACACACACAACCACATGCACACACACACAACCAGGCACACAACCACACAACCCATACACACAACCACCCACACACAACCACACACACACACAACCACACATACAACCACAAACACACAACCGCACACACAACCACAAACACAACCCCAGACACAACCCCAGACACACACAACCATACACAACCACAACCAACCACACACACACAACCACAACAAACCACACAACTGCACATACAACCAGACACACACAACCACACACACACAATACACAACCACACACAGCCACATACACAGCCACACACACAACTACACCCCCACACAAGCACATACCCACAATCACAACCACACACAACCACACACACAACCACAACCACACACAACCACAACCACACACAAACCACTACCACACACATAACCACAAAACCACACACACACACTACACAAACAAAACCACACACATACAACCACAACCACACACACAACCATGCACACAACCACACACACAGCCACACACACACAGCCACACACACAACCAAACACACAACCATACACACAACCACAATCACACACACAACCACAACCATACCCACACAACCAGACCCACACAACCACACACACAACCACAGCCACACACAGCCACACACACAACCACACACACACCCACAACCACACACACACAACCCCACACAATCCCACACACAACCCCACACACACAACCCCAGACACACAATCGCAACCACACGCAGATCCACAAACACACATAACCACACACACATACAAACAACCACACACACACAACCACACAAACACATAACCACACACCCACACCACCACAACCACACACAACCACACACAACCACACACAAACACAACCAAACACACACATAACCACACACAACCACACAGACAACCACAACCACACACACAACCACAACTATACCCCCACAAACACAACCACACCCACACACACACACACAACCACACACAACCAGGCACACAACCACACACACACAACCAAACCCACACACACAACCACAACCACACACAACCACACACACACAACCTCACACACAACTATACCCAACCACACACACACACAACCACACACACACACCCCACACACACAGCCACACACAGCCACACTCAACCACACACACACAACCACACAAACACAACCACATATATAACCACACACACTGAACCATACACACCCAACCACACAACCACACATACAACCACACACAAACACACCCCCACACAAGCACACAACCACACACACACAACCACACCCATTCACAACCACATACACAACACCACACACACACAACCACATACACACACACACACACAACCAGGCACACAACCACACAACCTGTACACACAACCACCCACACACAACCACACACACACACAACCACACATACAACCACAAACACACAACCGCACACACAACCACAAACACAACTCCAGACACAACCCCAGACACACACAACCATACACAACCACAACCAACCACACACACACAACCACAACAAACCACACAACTGCACATACAACCAGACACACACAACCACACACACACAATACACAACCACACACAGCCACATACACAGCCACACACACAACCACACACACACCACACCCACAACCACACACACAACCACACCCCCACACAAGCACATACCCACAATCACAACCACACACACACCACAACCACACAACCACACACCCACACCACCACACACCCACACAACTACACATACAACCACAACCACGCACACGAGCACACACACAGCCACAAACACAATCACACCCGCAACAACACCCACACACAACCAGAACCACACACACACAACCACACACACACAACCAACACACAACCACACACACAACCACAACCACACACAACCACAACCACACACAAACCACTACCACACACATAACCACAAAACCACACACACACACTACACACACAAAACCACACACATACAACCACAACCACACACACAACCATGCACACAACCACACACACAGCCACACACACACAGCCACACACACAACCAAACACACAACCATACACACAACCACAATCACACACACAACCACAACCATACCCACACAACCAGACCCACACAACCACACACACAACCACAGCCACACACAGCCACACACACAACCACACACACACCCACAACCACACACACACAACCCCACACAATCCCACACACAACCCCACACACACAACCCCAGACACACAATCGCAACCACACGCAGATCCACAAACACACATAACCACACACACATACAAACAACCACACACACACAACCACACAAACACATAACCACACACCCACACCACCACAACCACACACAACCACACACAACCACACACAAACACAACCAAACACACACATAACCACACACAACCACACAGACAACCACAACCACACACACAACCACAACTATACCCCCACAAACACAACCACACCCACACACACACACACAACCACACACAACCAGGCACACAACCACACACACACAACCAAACCCACACACACAACCACAACCACACACAACCACACACACACAACCTCACACACAACTATACCCAACCACACACACCCACAACCACACACACACACCCCACACACACAGCCACACACAGCCACACTCAACCACACACACACAACCACACAAACACAACCACATATATAACCACACACACTGAACCATACACACCCAACCACACAACCACACATACAATCACACACAAACACACCCCCACACAAGCACACAACCACACACACACAACCACACCCATTCACAACCACATACACAACACCACACACACACAACCACATACACACACACACACAACCAGGCACACAACCACACAACCTGTACACACAACCACCCACACACAACCACACACACACACAACCACACATACAACCACAAACACACAACCGCACACACAACCACAAACACAACCCCAGACACAACCCCAGACACACACAACCATACACAACCACAACCAACCACACACACACAACCACAACAAACCACACAACTGCACATACAACCAGACACACACAACCACACACACACAATACACAACCACACACAGCCACATACACAGCCACACACACAACCACACACACACCACACCCACAACCACACACACAACCACACCCCCAGACAAGCACATACCCACAATCACAACCACACACACACCACAACCACACAACCACACACCCACACCACCACACACCCACACAACTACACATACAACCACAACCACGCACACGAGCACACACACAGCCACAAACACAATCACACCCGCAACAACACCCACACACAACCAGAACCACACACACACAACCACACACACACAACCAACACACAACCACACACACAACCACAACCACACACAACCACAACCACACACAAACCACTACCACACACATAACCACAAAACCACACACACACACTACACACACAAAACCACACACATACAACCACAACCACACACACAACCATGCACACAACCACACACACAGCCACACACACAGCCACACACACAACCAAACACACAACCATACACACAACCACAATCACACACACAACCACAACCATACCCACACAACCAGACCCACACAACCACACACACAACCACAGCCACACACAGCCACACACACAACAACACACACACCCACAACCACACACACACAACCCCACACAATCCCACACACAACCCCACACACACAACCCCAGACACACAATCGCAACCACACGCAGATCCACAAACACACATAACCACACACACATACAAACAACCACACACACACAACCACACAAACACATAACCACACACCCACACCACCACAACCACACACAACCACACACAACCACACACAAACACAACCAAACACACACATAACCACACACAACCACACAGACAACCACAACCACACACACAACCACAACTATACCCCCACAAACACAACCACACCCACACACACACACACAACCACACACAACCAGGCACACAACCACACACACACAACCAAACCCACACACACAACCACAACCACACACAACCACACACACACAACCTCACACACAACTATACCCAACCACACACACCCACAACCACACACACACACCCCACACACACAGCCACACACAGCCACACTCAACCACACACACACAACCACACAAACACAACCACATATATAACCACACACACTGAACCATACACACCCAACCACACAACCACACATACAACCACACACAAACACACCCCCACACAAGCACACAACCACACACACACAACCACACCCATTCACAACCACATACACAACACCACACACACACAACCACATACACACACACACACACAACCAGGCACACAACCACACAACCTGTACACACAACCACCCACACACAACCACACACACACACAACCACACATACAACCACAAACACACAACCGCACACACAACCACAAACACAACCCCAGACACAACCCCAGACACACACAACCATACACAACCACAACCAACCACACACACACAACCACAACAAACCACACAACTGCACATACAACCAGACACACACAACCACACACACACAATACACAACCACACACAGCCACATACACAGCCACACACACAACCACACACACACCACACCCACAACCACACACACAACCACACCCCCACACAAGCACATACCCACAATCACAACCACACACACACCACAACCACACAACCACACACCCACACCACCACACACCCACACAACTACACATACAACCACAACCACGCACACGAGCACACACACAGCCACAAACACAATCACACCCGCAACAACACCCACACACAACCAGAACCACACACACACAACCACACACACACAACCAACACACAACCACACACACAACCACAACCACACACAACCACAACCACACACAAACCACTACCACACACATAACCACAAAACCACACACACACACTACACACACAAAACCACACACATACAACCACAACCACACACACAACCATGCACACAACCACACACACAGCCACACACACAGCCACACACACAACCAAACACACAACCATACACACAACCACAATCACACACACAACCACAACCATACCCACACAACCAGACCCACACAACCACACACACAACCACAGCCACACACAGCCACACACACAACCACACACACACCCACAACCACACATACACCTACACACACAGACAACCACAACCACATACACACAAAACCACACATACACAACTACAACCACACATACAACCAAACACACCACACACAACAACACAACCACACACAACCACAACTGCACCCACAACCGCACCCACAACTGCACACACACAACCACACACACAACCACACACACACAATCACACACAACCCCACACACAACCCCACCCACACACAACCACACACACAACCCCCCACACACACAACCACATGCACACACACACAACCAGGCACACAACCACACAACCCGTACACACAACCACCCACACACAACCACACACACACACAACCACACATACAACCACAAACACACAACCGCACACACAACCACAAACACAACCCCAGACACAACCCCAGACACACACAACCATACACAACCACAACCAACCACACACACACAACCACAACAAACCACACAACTGCACATACAACCAGACACACACAACCACACACACACAATACACAACCACACACAGCCACATACACAGCCACACACACAACTACACCCCCACACAAGCACATACCCACAATCACAACCACACACACACCACAACCACACAACCACACACCCACACCACCACACACCCACAAACCTACACATACAACCACAACCACGCACACGAGCACACACACAGCCACATACACAACCACACACACAACCACACCCGCAACAACACCCACACACAACCAGAACCACACACACACAACCACACACACACAACCAACACACAACCACACACACAACCACAACCACACACAACCACAACCACACACAAACCACTACCACACACATAACCACAAAACCACACACACACACTACACACACAAAACCACACACATACAACCACAACCACACACACAACCATGCACACAACCACACACACAGCCACACACACAGCCACACACACAACCAAACACACAACCATACACACAACCACAATCACACACACAACCACAACCATACCCACACAACCAGACCCACACAACCACACACACACCCACAATCACACACACACAACCCCACACAATCCCACACACAACCCCATACACACAACCCCAGACACACAATCGCAACCACACGCAGATCCACAAACACACATAACCACACACACATACAAACAACCACACACACACAACCACACAAACACATAACCACACACCCACACCACCACAACCACACACAACCACACACAACCACACACAAACACAACCAAACACACACATAACCACACACAACCACACAGACAACCACAACCACACACACAACCACAACTATACCCCCACAAACACAACCACACCCACACACACACACACAACCACACACAACCAGGCACACAACCACACACACACAACCAAACCCACACACACAACCACAACCACACACAACCACACACACACAACCTCACACACAACTATACCCAACCACACACACCCACAACCACACACACACACCCCACACACACAGCCACACACAGCCACACTCAACCACACACACACAACCACACAAACACAACCACATATATAACCACACACACTGAACCATACACACCCAACCACACAACCACACATACAACCACACACAAACACACCCCCACACAAGCACACAACCACACACACACAACCACACCCATTCACAACCACATACACAACACCACACACACACAACCACATACACACACACACACACAACCAGGCACACAACCACACAACCTGTACACACAACCACCCACACACAACCACACACACACACAACCACACATACAACCACAAACACACAACCGCACACACAACCACAAACACAACCCCAGACACAACCCCAGACACACACAACCATACACAACCACAACCAACCACACACACACAACCACAACAAACCACACAACTGCACATACAACCAGACACACACAACCACACACACACAATACACAACCACACACAGCCACATACACAGCCACACACACAACCACACACACACCACACCCACAACCACACACACAACCACACCCCCACACAAGCACATACCCACAATCACAACCACACAACCACACACCCACACCACCACACACCCACACAACTACACATACAACCACAACCACGCACACGAGCACACACACAGCCACAAACACAATCACACCCGCAACAACACCCACACACAACCAGAACCACACACACACAACCAACACACAACCACACACACAACCACAACCACACACAACCACAACCACACACAAACCACTACCACACACATAACCACAAAACCACACACACACACTACACACACAAAACCACACACATACAACCACAACCACACACACAACCATGCACACAACCACACACACAGCCACACACACAGCCACACACACAACCAAACACACAACCATACACACAACCACAATCACACACACAACCACAACCATACCCACACAACCAGACCCACACAACCACACACACAACCACAGCCACACACAGCCACACACACAACCACACACACACCCACAACCACACATACACCTACACACACAGACAACCACAACCACATACACACAAAACCACACACACACAACTACAACCACACATACAACCAAACACACCACACACAACAACACAACCACACACAACCACAACTGCACCCACAACCGCACCCACAACTGCACACACACAACCACACACACAACCACACACACACAACCACACACAACCCCACACACAACCCCACCCACACACAACCACACACACAACCCCCCACACACACAACCACATGCACACACACACAACCAGGCACACAACCACACAACCCGTACACACAACCACCCACACACAACCACACACACACACAACCACACATACAACCACAAACACACAACCGCACACACAACCACAAACACAACCCCAGACACAACCCCAGACACACACAACCATACACAACCACAACCAACCACACACACACAACCACAACAAACCACACAACTGCACATACAACCAGACACACACAACCACACACACACAATACACAACCACACACAGCCACATACACAGCCACACACACAACTACACCCCCACACAAGCACATACCCACAATCACAACCACACACAACCACACACACAACCACAACCACACACAACCACAACCACACACAAA
Organism: Triturus cristatus; assembly: GCF_964204655.1. Lineage (NCBI taxonomy): Eukaryota > Metazoa > Chordata > Amphibia > Caudata > Salamandridae > Triturus > Triturus cristatus. The sequence continues at coordinate 371,412 of NW_028187635.1, read as the reverse complement.
CCACTACCACACACATAACCACAAAACCACACACACACACTACACACACAAAACCACACACATACAACCACAACCACACACACAACCATGCACACAACCACACACACAGCCACACACACACAGCCACACACACAACCAAACACACAACCATACACACAACCACAATCACACACACAACCACAACCATACCCACACAACCAGACCCACACAACCACACACACAACCACAGCCACACACAGCCACACACACAACCACACACACACCCACAACCACACACACACAACCCCACACAACCCCACACACACAACCCCAGACACACAATCGCAACCACACGCAGATCCACAAACACACATAACCACACACACATACAAACAACCACACACACACAACCACACAAACACATAACCACACACCCACACCACCACAACCACACACAACCACACACAACCACACACAAACACAACCAAACACACACATAACCACACACAACCACACAGACAACCACAACCACACACACAACCACAACTATACCCCCACAAACACAACCACACCCACACACACACACACAACCACACACAACCAGGCACACAACCACACACACACAACCAAACCCACACACACAACCACAACCACACACAACCACACACACACAACCTCACACACAACTATACCCAACCACACACACCCACAACCACACACACACACCCCACACACACAGCCACACACAGCCACACTCAACCACACACACACAACCACACAAACACAACCACATATATAACCACACACACTGAACCATACACACCCAACCACACAACCACACATACAACCACACACAAACACACCCCCACACAAGCACACAACCACACACACACAACCACACCCATTCACAACCACATACACAACACCACACACACACAACCACATACACACACACACACACAACCAGGCACACAACCACACAACCTGTACACACAACCACCCACACACAACCACACACACACACAACCACACATACAACCACAAACACACAACCGCACACACAACCACAAACACAACTCCAGACACAACCCCAGACACACACAACCATACACAACCACAACCAACCACACACACACAACCACAACAAACCACACAACTGCACATACAACCAGACACACACAACCACACACACACAATACACAACCACACACAGCCACATACACAGCCACACACACAACCACACACACACCACACCCACAACCACACACACAACCACACCCCCACACAAGCACATACCCACAATCACAACCACACACACACCACAACCACACAACCACACACCCACACCACCACACACCCACACAACTACACATACAACCACAACCACGCACACGAGCACACACACAGCCACAAACACAATCACACCCGCAACAACACCCACACACAACCAGAACCACACACACACAACCACACACACACAACCAACACACAACCACACACACAACCACAACCACACACAACCACAACCACACACAAACCACTACCACACACATAACCACAAAACCACACACACACACTACACACACAAAACCACACACATACAACCACAACCACACACACAACCATGCACACAACCACACACACAGCCACACACACACAGCCACACACACAACCAAACACACAACCATACACACAACCACAATCACACACACAACCACAACCATACCCACACAACCAGACCCACACAACCACACACACAACCACAGCCACACACAGCCACACACACAACCACACACACACCCACAACCACACACACACAACCCCACACAATCCCACACACAACCCCACACACACAACCCCAGACACACAATCGCAACCACACGCAGATCCACAAACACACATAACCACACACACATACAAACAACCACACACACACAACCACACAAACACATAACCACACACCCACACCACCACAACCACACACAACCACACACAACCACACACAAACACAACCAAACACACACATAACCACACACAACCACACAGACAACCACAACCACACACACAACCACAACTATACCCCCACAAACACAACCACACCCACACACACACACACAACCACACACAACCAGGCACACAACCACACACACACAACCAAACCCACACACACAACCACAACCACACACAACCACACACACACAACCTCACACACAACTATACCCAACCACACACACCCACAACCACACACACACACCCCACACACACAGCCACACACAGCCACACTCAACCACACACACACAACCACACAAACACAACCACATATATAACCACACACACTGAACCATACACACCCAACCACACAACCACACATACAACCACACACAAACACACCCCCACACAAGCACACAACCACACACACACAACCACACCCATTCACAACCACATACACAACACCACACACACACAACCACATACACACACACACACACAACCAGGCACACAACCACACAACCTGTACACACAACCACCCACACACAACCACACACACACACAACCACACATACAACCACAAACACACAACCGCACACACAACCACAAACACAACCCCAGACACAACCCCAGACACACACAACCATACACAACCACAACCAACCACACACACACAACCACAACAAACCACACAACTGCACATACAACCAGACACACACAACCACACACACACAATACACAACCACACACAGCCACATACACAGCCACACACACAACCACACACACACCACACCCACAACCACACACACAACCACACCCCCAGACAAGCACATACCCACAATCACAACCACACACACACCACAACCACACAACCACACACCCACACCACCACACACCCACACAACTACACATACAACCACAACCACGCACACGAGCACACACACAGCCACAAACACAATCACACCCGCAACAACACCCACACACAACCAGAACCACACACACACAACCACACACACACAACCAACACACAACCACACACACAACCACAACCACACACAACCACAACCACACACAAACCACTACCACACACATAACCACAAAACCACACACACACACTACACACACAAAACCACACACATACAACCACAACCACACACACAACCATGCACACAACCACACACACAGCCACACACACAGCCACACACACAACCAAACACACAACCATACACACAACCACAATCACACACACAACCACAACCATACCCACACAACCAGACCCACACAACCACACACACAACCACAGCCACACACAGCCACACACACAACAACACACACACCCACAACCACACACACACAACCCCACACAATCCCACACACAACCCCACACACACAACCCCAGACACACAATCGCAACCACACGCAGATCCACAAACACACATAACCACACACACATACAAACAACCACACACACACAACCACACAAACACATAACCACACACCCACACCACCACAACCACACACAACCACACACAACCACACACAAACACAACCAAACACACACATAACCACACACAACCACACAGACAACCACAACCACACACACAACCACAACTATACCCCCACAAACACAACCACACCCACACACACACACACAACCACACACAACCAGGCACACAACCACACACACACAACCAAACCCACACACACAACCACAACCACACACAACCACACACACACAACCTCACACACAACTATACCCAACCACACACACCCACAACCACACACACACACCCCACACACACAGCCACACACAGCCACACTCAACCACACACACACAACCACACAAACACAACCACATATATAACCACACACACTGAACCATACACACCCAACCACACAACCACACATACAACCACACACAAACACACCCCCACACAAGCACACAACCACACACACACAACCACACCCATTCACAACCACATACACAACACCACACACACACAACCACATACACACACACACACACAACCAGGCACACAACCACACAACCTGTACACACAACCACCCACACACAACCACACACACACACAACCACACATACAACCACAAACACACAACCGCACACACAACCACAAACACAACCCCAGACACAACCCCAGACACACACAACCATACACAACCACAACCAACCACACACACACAACCACAACAAACCACACAACTGCACATACAACCAGACACACACAACCACACACACACAATACACAACCACACACAGCCACATACACAGCCACACACACAACCACACACACACCACACCCACAACCACACACACAACCACACCCCCACACAAGCACATACCCACAATCACAACCACACACACACCACAACCACACAACCACACACCCACACCACCACACACCCACACAACTACACATACAACCACAACCACGCACACGAGCACACACACAGCCACAAACACAATCACACCCGCAACAACACCCACACACAACCAGAACCACACACACACAACCACACACACACAACCAACACACAACCACACACACAACCACAACCACACACAACCACAACCACACACAAACCACTACCACACACATAACCACAAAACCACACACACACACTACACACACAAAACCACACACATACAACCACAACCACACACACAACCATGCACACAACCACACACACAGCCACACACACAGCCACACACACAACCAAACACACAACCATACACACAACCACAATCACACACACAACCACAACCATACCCACACAACCAGACCCACACAACCACACACACAACCACAGCCACACACAGCCACACACACAACCACACACACACCCACAACCACACATACACCTACACACACAGACAACCACAACCACATACACACAAAACCACACATACACAACTACAACCACACATACAACCAAACACACCACACACAACAACACAACCACACACAACCACAACTGCACCCACAACCGCACCCACAACTGCACACACACAACCACACACACAACCACACACACACAATCACACACAACCCCACACACAACCCCACCCACACACAACCACACACACAACCCCCCACACACACAACCACATGCACACACACACAACCAGGCACACAACCACACAACCCGTACACACAACCACCCACACACAACCACACACACACACAACCACACATACAACCACAAACACACAACCGCACACACAACCACAAACACAACCCCAGACACAACCCCAGACACACACAACCATACACAACCACAACCAACCACACACACACAACCACAACAAACCACACAACTGCACATACAACCAGACACACACAACCACACACACACAATACACAACCACACACAGCCACATACACAGCCACACACACAACTACACCCCCACACAAGCACATACCCACAATCACAACCACACACACACCACAACCACACAACCACACACCCACACCACCACACACCCACATAACTACACATACAACCACAACCACGCACACGAGCACACACACAGCCACATACACAACCACACACACAACCACACCCGCAACAACACCCACACACAACCAGAACCACACACACACAACCACACACACACAACCAACACACAACCACACACACAACCACAACCACACACAACCACAACCACACACAAACCACTACCACACACATAACCACAAAACCACACACACACACTACACACACAAAACCACACACATACAACCACAACCACACACACAACCATGCACACAACCACACACACAGCCACACACACAGCCACACACACAACCAAACACACAACCATACACACAACCACAATCACACACACAACCACAACCATACCCACACAACCAGACCCACACAACCACACACACAACCACAGCCACACACAGCCACACACACAACCACACACACACCCACAATCACACACACACAACCCCACACAATCCCACACACAACCCCACACACACAACCCCAGACACACAATCGCAACCACACGCAGATCCACAAACACACATAACCACACACACATACAAACAACCACACACACACAACCACACAAACACATAACCACACACCCACACCACCACAACCACACACAACCACACACAACCACACACAAACACAACCAAACACACACATAACCACACACAACCACACAGACAACCACAACCACACACACAACCACAACTATACCCCCACAAACACAACCACACCCACACACACACACACAACCACACACAACCAGGCACACAACCACACACACACAACCAAACCCACACACACAACCACAACCACACACAACCACACACACACAACCTCACACACAACTATACCCAACCACACACACCCACAACCACACACACACACCCCACACACACAGCCACACACAGCCACACTCAACCACACACACACAACCACACAAACACAACCACATATATAACCACACACACTGAACCATACACACCCAACCACACAACCACACATACAACCACACACAAACACACCCCCACACAAGCACACAACCACACACACACAACCACACCCATTCACAACCACATACACAACACCACACACACACAACCACATACACACACACACACACAACCAGGCACACAACCACACAACCTGTACACACAACCACCCACACACAACCACACACACACACAACCACACATACAACCACAAACACACAACCGCACACACAACCACAAACACAACCCCAGACACAACCCCAGACACACACAACCATACACAACCACAACCAACCACACACACACAACCACAACAAACCACACAACTGCACATACAACCAGACACACACAACCACACACACACAATACACAACCACACACAGCCACATACACAGCCACACACACAACCACACACACACCACACCCACAACCACACACACAACCACACCCCCACACAAGCACATACCCACAATCACAACCACACAACCACACACCCACACCACCACACACCCACACAACTACACATACAACCACAACCACGCACACAAGCACACACACAGCCACAAACACAATCACACCCGCAACAACACCCACACACAACCAGAACCACACACACACAACCACACACACACAACCAACACACAACCACACACACAACCACAACCACACACAACCACAACCACACACAAACCACTACCACACACATAACCACAAAACCACACACACACACTACACACACAAAACCACACACATACAACCACAACCACACACACAACCATGCACACAACCACACACACAGCCACACACACAGCCACACACACAACCAAACACACAACCATACACACAACCACAATCACACACACAACCACAACCATACCCACACAACCAGACCCACACAACCACACACACAACCACAGCCACACACAGCCACACACACAACCACACACACACCCACAACCACACATACACCTACACACACAGACAACCACAACCACATACACACAAAACCACACACACACAACTACAACCACACATACAACCAAACACACCACACACAACAACACAACCACACACAACCACAACTGCACCCACAACCGCACCCACAACTGCACATACACAACCACACACACAACCACACACACACAACCACACACAACCCCACACACAACCCCACCCACACACAACCACACACACAACCCCCCACACACACAACCACATGCACACACACACAACCAGGCACACAACCACACAACCCGTACACACAACCACCCACACACAACCACACACACACACAACCACACATACAACCACAAACACACAACCGCACACACAACCACAAACACAACCCCAGACACAACCCCAGACACACACAACCATACACAACCACAACCAACCACACACACACAACCACAACAAACCACACAACTGCACATACAACCAGACACACACAACCACACACACACAATACACAACCACACACAGCCACATACACAGCCACACACACAACTACACCCCCACACAAGCACATACCCACAATCACAACCACACACAACCACACACACAACCACAACCACACACAACCACAACCACACACAAACCACTACCACACACATAACCACAAAACCACACACACACACTACACACACAAAACCACACACATACAACCACAACCACACACACAACCATGCACACAACCACACACACAGCCACACACACACAGCCACACACACAACCAAACACACAACCATACACACAACCACAATCACACACACAACCACAACCATACCCACACAACCAGACCCACACAACCACACACACAACCACAGCCACACACAGCCACACACACAACCACACACACACCCACAACCACACACACACAACCCCACACAATCCCACATACAACCCCACACACACAACCCCAGACACACAATCGCAACCACACGCAGATCCACAAACACACATAACCACACACACATACAAACAACCACACACACACAACCACACAAACACATAACCACACACCCACACCACCACAACCACACACAACCACACACAACCACACACAAACACAACCAAACACACACATAACCACACACAACCACACAGACAACCACAACCACACACACAACCACAACTATACCCCCACAAACACAACCACACCCACACACACACACACAACCACACACAACCAGGCACACAACCACACACACACAACCAAACCCACACACACAACCACAACCACACACAACCACACACACACAACCTCACACACAACTATACCCAACCACACACACCCACAACCACACACACACACCCCACACACACAGCCACACACAGCCACACTCAACCACACACACACAACCACACAAACACAACCACATATATAACCACACACACTGAACCATACACACCCAACCACACAACCACACATACAACCACACACAAACACACCCCCACACAAGCACACAACCACACACACACAACCACACCCATTCACAACCACATACACAACACCACACACACACAACCACATACACACACACACACACAACCAGGCACACAACCACACAACCTGTACACACAACCACCCACACACAACCACACACACACACAACCACACATACAACCACAAACACACAACCGCACACACAACCACAAACACAACCCCAGACACAACCCCAGACACACACAACCATACACAACCACAACCAACCACACACACACAACCACAACAAACCACACAACTGCACATACAACCAGACACACACAACCACACACACACAATACACAACCACACACAGCCACATACACAGCCACACACACAACCACACACACACCACACCCACAACCACACACACAACCACACCCCCACACAAGCACATACCCACAATCACAACCACACACACACCACAACCACACAACCACACACCCACACCACCACACACCCACACAACTACACATACAACCACAACCACGCACACGAGCACACACACAGCCACAAACACAATCACACCCGCAACAACACCCACACACAACCAGAACCACACACACACAACCACACACACACAACCAACACACAACCACACACACAACCACAACCACACACAACCACAACCACACACAAACCACTACCACACACATAACCACAAAACCACACACACACACTACACACACAAAACCACACACATACAACCACAACCACACACACAACCATGCACACAACCACACACACAGCCACACACACACAGCCACACACACAACCAAACACACAACCAAACACACAACCACAATCACACACACAACCACAACCATACCCACACAACCAGACCCACACAACCACACACACAACCACAGCCACACACAGCCACACACACAACCACACACACACCCACAACCACACACACACAACCCCACACAATCCCACACACAACCCCACACACACAACCCCAGACACACAATCGCAACCACACGCAGATCCACAAACACACATAACCACACACACATACAAACAACCACACACACACAACCACACAAACACATAACCACACACCCACACCACCACAACCACACACAACCACACACAACCACACACAAACACAACCAAACACACACATAACCACACACAACCACACAGACAACCACAACCACACACACAACCACAACTATACCCCCACAAACACAACCACACCCACACACACACACACACAACCACACACAACCAGGCACACAACCACACACACACAACCAAACCCACACACACAACCACAACCACACACAACCACACACACACAACCTCACACACAACTATACCCAACCACACACACCCACAACCACACACACACACCCCACACACACAGCCACACACAGCCACACTCAACCACACACACACAACCACACAAACACAACCACATATATAACCACACACACTGAACCATACACACCCAACCACACAACCACACATACAACCACACACAAACACACCCCCACACAAGCACACAACCACACACACACAACCACACCCATTCACAACCACATACACAACACCACACACACACAACCACATACACACACACACACACAACCAGGCACACAACCACACAACCTGTACACACAACCACCCACACACAACCACACACACACACAACCACACATACAACCACAAACACACAACCGCACACACAACCACAAACACAACCCCAGACACAACCCCAGACACACACAACCATACACAACCACAACCAACCACACACACACAACCACAACAAACCACACAACTGCACATACAACCAGACACACACAACCACACACACACAATACACAACCACACACAGCCACATACACAGCCACACACACAACCACACACACACCACACCCACAACCACACACACAACCACACCCCCAGACAAGCACATACCCACAATCACAACCACACACACACCACAACCACACAACCACACACCCACACCACCACACACCCACACAACTACACATACAACCACAACCACGCACACGAGCACACACACAGCCACAAACACAATCATACCCGCAACAACACCCACACACAACCAGAACCACACACACACAACCACACACACACAACCAACACACAACCACACACACAACCACAACCACACACAACCACAACCACACACAAACCACTACCACACACATAACCACAAAACCACACACACACACTACACACACAAAACCACACACATACAACCACAACCACACACACAACCATGCACACAACCACACACACAGCCACACACACAGCCACACACACAACCAAACACACAACCATACACACAACCACAATCACACACACAACCACAACCATACCCACACAACCAGACCCACACAACCACACACACAACCACAGCCACACACAGCCACACACACAACCACACACACACCCACAACCACACATACACCTACACACACAGACAACCACAACCACATACACACAAAACCACACACACACAACTACAACCACACATACAACCAAACACACCACACACAACAACACAACCACACACAACCACAACTGCACCCACAACCGCACCCACAACTGCACACACACAACCACACACACAACCACACACACACAATCACACACAACCCCACACACAACCCCACCCACACACAACCACACACACAACCCCCCACACACACAACCACATGCACACACACACAACCAGGCACACAACCATACAACCCGTACACACAACCACCCACACACAACCACACACACACACAACCACACATACAACCACAAACACACAACCGCACACACAACCACAAACACAACCCCAGACACAACCCCAGACACACACAACCATACACAACCACAACCAACCACACACACACAACCACAACAAACCACACAACTGCACATACAACCAGACACACACAACCACACACACACAATACACAACCACACACAGCCACATACACAGCCACACACACAACTACACCCCCACACAAGCACATACCCACAATCACAACCACACACACACCACAACCACACAACCACACACCCACACCACCACACACCCACATAACTACACATACAACCACAACCACGCACACAAGCACACACACAGCCACATACACAACCACACACACAACCACACCCGCAACAACACCCACACACAACCAGAACCACACACACACAACCACACACACACAACCAACACACAACCACACACACAACCACAACCACACACAACCACAACCACACACAAACCACTACCACACACATAACCACAAAACCACACACACACACTACACACACAAAACCACACACATACAACCACAACCACACACACAACCATGCACACAACCACACACACAGCCACACACACAGCCACACACACAACCAAACACACAACCATACACACAACCACAATCACACACACAACCACAACCATACCCACACAACCAGACCCACACAACCACACACACAACCACAGCCACACACAGCCACACACACAACCACACACACACCCACAACCACACACACACAACCCCACACAATCCCACACACAACCCCACACACACAACCCCAGACACACAATCGCAACCACACGCAGATCCACAAACACACATAACCACACACACATACAAACAACCACACACACACAACCACACAAACACATAACCACACACCCACACCACCACAACCACACACAACCACACACAAACACAACCAAACACACACATAACCACACACAACCACACAGACAACCACAACCACACACACAACCACAACTATACCCCCACAAACACAACCACACCCACACACACACACACAACCACACACAACCAGGCACACAACCACACACACACAACCAAACCCACACACACAACCACAACCACACACAACCACACACACACAACCTCACACACAACTATACCCAACCACACACACCCACAACCACACACACACACCCCACACACACAGCCACACACAGCCACACTCAACCACACACACACAACCACACAAACACAACCACATATATAACCACACACACTGAACCATACACACCCAACCACACAACCACACATACAACCACACACAAACACACCCCCACACAAGCACACAACCACACACACACAACCACACCCATTCACAACCACATACACAACACCACACACACACACAACCACATACACACACACACACACAACCAGGCACACAACCACACAACCTGTACACACAACCACCCACACACAACCACACACACACACAACCACACATACAACCACAAACACACAACCGCACACACAACCACAAACACAACCCCAGACACAACCCCAGACACACACAACCATACACAACCACAACCAACCACACACACACAACCACAACAAACCACACAACTGCACATACAACCAGACACACACAACCACACACACACAATACACAACCACACACAGCCACATACACAGCCACACACACAACCACACACACACCACACCCACAACCACACACACAACCACACCCCCACACAAGCACATACCCACAATCACAACCACACAACCACACACCCACACCACCACACACCCACACAACTACACATACAACCACAACCACGCACACGAGCACACACACAGCCACAAACACAATCACACCCGCAACAACACCCACACACAACCAGAACCACACACACACAACCACACACACACAACCAACACACAACCACACACACAACCACAACCACACACAACCACAACCACACACAAACCACTACCACACACATAACCACAAAACCACACACACACACTACACACACAAAACCACACACATACAACCACAACCACACACACAACCATGCACACAACCACACACACAGCCACACACACAGCCACACACACAACCAAACACACAACCATACACACAACCACAATCACACACACAACCACAACCATACCCACACAACCAGACCCACACAACCACACACACAACCACAGCCACACACAGCCACACACACAACCACACACACACCCACAACCACACATACACCTACACACACAGACAACCACAACCACATACACACAAAACCACACACACACAACTACAACCACACATACAACCAAACACACCACACACAACAACACAACCACACACAACCACAACTGCACCCACAACCGCACCCACAACTGCACACACACAACCACACACACAACCACACACACACAACCACACACAACCCCACACACAACCCCACCCACACACAACCACACACACAACCCCCCACACACACAACCACATGCACACACACACAACCAGGCACACAACCACACAACCCGTACACACAACCACCCACACACAACCACACACACACACAACCACACATACAACCACAAACACACAACCGCACACACAACCACAAACACAACCCCAGACACAACCCCAGACACACACAACCATACACAACCACAACCAACCACACACACACAACCACAACAAACCACACAACTGCACATACAACCAGACACACACAACCACACACACACAATACACAACCACACACAGCCACATACACAGCCACACACACAACTACACCCCCACACAAGCACATACCCACAATCACAACCACACACACACCACAACCACACAACCACACACCCACACCACCACACACCCACATAACTACACATACAACCACAACCACGCACACGAGCACACACACAGCCACATACACAACCACACACACAACCACACCCGCAACAACACCCACACACAACCAGAACCACACACACACAACCACACACACACAACCAACACACAACCACACACACAACCACAACCACACACAACCACAACCACACACAAACCACTACCACACACATAACCACAAAACCACACACACACACTACACACACAAAACCACACACATACAACCACAACCACACACACAACCATGCACACAACCACACACACAGCCACACACACAGCCACACACACAACCAAACACACAACCATACACACAACCACAATCACACACACAACCACAACCATACCCACACAACCAGACCCACACAACCACACACACAACCACAGCCACACACAGCTACACACACAACCACACACACACCCACAACCACACATACAACTACACACACAGACAACCACAACCACATACACACAAAACCACACACACACAACTATAACCACACATACAACCAAACACACCACACACAACAACACAACCACACACAACCACAACTGCACCCACAACCACACCCACAACTGCACACACACAACCACACACACAACCACACACACACAACCACACACAACCCCACACACAACCCCGCCCACACACAACCACACACACAACCCCCCACACACACAACCACATGCACACACACACAACCAGGCACACAACCACACAACCCGTACACACAACCACCCACACACAACCACACACACACACAACCACACATACAACCACAAACACACAACCGCACACACAACCACAAACACAACCCCAGACACAACCCCAGACACACACAACCATACACAACCACAACCAACCACACACACACAACCACAACAAACCACACAACTGCACATACAACCAGACACACACAACCACACACACACAATACACAACCACACACAGCCACATACACAGCCACACACACAACCACACTGTAGGAAGGTGGATATCTGACTATGGTTACCCCCAAATTTTTGCCTAGTGTCTAGCTGGTTTTTCGACTTAGTTGGCCTGAGATCCTGCCATTCAGGCTCTCAGGCTATCTGCTCTCTCTGTAAAATGGACTCCATGTACCCTAGGTACATACCCAATTGGTTGGATCACCCTGTCAGCCCCTGTACCAGTGTACACTAGGTACCCAGGGCATTGGTGTATCCAAGGCCTGCCAGGGGCTGAAGCATGTATTATGCCACCCCAGGCTTGGCCTAACAATCTGACACAACTGGCTGATCACTCAGCTGGGGTAAGTTGGTGTAATCACCTCTTACTTAGGTGTAGTATACCTATACCTAAACTTAAATGGGACACCTGGTAACCTATAAGTCACTCCTATGGCAGGCCTTAACAATCCTGAAGGCAGAGTGCTTGGTTCCATGTGAGATGGTGCTCTGGCATGAGCTGAGCCTGTCTGCAGTGGTCGGAACAACTTCCTTCTACTGTTTCCAGATATCGTCATACCATATACTCTTAAGTGCATTATGAACCTCGCGGTTAAATGCTATCTTTGGTTTGGCTTTATCAAAACATGTCGAGTAAGGTGTCATACGAATTGGAATACTAACCCCTCGCCAATTCTGGCGACGGGGTTAGCATTCCACCCTTCTAGAGGGACACGACATGTACAGTGCCTGAAACCCGGGTAAAATCAGACATAGCCTCAGCTCCACAAAATGGATGCTGCCACCACAGACACAAGTCTGCCCTCCTGCTGCTGGGAGTCCTTCCAGCTTGGGAGGTGTGGACAAAGGGTTTCCTGCCAGGGGAGGTGCATGCACCACCCCAGACAGGATTTTGTGTATTGGTCAGGTAGGGCTTGAAAGAAACCAGACATGCCTGTGGCTCACAAGGAGCCTCGGTGCATATGCCAGTTCAAACCGGTCCTGGGGCACACCAGTCCCGGGCCTGGGGCGAGCTGGACAAAGGATTGGGGGTGTAACCACCCCCTTCCTGGTCCCACCCATAGGGAGGGACCTAGCAGGTAGTCCGGCCCCTAGAATCCGAATAAAGGTAGGAGCTGTGTCCTAAGACTTTAGACATCCTGGAATCAACTTGAAACTAAGAAGAAGACGGGAACTTCGACATTCTGCTGCACAGAAGACTGAAGAAAATCTCCCCTGTGGTCAGGGAGTGACCACCTTGCTAACGCAAGCACCATCCAGCGAATCACCGTCTGCTTTGCCGCCGCCTCCCGCCGGAGCCCGAGCCCAGAGACTGACAAGACCTGGACCTCCAGACCTCTCACCGCCCGATCCACAGTCCCTGCAAAGAGGAGACCCGTGGAGGCACCGAGACACGTGGAGCCAGCCATCTTGAAACGACTACGACAAGCTGACCAGTGCAACAACCAAGGCTCCCTCCAAGTTGTGCTTTGGGTCCTGAGAAGCCCAACCCTCGAGCAGCATCTGCACCAAAGGTGAGCCCTCCAGCATCTCCACGATCTGCGTGGGGCCCTTCTGCATTTTGCCACTCGACGCGCCTAACCGGTTGCTGGCCCGCTGGCTAGTGGCCATCTTGGCGACGAAATCTACGACAAACACCGCTGGTCTGGTTGCTCCAGACTGGCCCTTGCTCCCCTCCAAAGGAGCGATCCCTCTGACCTTGCTGGTCAGAACCAACAGCTGATTTCCGAATCCTCCTACAATTGCTTTTGCCAAGGCTTGTTTGCTTCGATCAAGTCGCCGACACCGCCGACAGCGAGAGCCTGCGTGGGACAGCTCGTGAGCCGACTCCTGGACGTCGTCGACCTTCAGGGACCACGTGGCTGCGGAGACAAGCTACCCCTCATCACCTGTTTGCACCCGACATCGCCTGGTACCCACCTGGTGCCACGCTGGTCACTGGCTAGTGACTGTGAACACTGTCCCCTCTGCTTACAGGTCTTCAACATCTCCGATCCACTCTTGGATCCACTGCATCTCTTCCCGACCGACCGCCTGCAGCACTTTTGTCTACAGGCCCCACGGAACAGATAGAAGAAACCCGACGCACTTCGAGGCCTATGCACCCGCTTCCTGTGGGTGAGGTAAAGCTGGCACACCTGTGCCCAAGTGTAGTATTACATCTCTAGTGCCTGTGTTCCAAATCTTAAGTTCCTAGGTCACCCGGAAGATTCCTTTTGCAGTAACTTTGTACTTTTTACGCACCCATTGAAACCTATGGGAGCACGCGTGTGACTATTTGCTCTGCACACGCCACCCGTGGACCTCCTGGTCACTAACTGACGTTAGCTCCTTGTAGGCCCAGCGATTCTAGAGGCCCTAGGCCTTTTCCCTTTTCTGTTCGTGGTACTTATACCACTATTTTAGTATATGGTTCGAGTGGCCACCAGGGCCTATCCATATAAAGTGCAACTTCTGTGTATTCTGTGATAATCTTGTTTGACGATTTGTGCTCCTGTGCTCATAAAGAGACTAGGGGTTACTTTGAGAAATAAATACATATATATTTTGAATATATATCTGTGTGGTGTCCTTTCATTGGTATAAAAGGGGGTTGCATTTGGTAAAACAGCTGGCTTAACACGCATCACGAGTTTAGCCTCAAAGACTGCTTAGCCTACGCTACCACTAGGGCAGCTAGTCCGAAAAGGTTGACTTACAACCACACCATAAGGGTTGCTTGGCATGGTACAAGGTGGTCACAAGAACTAGTGAACAGCATATACCAGGCCAACTTCTCACATTGGTGAGCAGCGGTTGGATTTGAGCTTGCTGTGTTTTACCATTGTAATCTCTTGGTTACCAATTGAAAGATCACATAGGTACCTGTAGGTACATATAAAACAAGATTAGATATACTTAAGTTCTACTGAACTTAGTTGTTGTAGAGCAAAGGGAGTAGCACACCCTGACTACAACTACTAGATAGGTTTAGTAGGTAAACCCAAGTGTAGGTAGATTGCAACACATCCACCCACACTTAAGAGCAATGGCCGGGGCAGAGGGGTCCACTGTACCCATCTCTGTTGAGAGTGACCCCCAGAGGGCACCATCCAGCTTTGCTACCCTTAATCAGAATGAGCTCAGGCATTTGGCAACTCTTAGAGGCCTTAAACAGCCCAAGAACCCAAACTCTGCTGAGCTCAGAGAGCTCTTACAGAATGATGAGAATCAGAGAGCACTCAAGAAAGCTTCCCAGTTAGCCCCCTTAGGGACAGGAACAGGAGGCCCCCCTTCTGAAGATGCCACTGAAGTACCCCTTCCCAATAGTCACCCCTTAGATGGGATGCCTACCACAGAGGAAGAAAGTGATGGGGATACAGATGTGAGTGGGGATGAAGGGAGAACTAGCCCAGTGCCAAGTGTTATACTTGGCCCAGCTAAACTAAGGCTATTGGGGACTGACAGTGGGTTCACCCCATTGGATCTCCCCAGTGGACTTAACACAGGGCTTGGAAGGCAAAGGAATCGCTCAGGTGACTCCAATGCTTCCCATGGCTCTAGAGGCTCTCAAGGTCACTCCAGAAGGAGACTGACCACCCCTCAGAGGAGGGAACATGAGGCCAGAATGCAGGAAGCCCAGCTGAGGATCAGGAAGCAGGAGCTAGAAGTAGCCCTGATGGAAGAAAAACTGAGCAAGGCTAGGCAGCATAGAGAGAGTGGGTCTATACCCACTGGTGGCAGCAATGTCCCTAGGGACAAAGATAGGGTCTTTGACAATAGGAACCTGTCCAAGATTGTGCCCCCCTACAAAAGTGGGGATGACATCCACAAATGGATGACTGCTCTTGAGAGAGCCTGCAAAGTGCAGCAGGTTCCTGAAGACCAGTGGGCAGCAATCTTATGGCTCTCCTTTGAGGGGAGAGGCAGAGATAGACTCCTCACTGTTAGAGAAGAGGATGTCAGAAATTACAGAGTCCTGAAGAGTGTCCTAGTTGATGGGTTAGGCTTAACCACTGAACAGTACAGGTTAATGTTCAGAGACACCCAGAAGACACAGACTCAGGACTGGTCTGAATATGTGGAATGTGCCACTAAGGCTTTGGAGGGTTGGTTGCTGGGAAGTAAGGTGTCTGATTATACAGGATTGTACAATTTGATGATGAGAGAGCAGATTTTAAGTAATTGTCAAAACCAGCTTCTCCATCAACACCTGGTAGACTCAGATTTGACCTCTCCCCAAGAATTGGGAAAGAGGGCAGATAAATGGGTCAGGACCAGGATCAGGCCTAAAAACCAGGGTGGTGACCAAAAGAAAGATACCACCAAGCCTCAAGAGAAGGGTGGGGATAAAGAAAAAGAGAAACCGTCCTCAGGGCCCCAAAACTCCACACAGGGTGGTGGGTCCCAAGCTCCCTCCTCTACCACAGCTAAAAAGCCCTACTGCCATGAGTGTAAAACTCCTGGGCATTGGAAAACTGACAGCGGTTGCCCAAGGGCTAAAAACAAAACTGTTCCTCCAATTACTCCTGTCACACCACCTATTACTGTCAGCAGTAATCCCCCAGGTGGTGGGAGTGCCCCCAGAAATCTGGGTGGGTTTACTTGGGGAACACAGGGGGACCCTGGCTTAGCCAATTCCCCTACAGCAACCACTCTTGTCTGTGATGGTGGCATGGGGTTTGCCAACTTCACTGCCTGTCCCAACACTTTGGGTAGGTACAGACAGGAGCCCTACATCAATGGTACAAAAGCTGAGGCCTACAGAGACACTGGGGCTAGCATCACAATGGTGGCCCATTGGCTAGTTCCCTCTGAGCAGCTTTTGCCCGGTTTCTCCTACCAGGTGACTAACATTGATGGCAAACAGAACAGTCATCCCATGGCAGAGGTATGTCTCAGCTGGGGAGGGGTCACTGGCCCTAAAAGGGTAGCAGTGTCCCCAACCTTGCCTGTAGACTGCTTACTGGGGAATGACTTAGAACTCTCAGCTTGGGCTGGAGTTGAACAAGACACCCATTCTAAAATGGTAGGCCTTTCACAAAAGGGTAGGGGGGTTGTGCCATTCACAACCCCTGTCCAAATAGATTTCCTCCCTGAAAAGGTTGGAAGGGCAGTGGTAGCCACAGCCCAGGCACAGACAGACTTCCCTGTAGGGACTGGCAGAGCTGTGACAGTCACAGCTCAAACACAAACTGAGTGCCCCCCTGAAAAGGTTGGCAAGGCTGTAATGGTCTCAGCCTATACTCAGACTGACATAGGTGTAGTGAAGCCTGAAACAATGGATCACTCCACACAAACTGAGAGTAGTGGGGAGGAAGAAAAGTCTCCCTCTCCCCAGACATTAGGAAAAGGTCAGCCTCCTCAGGGATCTGACCTCACCCCTTGTGAAGGAACTGCCCCAGAGGTAGCCAGGCCTGGCCTGGCAGAGCCTCTGATGTCAGTGGCCCCTTCCAAGGTGGGATCCAGTCTGGTGCAGGTAGCCTGCCTCTCTCTACCCTGCCTCAGTCAGCCCAGGGCTGCAGAGGTCAGGGAGGCCAGTGGACCCCCAGAGGGCCCCTGTCCACAAGAACCCCCCCCATCAAAAGAATGAGGATTGCCTGGCTAGTAGCCCTAGTCAGGTGATGGGTAAAAACATTCCTGAGGGATCTCCTTTACAGGTAGTTAGGGACCTCCCCCAGGGGGATTCTGTTGGGCACAGGCAAACATGGGACCTTAGGGCCCCAAACCTGACCTGTCCCTCCAGTAAGCCCACAAAAGGGACCCAGCCTCCAGCTTTAGGTAGCCAGAGGCTGACCCTGAGAGCACAGTTGTGAGAAGTTGGCCTGGTATATGCTGTTCACTAGTTCTAGTGACCACCTTGTACCATGCCAAGCAACCCTTATGGTGTGGTTGTAAGTCAACCTTTTTGGACTAGCTGCCCTAGTGGTAGCGTAGGCTAAGCAGTCTTTGAGGCTAAACTCGTGATGCGTGTTAAGCCAGCTGTTTTACCAAATGCAACCCCCTTTTATACCAATGAAAGGACACCACACAGGTATATATTCAAAATATATATGTATTTATTTATCAAAGTAACCCCTAGTCTCTTTATGAGCACAGGAGCACAAATCGTCAAACAAGATTATCACAGAATACATATATATTTTGAATATATACCTGTGTGGTGTCCTTTCATTGGTATAAAAGGGGGTTGCATTTGGTAAAACAGCTGGCTTAACACGCATCACGAGTTTAGCCTCAAAGACTGCTTAGCCTACGCTACCACTAGGGCAGCTAGTCCAAAAAGGTTGACTTACAACCACACCATAAGGGTTGCTTGGCATGGTACAAGGTGGTCACTAGAACTAGTGAACAGCATATACCAGGCCAACTTCTCACATTGGTGAGCAGCGGTTGGATTTGAGCTTGCTGTGTTTTACCATTGTAATCTCTTGGTTACCAATTGAAAGATCACATAGGTACCTGTAGGTACATATAAAACAAGATTAGATATACATAAGTTCTACTGAACTTAGTTGTTGTAGAGCAAAGGGAGTAGCACACCCTGACTACAACTACTAGATAGGTTTAGTAGGTAAACACAAGTGTAGGTAGATTGCAACACATCCACCCACACTTAAGAGCAATGGCCGGGGCAGAGGGGTCCACTGTACCCATCTCTGTTGAGAGTGACCCCCAGAGGGCAACATCCAGCTTTGCTACCCTTAATCAGAATGAGCTCAGGCATTTGGCAACTCTTAGAGGCCTTAAACAGCCCAAGAACCCTACCTCTGCTGAGCTCAGAGAACTCTTACAAAATGATGAGAATCAGAGAGAACTCAGGAAAGCTTCCCAGTTAGCCCCCTTAGGGTCAGGAACAGGAGGCCCCCCTTCTGAAGATGCCACAGAGGTACCCCCTTTCAATAGTCACCCCTTAGATGGGATGCCTACCACAGAGGAAGAAAGTGATGGGGATACAGATGTGAGTGGGGATGAAGGGAGAACTAGCCCAGTGCCAAGTGTTATACTTGGCCCAGCTAAACTAAGGCTATTGGGGACTGACAGTGGGTTCACCCCATTGGATCTCCCCAGTGGACTTAACACAGGGCTTGGAAGGCAAAGGAATCGCTCAGGTGACTCCAATGCTTCCCATGGCTCTAGAGGCTCTCAAGGTCACTCCAGAAGGAGACTGACCACCCCTCAGAGGAGGGAACATGAGGCCAGAATGCAGGAAGCCCAGCTGAGGATCAGGAAGCAGGAGCTAGAAGTAGCCCTGATGGAAGAAAAACTGAGCAAGGCTAGGCAGCATAGAGAGAGTGGGTCTATACCCACTGGTGGCAGCAATGTCCCTAGGGACAAAGATAGGGTCTTTGACAATAGGAACCTGTCCAAGATTGTGCCCCCCTACAAAAGTGGGGATGACATCCACAAATGGATGACTGCTCTTGAGAGAGCCTGCAAAGTGCAGCAGGTTCCTGAAGACCAGTGGGCAGCAATCTTATGGCTCTCCTTTGAGGGGAGAGGCAGAGATAGACTCCTCACTGTTAGAGAAGAGGATGTCAGAAATTACAGAGTCCTGAAGAGTGTCCTAGTTGATGGGTTAGGCTTAACCACTGAACAGTACAGGTTAATGTTCAGAGACACCCAGAAGACACAGACTCAGGACTGGTCTGAATATGTGGAATGTGCCACTAAGGCTTTGGAGGGTTGGTTGCTGGGAAGTAAGGTGTCGGATTATACAGGATTGTACAATTTGATGATGAGAGAGCAGATTTTAAGTAATTGTCAAAACCAGCTTCTCCATCAACACCTGGTAGACTCAGATTTGACCTCTCCCCAAGAATTGGGAAAGAGGGCAGATAAATGGGTCAGGACCAGGATCAGGCCTAAAAACCAGGGTGGTGACCAAAAGAAAGATACCACCAAGCCTCAAGAGAAGGGTGGGGATAAAGAAAAAGAGAAACCTTCCTCAGGGCCCCAAAACTCCACACAGGGTGGTGGGTCCCAAGCTCCCTCCTCTACCACAGCTAAAAAGCCCTACTGCCATGAGTGTAAAACTCCTGGGCATTGGAAAACTGACAGCGGTTGCCCAAGGGCTAAAAACAAAACTGTTCCTCCAATTACTCCTGTCACACCACCTATTACTGTCAGCAGTAATCCCCCAGGTGGTGGGAGTGCCCCCAGAAATCTGGGTGGGTTTACTTGGGGAACACAGGGGGACCCTGGCTTAGCCAATTCCCCTACAGCAACCACTCTTGTCTGTGATGGTGGCATGGGGTTTGCCAACTTCACTGCCTGTCCCAACACTTTGGGTAGGTACAGACAGGAGCCCTACATCAATGGTACAAAAGCTGAGGCCTACAGAGACACTGGGGCTAGCATCACAATGGTGGCCCATTGGCTAGTTCCCTCTGAGCAGCTTTTGCCCGGTTTCTCCTACCAGGTGACTAACATTGATGGCAAACAGAACAGTCATCCCATGGCAGAGGTATGTCTCAGCTGGGGAGGGGTCACTGGCCCTAAAAGGGTAGCAGTGTCCCCAACCTTGCCTGTAGACTGCTTACTGGGGAATGACTTAGAACTCTCAGCTTGGGCTGGAGTTGAACAAGACACCCATTCTAAAATGGTAGGCCTTTCACAAAAGGGTAGGGGGGTTGTGCCATTCACAACCCCTGTCCAAATAGATTTCCTCCCTGAAAAGGTTGGAAGGGCAGTGGTAGCCACAGCCCAGGCACAGACAGACTTCCCTGTAGGGACTGGCAGAGCTGTGACAGTCACAGCTCAAACACAAACTGAGTGCCCCCCTGAAAAGGTTGGCAAGGCTGTAATGGTCTCAGCCTATACTCAGACTGACATAGGTGTAGTGAAGCCTGAAACAATGGATCACTCCACACAAACTGAGAGTAGTGGGGAGGAAGAAAAGTCTCCCTCTCCCCAGACATTAGGAAAAGGTCAGCCTCCTCAGGGATCTGACCTCACCCCTTGTGAAGGAACTGCCCCAGAGGTAGCCAGGCCTGGCCTGGCAGAGCCTCTGATGTCAGTGGCCCCTTCCAAGGTGGGATCCAGTCTGGTGCAGGTAGCCTGCCTCTCTCTACCCTGCCTCAGTCAGCCCAGGGCTGCAGAGGTCAGGGAGGCCAGTGGACCCCCAGAGGGCCCCTGTCCACAAGAACCCCCCCATCAAAAGAATGAGGATTGCCTGGCTAGTAGCCCTAGTCAGGTGATGGGTAAAAACATTCCTGAGGGAAAGAAAGGCATCCATGGTGGAGGATGATTGGAGGAAGCTGAGGCCTCACTTTGAGGACACTCACTTCAGTACTCCATCTCAACACCAGCCTTTTACTTTGCCAAGACACACCACAGGTAGAGATTCCCTATGGTGGAGACCCTCTGATACCCTTAGGGTGAGGGATTGCTTAGTGGACCATGAGACAGGGGGTAACCATGCCAGTGCTGGTTCCTCCTTATATGGCCACTTGGGCAATATAGGCTTACCTGGTCAAGGTCAGCCTTATCTCCCTTCGTTTGGGGGGGGGTTGTGTAGGAAGGTGGATATCTGACTATGGTTACCCCCAAATTTTTGCCTAGTGTCTAGCTGGTTTTTCGACTTAGTTGGCCTGAGATCCTGCCATTCAGGCTCTCAGGCTATCTGCTCTCTCTGTAAAATGGACTCCATGTACCCTAGGTACATACCCAATTGGTTGGATCACCCTGTCAGCCCCTGTACCAGTGTACACTAGGTACCCAGGGCATTGGTGTATCCAAGGCCTGCCAGGGGCTGAAGCATGTATTATGCCACCCCAGGCTTGGCCTAACAATCTGACACAACTGGCTGATCACTCAGCTGGGGTAAGTTGGTGTAATCACCTCTTACTTAGGTGTAGTATACCTATACCTAAACTTAAATGGGACACCTGGTAACCTATAAGTCACTCCTATGGCAGGCCTTAACAATCCTGAAGGCAGAGTGCTTGGTTCCATGTGAGATGGTGCTCTGGCATGAGCTGAGCCTGTCTGCAGTGGTCGGAACAACTTCCTTCTACTGTTTCCAGATATCGTCATACCATATACTCTTAAGTGCATTATGAACCTCGCGGTTAAATGCTATCTTTGGTTTGGCTTTATCAAAACATGTCGAGTAAGGTGTCATACGAATTGGAATACTAACCCCTCGCCAATTCTGGCGACGGGGTTAGCATTCCACCCTTCTAGAGGGACACGACATGTACAGTGCCTGAAACCCGGGTAAAATCAGACATAGCCTCAGCTCCACAAAATGGATGCTGCCACCACAGACACAAGTCTGCCCTCCTGCTGCTGGGAGTCCTTCCAGCTTGGGAGGTGTGGACAAAGGGTTTCCTGCCAGGGGAGGTGCATGCACCACCCCAGACAGGATTTTGTGTATTGGTCAGGTAGGGCTTGAAAGAAACCAGACATGCCTGTGGCTCACAAGGAGCCTCGGTGCATATGCCAGTTCAAACCGGTCCTGGGGCACACCAGTCCCGGGCCTGGGGCGAGCTGGACAAAGGATTGGGGGTGTAACCACCCCCTTCCTGGTCCCACCCATAGGGAGGGACCTAGCAGGTAGTCCGGCCCCTAGAATCCGAATAAAGGTAGGAGCTGTGTCCTAAGACTTTAGACATCCTGGAATCAACTTGAAACTAAGAAGAAGACGGGAACTTCGACATTCTGCTGCACAGAAGACTGAAGAAAATCTCCCCTGTGGTCAGGGAGTGACCACCTTGCTAACGCAAGCACCATCCAGCGAATCACCGTCTGCTTTGCCGCCGCCTCCCGCCGGAGCCCGAGCCCAGAGACTGACAAGACCTGGACCTCCAGACCTCTCACCGCCCGATCCACAGTCCCTGCAAAGAGGAGACCCGTGGAGGCACCGAGACACGTGGAGCCAGCCATCTTGAAACGACTACGACAAGCTGACCAGTGCAACAACCGAGGCTCCCTCCAAGTTGTGCTTTGGGTCCTGAGAAGCCCAACCCTCGAGCAGCATCTGCACCAAAGGTGAGCCCTCCAGCATCTCCACGATCTGCGTGGGGCCCTTCTGCATTTTGCCACTCGACGCGCCTAACCGGTTGCTGGCCCGCTGGCTAGTGGCCATCTTGGCGACGAAATCTACGACAAACACCGCTGGTCTGGTTGCTCCAGACTGGCCCTTGCTCCCCTCCAAAGGAGCGATCCCTCTGACCTTGCTGGTCAGAACCAACAGCTGATTTCCGAATCCTCCTACAATTGCTTTTGCCAAGGCTTGTTTGCTTCGATCAAGTCGCCGACACCGCCGACAGCGAGAGCCTGCGTGGGACAGCTCGTGAGCCGACTCCTGGACGTCGTCGACCTTCAGGGACCACGTGGCTGCGGAGACAAGCTACCCCTCATCACCTGTTTGCACCCGACATCGCCTGGTACCCACCTGGTGCCACGCTGGTCACTGGCTAGTGACTGTGAACACTGTCCCCTCTGCTTACAGGTCTTCAACATCTCCGATCCACTCTTGGATCCACTGCATCTCTTCCCGACCGACCGCCTGCAGCACTTTTGTCTACAGGCCCCACGGAACAGATAGAAGAAACCCGACGCACTTCGAGGCCTATGCACCCGCTTCCTGTGGGTGAGGTAAAGCTGGCACACCTGTGCCCAAGTGTAGTATTACATCTCTAGTGCCTGTGTTCCAAATCTTAAGTTCCTAGGTCACCCGGAAGATTCCTTTTGCAGTAACTTTGTACTTTTTACGCACCCATTGAAACCTATGGGAGCACGCGTGTGACTATTTGCTCTGCACACGCCACCCGTGGACCTCCTGGTCACTAACTGACGTTAGCTCCTTGTAGGCCCAGCGATTCTAGAGGCCCTAGGCCTTTTCCCTTTTCTGTTCGTGGTACTTATACCACTATTTTAGTATATGGTTCGAGTGGCCACCAGGGCCTATCCATATAAAGTGCAACTTCTGTGTATTCTGTGATAATCTTGTTTGACGATTTGTGCTCCTGTGCTCATAAAGAGACTAGGGGTTACTTTGAGAAATAAATACATATATATTTTGAATATATATCTGTGTGGTGTCCTTTCATTGGTATAAAAGGGGGTTGCATTTGGTAAAACAGCTGGCTTAACACGCATCACGAGTTTAGCCTCAAAGACTGCTTAGCCTACGCTACCACTAGGGCAGCTAGTCCGAAAAGGTTGACTTACAACCACACCATAAGGGTTGCTTGGCATGGTACAAGGTGGTCACTAGAACTAGTGAACAGCATATACCAGGCCAACTTCTCACACACACACACACCACACCCACAACCACATACACAACTACACCCCCACACAAGCACATACCCACAATCACAACCACACACACACCACAACCACACAACCACACACCCACACCACCACACACCCACATAACTACACATACAACCACAACAATGCACAGGAGCACACACATAGCCACACACACAACCACACACACAACCACACCCGCAACAACACCCACACACAACCAGAACCACACACACACAACCACACACACACAACCAACACACAACCACACACACAACCACAACCACACACAACCACAACCACACACAAACCACTACCACACACATAACCACAAAACCACACACACACACCACACACACAAAACCACACACATACAACCACAACCACACACACAACCATGCACACAACCACACACACAGCCACACACACAGCCACACACACAACCAAACACACAACCACACACACAACCACAATCACACACACAACCACAACCACAACCATACCCACACAACCACACCCACACAACCACACACACAACCACAGCCACACACAGCCACACACACAACCACACACACACCCACAACCACACATACAACTACACACACAGACCACCACAACCACACACAACCACACACACACACAAAACCACACACACACAACTACAACCACACATACAACCAAACACACCACACACAACAACACAACCACACACAACCACAACTGCACCCACAACCGCACCCACAACTGCACACACACAACCACACACACAACCACACACACACAACCACACACAACCCCGCCCACACACAACCACACACACAACCCCCCACACACACAACCACACACACAACCACAACCACACACACACAACTACACACACAACCACACAGACAACCACACAGACAACCACAACCACAGACAACCACACAGACAACCACAACCACACCCACACAACCATATCCACACAACCACACACACAACCACACACAACCACAAACACACAACCGCACCCACACATAACCACACATACAACCACAACCCCACACAACCACACACACAACCACACAAACAACCACACACAAACAACCACACACACAACCACACACACACAACCACACACAACCAAACATACAACCACATACAACCATACACACAACCACACACACACACAACCACACACACAACCACACACCCACACACACACAACCAACACACACAACCACACACAACCACAACCACAAACACAACCACAAAACCACACACAACCACAAACACAACCACAAAACCACACACACAACCACAAAACCACACACACACACCACACACACAAAACCACACACATACAACCACAACCACACACACAACCATGCACACAGCCACACACACAGCCACACACACAACCACACACACAACCACAACCACATACAACCACAACCACACACACAACCACAACCACACACACAAACACAACCACAACCATACCCACACAACCACACCCACACAACCACACACACTACCACACACACACCCACAACCACACATACAACTACACACACAGACAACCACAACCACACACAACCACAGCCACACACACACCCACAACCACAAATACAACTACACACACAGACAATCACAACCACACACACACACAACACCACACACACACAACCACATACACACACACACACACAACCAGGCACACAACCACACAACCTGTACACACAACCACCCACACACAACCACACACACACACAACCACACATACAACCACAAACACACAACCGCACACACAACCACAAACACAACCCCAGACACAACCCCAGACACACACAACCATACACAACCACAACCAACCACACACACACAACCACAACAAACCACACAACTGCACATACAACCAGACACACACAACCACACACACACAATACACAACCACACACAGCCACATACACAGCCACACACACAACCACACACACACCACACCCACAACCACACACACAACCACACCCCCACACAAGCACATACCCACAATCACAACCACACACACACCACAACCACACAACCACACACCCACACCACCACACACCCACACAACTACACATACAACCACAACCACGCACACGAGCACACACACAGCCACAAACACAATCACACCCGCAACAACACCCACACACAACCAGAACCACACACACACAACCACACACACACAACCAACACACAACCACACACACAACCACAACCACACACAACCACAACCACACACAAACCACTACCACACACATAACCACAAAACCACACACACACACTACACACACAAAACCACACACATACAACCACAACCACACACACAACCATGCACACAACCACACACACAGCCACACACACAGCCACACACACAACCAAACACACAACCATACACACAACCACAATCACACACACAACCACAACCATACCCACACAACCAGACCCACACAACCACACACACAACCACAGCCACACACAGCCACACACACAACCACACACACACCCACAACCACACATACAACTACACACACAGACAACCACAACCACATACACACAAAACCGCACACACACAACTACAACCACACATACAACCAAACACACCACACACAACAACACAACCACACACAACCACAACTGCACCCACAACCGCACCCACAACTGCACACACACAACCACACACACAACCACACACACACAACCACACACAACCCCACACACAACCCCGCCCACACACAACCACACACACAACCCCCCACACACACAACCACATGCACACACACACAACCAGGCACACAACCACACAACCCGTACACACAACCACCCACACACAACCACACACACACACAACCACACATACAACCACAAACACACAACCGCACACACAACCACAAACACAACCCCAGACACAACCCCAGACACACACAACCATACACAACCACAACCAACCACACACACACAACCACAACAAACCACACAACTGCACATACAACCAGACACACACAACCACACACACACAATACACAACCACACACAGCCACATACACAGCCACACACACAACCACACACACACCACACCCACAACCACACACACAACTACACCCCCACACAAGCACATACCCACAATCACAACCACACACACACCACAACCACACAACCACACACCCACACCACCACACACCCACATAACTACACATACAACCACAACCACGCACACGAGCACACACACAGCCACACACACAACCACACACACAACCACACCCGCAACAACACCCACACACAACCAGAACCACACACACACAACCACACACACACAACCAACACACAACCACACACACAACCACAACCACACACAACCACAACCACACACAAACCACTACCACACACATAACCACAAAACCACACACACACACACTACACACACAAAACCACACACATACAACCACAACCACACACACAACCATGCACACAACCACACACACAGCCACACACACAGCCACACACACAACCAAACACACAACCATACACACAACCACAATCACACACACAACCACAACCATACCCACACAACCAGACCCACACAACCACACACACAACCACAGCCACACACAGCCACACACACAACCACACACACACCCACAACCACACATACAACTACACACACAGACAACCACAACCACATACACACAAAACCACACACACACAACTACAACCACACATACAACCAAACACACCACACACAACAACACAACCACACACAACCACAACTGCACCCACAACCGCACCCACAACTGCACACACACAACCACACACACAACCACACACACACAACCACACACAACCCCACACACAACCCCGCCCACAC
Source organism: Triturus cristatus (assembly GCF_964204655.1). Classification (NCBI taxonomy): domain Eukaryota; kingdom Metazoa; phylum Chordata; class Amphibia; order Caudata; family Salamandridae; genus Triturus; species Triturus cristatus. The sequence goes on along the minus strand of NW_028187635.1, from coordinate 339,671 downwards.
ACAACCACACACACAACCCCCCACACACACAACCACATGCACACACACACAACCAGGCACACAACCACACAACCCGTACACACAACCACCCACACACAACCACACACACACACAACCACACATACAACCACAAACACACAACCGCACACACAACCACAAACACAACCCCAGACACAACCCCAGACACACACAACCATACACAACCACAACCAACCACACACACACAACCACAACAAACCACACAACTGCACATACAACCAGACACACACAACCACACACACACAATACACAACCACACACAGCCACATACACAGCCACACACACAACCACACACACACCACACCCACAACCACACACACAACTACATCCCCACACAAGCACATACCCACAATCACAACCACACACACACCACAACCACACAACCACACACCCACACCACCACACACCCACATAACTACACATACAACCACAACCATGCACACGAGCACACACACAGCCACACACACAACCACACACACAACCACACCCGCAACAACACCCACACACAACCAGAACCACACACACACAACCACACACACACAACCAACACACAACCACACACACAACCACAACCACACACAACCACAACCACACACAAACCACTACCACACACATAACCACAAAACCACACACACACACCACACACACAAAACCACACACATACAACCACAACCACACACACAACCATGCACACAACCACACACACAGCCACACACACAGCCACACACACAACCAAACACACAACCACACACACAACCACAATCACACACACAATCACAACCACAACCATACCCACACAACCACACCCACACAACCACACACACAACCACAGCCACACACAGCCACACACACAACCACACACACACCCACAACCACACATACAACTACACACACAGACCACCACAACCACACACAACCACACACACACAAAACCACACACACACAACTACAACCACACATACAACCAAACACACCACACACAACAACACAACCACACACAACCACAACTGCACCCACAACCGCACCCACAACTGCACACACACAACCACACACACAACCACACACACACAACCACACACAACCCCACACACAACCCCGCCCACACACAACCACACACACAACCCCCCACACACACAACCACACACACAACCACACACACACAACTACACACACAACCACACAGACAACCACACAGACAACCACAACCACAGACAACCACACAGACAACCACAACCACACCCACACAACCATATCCACACAACCACACACACAACCACACACACACCCACAACCACACATACAACTACACACACAGACAACCACAACCACATACACACAAAACCACACACACACAACTACAACCACACATACAACCAAACACACCACACACAACAACACAACCACACACAACCACAACTGCACCCACAACCGCACCCACAACTGCACACACACAACCACACACACAACCACACACACACAACCACACACAACCCCACACACAACCCCGCCCACACACAACCACACACACAACCCCCCACACACACAACCACATGCACACACACACAACCAGGCACACAACCACACAACCCGTACACACAACCACCCACACACAACCACACACACACACAACCACACATACAACCACAAACACACAACCGCACACACAACCACAAACACAACCCCAGACACAACCCCAGACACACACAACCATACACAACCACAACCAACCACACACACACAACCACAACAAACCACACAACTGCACATACAACCAGACACACACAACCACACACACACAATACACAACCACACACAGCCACATACACAGCCACACACACAACCACACACACACCACACCCACAACCACACACACAACTACACCCCCACACAAGCACATACCCACAATCACAACCACACACACACCACAACCACACAACCACACACCCACACCACCACACACCCACATAACTACACATACAATCACAACCATGCACACGAGCACACACACAGCCACACACACAACCACACACACAACCACACCCACAACAACACCCACACACAACCAGAACCACACACACACAACCACACACACACAACCAACACACAACCACACACACAACCACAACCACACACAACCACAACCACACACAAACCACTACCACACACATAACCACAAAACCACACACACACACACTACACACACAAAACCACACACATACAACCACAACCACACACACAACCATGCACACAACCACACACACAGCCACACACACAGCCACACACACAACCAAACACACAACCATACACACAACCACAATCACACACACAGCCACAACCATACCCACACAACCAGACCCACACAACCACACACACAACCACAGCCACACACAGCCACACACACAACCACACACACACCCACAACCACACATACAACTACACACACAGACAACCACAACCACATACACACAAAACCACACACACACAACTACAACCACACATACAACCAAACACACCACACACAACAACACAACCACACACAACCACAACTGCACCCACAACCGCACCCACAACTGCACACACACAACCACACACACAACCACACACACACAACCACACACAACCCCACACACAACCCCGCCCACACACAACCACACACACAACCCCCCACACACACAACCACATGCACACACACACAACCAGGCACACAACCACACAACCCGTACACACAACCACCCACACACAACCACACACACACACAACCACACATACAACCACAAACACACAACCGCACACACAACCACAAACACAACCCCAGACACAACCCCAGACACACACAACCATACACAACCACAACCAACCACACACACACAACCACAACAAACCACACAACAGCACATACAACCAGACACACACAACCACACACACACAATACACAACCACACACAGCCACATACACAGCCACACACACAACCACACACACACCACACCCACAACCACACACACAACTACACCCCCACACAAGCACATACCCACAATCACAACCACACACACACCACAACCACACAACCACACACCCACACCACCACACACCCACATAACTACACATACAACCACAACCATGCACACGAGCACACACACAGCCACACACACAACCACACACACAACCACACCCGCAACAACACCCACACACAACCAGAACCACACACACACAACCACACACACACAACCAACACACAACCACACACACAACCACAACCACACACAACCACAACCACACACAAACCACTACCACACACATAACCACAAAACCACACACACACACCACACACACAAAACCACACATATACAACCACAACCACACACACAACCATGCACACAACCACACACACAGCCACACACACAGCCACACACACAACCAAACACACAACCACACACACAACCACAATCACACACACAATCACAACCACAACCATACCCACACAACCACACCCACACAACCACACACACAACCACAGCCACACACAGCCATACACACAACCACACACACACCCACAACCACACATACAACTACACACACAGACCACCACAACCACACACAACCACACACACACAAAACCACACACACACAACTACAACCACACATACAACCAAACACACCACACACAACAACACAACCACACACAACCACAACTGCACCCACAACCGCACCCACAACTGCACACACACAACCACACACACAACCACACACACACAACCACACACAACCCCACACACAACCCCGCCCACACACAACCACACACACAACCCCCCACACACACAACCACACACACAACCACAACCACACACACACAACTACACACACAACCACACAGACAACCACACAGACAACCACAACCACAGACAACCACACAGACAACCACAACCACATCCACACAACCACACACACAACCACACCCACACAACCACACACAACCACACAAATACACAACCACAAATACACAACCACACAACCACACACCCACAACCACACCCACACATACAACCACAACCCCACACAACCACAACCACACACACAACCACACACATACAACCACACACACACACAACCACACACACACACAACAAAACATACAACCACACACAACCACACACACACAACCACACACACAACCACACATACAACCACACCCACAACTGCACACGCACAACCCCACACACACACAACGCCACACACAACCACACACAACCCCACACACACACAACCTCCCCACACACACACACAACCCCACACACACAACCACAACCAAAACAACACACTACCACACACACAACCACACACCCAACCACACCCAACCACACCCACACAACCACACATATAACCACACACACTGAACCACACACATCCAACCACACACAACCACAACCACACAACCACACACAACCACAACCACACAACCACACATAACCACAACCACACACACACACACACACACAACCACACAAACACAACCACAACCAATCACAACCACACCCACACACACACAACCCCGCCCACAACCAGGCGCACAACCACACGGACACAACCACACACACACAACCATACACACACAACCACACATACAACCACACATACACCCACACACACGCATACAACCACACACACATCCCCAGACATACACAACCACACACAACCACAACCACACACACAACCACAACCACACCCACACAACCACACCCATACAACCACACCCACACAACCACACACACAGCCACACACACAACCACACCCACACACAAACCCACACACACCCACAACCACACACAAAACCATGCACACACAACCACACATGCAACCACAGACACACAACCACACACATACAACCACACACAACCACACATATAACCACACAACCACACACACAGCCACACACACAACCAAGCACACAACCACACACAAAACAATATACACACAACCAAGCCCACACACAACCACACATACAACCACACACACCCAACCACACACAACCACACCCACACAACCACACACACAACCACACACACCCCTCACACACAACCACACACAACCACACACACACCCACACAACCATACACCCACAACCACACACACAATCACACATACACAACAACACACACACAACCACACATAGCCACACACACACACAAACAACCACACACACACACACCCACACCACCACAACTACACATACACAACCACACACACACAACCACACACATACAACCACACAGACAACCACAACCACACAGACAAACACCACCACACACACAAAAACAACTACACCCACACATACAACTGCACACAACCACACACACAACTAGGCACACACAACCCCAAATACACAACCACACACACACACACACAACCCCACACACAAACCCACACACAACCCCCCACACACAACCCTACACACACAACCACAACCACACACACAACCACACACAACCACACACACACCACACCTGCAACCACACACAACCACAACCACACACAAACAACCACACACACACACAACCACACCTGAAACCACACACACACACAACCACACACATACCACACCTGCAACCACACACACACAACCACACACACACACCCACACAAGCAGACAATCACAACCACACACACACAACCACACACCCACACCCCCATACAACCACACACATACAACCACAACCCGCACACAACCACACACACAGCCACACACACAGCTAGACACACAGCCACGCACACAGCCACACACACAGCCACACACAACCAAAACCACATACACACAATCACACACACAACCACACACACACAAAACCACATAATAAACCACAACCACACACACAACCACACACAACCACACAAATACACAACCACAAACACACAACCACACACAACGATACACACCCACAACCGCACCCACTTATAACCGCATATACAACCACAACCCCACACAACCACAACCACACATACAACCATACACACAACCACACACAACCACACACACACAACCAAATACACACAACCACACAAAACCACACATCCACACACACAACCACACAAAACCACACATCCACACACACAACCACAACCACATCCACAACTGCACACACAACCCCACACACACACAACCCCACACAACCCCCCACACAAACAACCCCCCCCACACACACAACCCCACACACACAACCACAACCAAAACAACACACAACCACACACACAACCACACACCCAACCACACCCATACAACCACACATATAACCACACACACTGAACCACACACACCCAATCACACAACCACACACAACCACAACCACACAACCACACACAACCACACACACAACCACACACACACAACCACAACCAATCACAACCACACCCATACAACCACACACACAACCATACACACACAACCACACATACAACCACACATACATCCCCAGACACACACAACCACAACCACACACACAACCACAACCACACCCACACAACCACACCCACACAACCACTCCCATACAACCACACCCATAGCCACACACACAACCACACCCACACACAAAACCACGCACACACACAACCTCACAACCACACACAACCACACACACAACCACACACACACAACCACACATATACAACCACACACAACCACACATACAACCACACACACAGCCACACATACAACCAAGCACACAACCACACACAAAACAATACACACACAACCAAGCCCACACACAACCACTCATACAACCACACACACCCAACCACACACAACCACACAACCTCACACACAACCACACACACACCCACACAACCATACACCCATAACCACACACAACCACACACACACAATAACACACACACAACCACACATAGCCACACACACACACAACCACACACCCACACAACTACACACACAACCACACAGACAAATACAACCACACACATAACCACAACTACACCCACACATACAACTGCACCCACCCACAACCACACACACAACCAGGCACACACAACCTCACATACACAACCACTCACACACAACCCCCCCACACACACACAACCCCACACACAAACCCTCACACCCCCCACACACACAACCCCACACACACAACCACAACCACACACACAACCACACACACACAACCACACACAACCACACCCACAACCACACACAACCACAACCACGCACACACAACCACACACACACACACAACCACACCTGCAACCACACACACAACCACAACCACACACACACACAACCATACACACACCACACCTGCAACCACACACAACCACACACACACCCCCACATAAGCACAACCACACAACCACACACACAACCACACACACACACAACCACACACACACACCCCCGCACACCCATACAACCACACACATACAACCACAACCATGCACACAACCATACACACAGCCACACACACAGCTAGACACACAGCAACACACACAGCCACACACAACCAGAGCCACACACACACAATCACACACAACCACACACACACAACCACATAATAAACCACAACCACACACACAACCACAACACCACACCCACACAACCATACACATAACCACACCCACACACAACCACACACACACCCACAACCACACACACAACCATGCACACAAACACACAAATACAACCACATACAACCACACACACACACACACAACCACAACCACACATACAACCATACACACCACACACAACCACACATACAACCACACACACAACCACACACAACCACACCTAACCACAAATCCATACACACAACCACAACCGCACCCACAACTGCACCCACAACCCCACACACACAACCCCACACACACACAGCCACACACACATAACCCCACACAACCCCACACATACACAACCACACACACACAACCCCACACAACCCCACACACAACCCCACACACACAACCCCAGAAACACAATCGCAACCACACGCAGATCCACAAACACACATAACCACACACACATACAAACAACCACACACACACAACCACACAAACACACAACCACACACCCACACCACCACAACCACACACAAACACACACACACAAACACAACCAAACACACACATAACCACACACAACCACACAGACAACCACAACAATACACACATCCACAACCACACACACAACCACAACTACACCCCCACACACACAACCACACCCACACACACACCCACAACCACACACAACCAGGCACACAACCACACACACACAACCAAACCCACACACACAACCACAACCACACACAACCACACACACACAAGCTCACACACAACTATACCCAACCACACACACCCACAACCACACACACACACCCCACACACACAGCCACACACAGCCACACTCAACCACACACAACCACACACACACAACCACACAAACACAACCACATATATAACCACACACACTGAACCACACACACCCAACCACACAACCACACACACAAACACACCCCCACACAAGCACGCAACCACACACAAACAACCACAACCATTCACAACCACATACACAACACCACACACACACAACCACATGCACACACACACAACCAGGCACACAACCACACAACCCATACACACAACCACCCACACACAACCGCACACACACACAACCACACATACAACCACAACCACAAACACACAACCGCACACACAACCACACACACAACCCCAGACACAACCCCAGACACACACAACCATACACAACCACACACACCACAACCAACCACACACACACAACCACAACAAACCACACAACTGCACATACAACCAGACACACACAACCACACACACACAATACACAAACACACACAGCCACATACACAGCCACACACCCAACCACACACACACCACACCCGCAACCACACACACAACCACACCCCCACACAAGCACACACCCACAATCACAACCACACACACACCACAACCACACAACGACACCACCACACACCCACACAACCACCCATACAACCACAACCACGCACACGACCACACACACAGCCACACACACAGCCACACACACAACCACACACACAACCACACCCGCAACCACACCCACACACAACCAGAACCACACACACACACAACCAATACACAACCACACACAACCACACACACACAACCACAACCACACACAACCACAACCACACTTAAACCACTACCACATAGACAAACACAAAACCACACACACACACCACACACACAAAACCACACACATACAACCACAACCACACACACAACCATGCACACAACCACACACATAGCCACACACACAGCCACACACACAACCACACACACAACCACAACCACGCACACAACCACAATCACACACACAACCACAACCATACCCACACAACCACACCCACACAACCACACACACAACCACAGCCACACACAGCCACACACACAACCACACACACACACACACAACCACACATACAACTACACACACAGACAACCACAACCACACACAACCACATACACACACAACCACACACACACAACTACAACCACACATACAACCAAACACACCACACACAACAACACAACCACACACAACCACACACAACCACAACTGCACCCACAACCGCACCCACAACTGCACACACACAACCACACACACAACCATACACACACAACCACACACAACCCCACACACAACCCAGCCCACACACAACCACACACACAACCACACACACAACCACACACACACAACTAGACACACAACCACACAGACAACCACAACCACAGACAACCACACAGACAACCACAACCACACCCACACAACCACATCCACACAACCACACACACAACCACACACATACAACCACATGCAACCACAAACACACAACCGCACCCACACATAACCACACATACAACCACAACCCCACACAACCACACATACAACCACACACACAACCACACACAAACAACCACACACAACCACACACACAACCACACACAACCAAACATACAACCACACACAACCATACACACAACCACACACACACACACAACCACACACCCACACACACAACCAACACACACAACCACACACAACCACACACAACCACAACCACACACAACCACACACAACCACAACCACACACAAACCACTACCACACACACAACCACAAAACCACACACACACACCACACACACAAAACCACACACATACAACCACAACCACACACACAACCATGCACACAACCACACACACAGCCACACACACAGCCACACACACAGCCACACACACAACCACACACACAACCACAACCACACACACAACCACAACCACACACACAACCACACACACAAACACAACCACAACCATACCCACACAACCACACCCACACAACCACACACACTACCACACACACACACAACCACACATACAACTACACACACAGACAACCAAAACCACACACAAACACAGCCACACACACAACCACACACACACCCACAACCACAAATACAACTACACACACAGACAATCACACACGTACACGTGTTACCATCCTTGTGGGGACTATGTGTGAATACCTGCCTTGTGGGGACTAACCTTTCCCAATGTTTTTAAAACACACTAATAACAGAAAAATGTTAAGAAAAAATTCATTATACAGGATCCTGCTTCAAATTTGCAAATATATTGTTATTAAATCGTGCGCACAGCACCATCCTTGTGGGGACTTGAACACGTGCTACCATCCTTGTGGGGACCTAGTCCGTAACATTATTTGTGATTGAATACAGTCGAAGGCACATGGCTAAATGTATATTTTATCAACAATATACACAAACATTATGATCTATTTATATTTGAATTGCTGCATATATACTAGGGGTATACATTAAAGACAGATTATGTTAATGTGCCAGCAAATATCATATCATGCTTAAAGAAAGACACTTAAAGCTGCATTTAACCTATTTATTAGTGCTTAGGGAACTAAGGGAACTAACACATAAAGAAATTAACATATGGAACCATGGAATATGGTCAAGTGGAAACCAGAGCTTGATTAGCTGCTTACATTTTTACCAAAATAGATGTTCAAGTCTCCACAGAGAAAGTAGGTGAAGATCATTGTGTTTAAGTCTCCATAGAAATAGTGCAAACATTCAAAGCCTGAATCCCATAATAAAGAGTGTGAAGTTTCGAGCTTCAAAAGGCAAGGGATCGGCATACCTCAAAAACATTCTTCGACCTTATGCCAACTCCAGGACTCTACGGTCCAATACCCTCCATTTCCTGGAAACCCCCCGATGTAAACGATCTCGGGCCGGTGGCAAAACCTTTGAGGTCTGTACCTCTCAGTGCTGGAACAAACTTCCATTAGCCTTACGCACCTGTCAGACTGAATTAGTTTTCCGTAAATCCCTGAAAACACATCTGTTCTCCTCATAAATTTGGATATCTGCCCCTACGACCTCCCTTTGTTTCTCATTGTTTCAGCGCCGGGACGCCCCGTTGGGGCCGCTGTGCGCTTTATAAATTTCCCAAATAAATAAATAAATAAATAAATAAGCTAATGATGTTCAAGTCCACACAGAGATAGTGTGTTATCATAGAGATATTGAAGTCCCCACAAAGATGGTGTGTTATCATAGAGATGTTGAAGTCCCCACAGAGATGGTGTGTTATTATAGTGATGTTTAAGTCCCCACAGAGATGGTGTGTTATTATAGTGAGGTTTAAGTCCCCACAGAGATGGTGTGTTATCATAGAGATGTTCAAGTCCTCATAAAGATAGTGTTTTATTGTAGTTTTTTTCAAGCCCACACAAAGATAGTGTGCTAATATAGTGATGTTTAAGTCTCCACAGATATAGTGCATGAAGGTGATTGTGTTTAAGTCTTCATTAAAATAGGGCCCGATTCACAAAGGTAAACTTAGACAAAAAGTCTCACTTTACTACTTTTCAGTATTTACAAAACCCCATAAAGAGAATGTGAAGCTGATGATGTTCAAGTCGAAGCAAACACAAGGAGATGATGGATGGAGTGGTGAAACCTTTCAGTCACTCACCCCCAGTCACGGATCTCGGTTGAATCCATCATCGTTCTTTAGCTCACTTCATCACCCCAGTTCAGACCCAGCTATGTGCAACTCATTCTTGACCCTGTGCCTCATGAGAACAGTCCAGCCCGAAATGCCAAGCCAGGTCTTCCCTGGACTAGAAACAAGCACCCTGGGACCGGTTCCGGGGTAACCGCCCCTCATCAGCCAGGCTAGCTTGAATCCAGTGGCAAAATGAACAAGGGCCCCACGCCTGGGTCCCAACTTAGGGCTAACAAAGCAAACACAAGAAGATGATGGACTGAGTGCTGCAACTTTTCAGTCACTCACCCCCAGTCACAGATCTGGGTTGAATCCATCAGCTCACTTTGCCACGCCAGTTGAGACCCAGCTACATGCAAATCAGTCTTAACCCTGTGCCTGATGGCACCCCCTGGTACTTCAAGTCGAAACAGAGCTTGCGTTTATTTACAGGAATGCTCAAGCCAACACAGAGATAGTATGTTTTTATGGTGATGTTCAAGTCCCCACAAAGATAGTGTGTTATTATAGCGATGTTTAGGTCCCCACAGAGATAGTGCATGAAGATGATGGTGTTTAAGTCCTCATTAAAATAGGGCCCGATTCACAATGGTGAACTTAGACAAAAAAATCTAACTTTTGTACTTTTCAGTTTCACAACTGTAAACTTAGACCAAAAGTCTAACTTTACTACTTTCCAGTATTCACAAAGCCCCATACAGAGAATGCAAAGCTGATGATGCTCAAGCCAAAACAGAGCTTGTGTGTAACTATAGGAATGCTCAAGTCCCCAGAGAGATGGTGTGTGACTATAGTATTACCACGGTCGCCAAAGATAATGTGTGTGATTATAGACATGCCCAGGTCCCCACAGAGATAGTGTGTGACTATAGACATGCCCAGGTCCCCAAAGAGATAGTGTGTGATTATAGAGATGTCGAGGTCCCCACAGAGATAGTGTGTGATTATAGACATGCCCAGGTCCCCACAGAGATAGTGTGTGATTATAGAGATGTGATAGACGCCGCAGAGATGGTGTGTGACTATAGTATTACCATGGTAGCCAAAGAGAATGTGTGTGATTATAGACATGCCCAGGTCCCCACAGAGATAGTGTGTGATTAATGGAATGCACAGGGATAGCACACAGAGATAGTGCATGATTATAGTCATGTACAAGTCCCCACAGTGATAATGTGTGATTACAGTCATATTCAAGTCTCCACAGTGATGTGTGTAATGATAGGTATGCTGAAGAACCCATACAGATCATATTAGTCTGGTGGCGTATTAAATGAATGAATGAATACACTTGAGGGATATGTGTTTGACTACTTTCTCACATGTTTGAATCCTGGTACTACCACTCAGACTTTATTCCTTCCAAGGTCTATACAATAAGTACCATGTACTTGGATAACAAAAAACATATGGCATTCAGCAACAAGATACCCTCAGGTGTGAATGTGCACTTTACATATGCACATGAGATGATATGGTGTGGTAATAGTGGTACTCAAGCCACCACTAGAGATAGACTGGAATTATCCCATATCTATGAATCCAACTTCAAATGCAGCATTAACTGATTTAAACTGTGTTCATTCAGGAAGGTTCACACTTCCTTAAAAATCCAAGTATCTGAGTTCTCATTTTCTTTTCTAGCCCCCATCTATCAACTCTAGTCTCCATTAAAAAGATAAAACTGTATTTCTGATTGCAATAAACTCCCCATACTGATTCGTTCTAACGCTTTGGGATTATTACAATAAAGAAATTGATTTAAGAACTGGCACATCTTTATAATTTTTGTCTCTATAATTCAAGAATGAAACGGTCCTTTCCTCACAAATTTCTTCTTTCTCTCAAAGTATTCCTTCTACCTGCTCTTGGAGATAGATAGATAGATAGATAGATAGATAGATAGATAGATAGATAGATAGATAGATAGATAGATAGATAGATAGATAGATAGATAGATAGATAGATAGATAGATAGATAGATAGATAGATAGATAGATAGATAGATAGATAGATAGATAGATAGATAGATAGATAGATAGATAGATAGATAGATAGATAGATAGATAGATAGATAGATAGATAGATAGATAGATAGATAGATAGATAGATAGATAGATAGATGTTCTCATGAACGCTGCCTTTGAATTAAATTGGATAATTCCAGAGATTTGAGTGCTGGTCCATTTTTCCAGTGAGAAGTGGGATTTTTAGATTGTTAGAAGCGTGATGTGGCATTGCCTCAAACCAGCATCACTGGCGATTAGGAAGCACTCCAGAATCCACAAAGCCCAGGTTGCAATATATATATATACACATAAACCTTGTTTATCAAACTTTAAACATTTACTGTGTTTGGGAGCACAAATTTGGCAGTGGTACATCACGCCTTTTTATGGGAAGACACATTCTCAAAATGTGCTCAGATGAAACATGGGAAACTTTCACAAAGTTGTAACAACTATTTGTTCAGCCTTTTATATTTGGAGTGTAAAATAGAAATTCTTAAAGAAGGCTTAAACATTCTCAAAAGGGCCAATATCAGCTAGAAGAGACTTTCTCAGTGTTGATGGTCTTGTCATTTGAAGGGCAAATCATATACAAGAGTCTTACAAATTATATTCCTGAACTGAGCTGGTATGCTCATAATGTAGAGAAAGTCACTTTGGCTGACATACAGATCTCTTTTTCATGGGAATAAAAACCTCAGAATGTGCCTACTTTAATTATAGGAATATTTCACAATGGTAACAAAAATAATTTTGAGGAGTGAGCCCAAATGTTGTTCTTCAGTGTGTGTGGGGTATAAAACTAGGCTTCCTAAAAGGAGCCGGTTAATCCTTTGTTCAGGAATAGAGAAGGACAATTTGATAGTCATGCACCAGCTGTTTTTATGAGAAAGGAAGCCTTAAAATGTGCCCATGTTAAAGATAGGAATCCTTCACAAAGTTGAAAAGACGAGTTTTTGGCAGTGGACATTTTATACATACTGTCTTAAACACTAAGGGCCTAATTTATGAAAAGTGTTGCATCGCTGCGTGAAAGCAGCAACGCAACACTTTTCAGTGCGCCCTCCTTGCGCCATGATGGATGTGTCGCATTTATTGAATGGCGCACCATGTTGCAAGAAATGACAGATATGTAAGGAATCCTGACGTATCTGTCAGCACAAAACCCACGCATTGCTGGAGTTGTGTCGTAAGCATGATGCAATTCCAGCAATGCTTGTGGGAAGCCTATTCCCTTTGCACTGCATCACCCTTATGCCTGCTGTGATGCAGGCATACGGTTGTGACGCAGTAGCGTCCTAGAATCTGATAGATTTCACTGTGCCACTTCTACAAGGCTTTTTGCGGGGAAACACCCACCCTACATACATTATCCCTGATGCAGGTATAATGTGGCGCAGGGCTTTATAAAGTGACACATCTGCTTAGAAGTGTCACTTTGTAGGTAGGGTGCAACATGGCGCATTATTTATGCTGTTGCAGCCTCACAAAAAGTGATGCAACACCGGGGCAAAAGTGTCACAAGGGGCTCATAAATAATCTCCTCATTTTGCAATTATGTTTGTGGTCCCTTTGTGCCGGAGTAGAGAAAATGACCAATAGTTCTGTAACTACTCTTTTCATGAGAAAAGGGACATTTTCAAAATGGGTACATGTTAAATATGGTGAATAAAACAAATATAAATTCCAAAATATCATATGGCATAAATATGTTGTCAAAAATATCACCACTGCAAAGATATAGTGGAACAGAATATCAAATATCAGAAGGCAGGTTTTATTGTATAGAATATGGTAATGAAGACAATTGTAATTAATATTGTGTACTTTAGTATACGTGTAATAACCATTGCTTTTATTAAATATATATATATTTACTTATAATAATAGTAAAATTGTATTTTTTAAATATAGTTTGCAATTTTACATGTGTAATTGATTTTTTAAAAGGCATTTAGATGGGTCTGGTGGCTCAGTGGACTAATCTGTCCACTGCAGGGTCCTGTGTTCAATCTCATGGTCATAGGTTCAAATCCCAGCAGGTCCACTCAGGCTTTCAACCATCTGAGGTCGATAAAATGAGTACTGTTGGGTAAAAATAAACATCTGTTAGTGCTAAGATGCCTGAGAGTTAATGTGAGAGCTACAAATACCTATGTTAAGTAGTTTATAATTTAGTAGCGGGATATTGGGTTTTTGGGGGCATATGGTGAGAGGTTAATTACTTTTTAACTAATTATTTTTTAATGTTAAGTAATGTAAGGTAAAATCAATATATAAATGGTTAGTATGTAATGTTTTAATTGTTTAATTGCTCTTTCATTTATTTGGGTTTAATTTCAGTTTTTTTATTTATATTGTGTATAGTATAATTAGTTATGGCTAATTTAGCAGCATGTTCATTTTGTAGGGGAATAGGGTCAGACATTATTTAAATGAAAATAGTTTTCTTCATTAATTTTTTTTATATTTAAATATTTAATTTATAAATCATTTTTTCATTGAATATTTTAAATGAAAAAATTGTTTTATTTAGACTATGCAAGAAATAATTAGTAATATATATCAGCAAGTGTATATTATATTTATTATTTTTATATGTTTCATTTATTTTAATTTTACTATTGTTTTATTCATATTTTAATTTATCTTCTTGGTGTTTGTGGTTTTTTCAGTAGTAGTGATAGAAGTGAATTCTACGTATGGTTATTAAAATATTTTATTTAATTATACGTTTATTTTGTATATTTATAAGAAATTGTGCATTTTATTTAAATTTATACAATATATATTTTCTAGTTTAACTATGGTTAATCATTTTATGTTTTTAGGTATTTAAATATTTTTTTGAAATGACTGTATTGGAATGGTATATGTAACCTTTCTGAAGTCCAACACTTTCCCTACTGTTACTTAAATTGAAGGGGGAACAGTAAATCTAGTCCATCCAATTCCTATGCTTTCCTTATTATTGCTTAATTGGGGTGAGGATAGCTAATATAACCCTTACAAAGTCCCACAGTTTCCCTACTGTTGCTTAGTATTGAGTGAGAATAGTAAATATAACCCCTTTGAAGTCCAATACTATTACGTCTGTTTTGTATATATTGAGGTGGGAATAGCAAATCTAATGCCTCTGAGGTCCAACACTTCATGAATTAATTAATTAATTAATGAAGAAAACTATTTTCATTTAAATAATGTCTCACCCTATTCCCCTACAGTATGATCATGCTGCTAAATTAGCCATAACTAATTATACTATATAAGTCCAATCCTTTACCAGCTGTTGCTTACATTACAGTGGGAATTGTAAATCTAACCTCTCCGAAATTCAGCACTTTCCTTGCTTTTGCTTAGGGTGGAATGAGAATAGTAAATGTGATCCCCTCAGAGGTTCAGCACCTTCCCTACTGTTGTTTAGACTGGAGTGGAAATGGCCATTTGAACCCATCTGAAGTCCAATACTTTCCCTACTGTTACTTAGATTGGAGTGAAAGTAGCACACACTAACCTTCTAGTGGACTTGCTCCCTTCACAGCGAAGCTCCGACTGGTAGCTGCTGCTGCCCCTGTTGGTGCTGCTGACCCTTGGTCGAGGCCCACCTCCACCCGCAGGCCCCTGCCTATGCCTCATATCTGGTGGTCTAGTTGTAGAGCGTCACTGCTCTGCTGTTGCGCTGTCCCTCTGCCTCTCTTTTCTGATTTCTGCCTGTCTGCATTTATTCAGCTTTTTCCTTTTTACCTTTTTCTTTCCTTTGTTTGCCACCCTTGTCCCTGTTGCTGTGATCCCCATGGCTTGCCCCCTCCTGTGACCCTTCCCGCTCCCACATTTCCTGCCTCCCAGATGTCCAGCCCCCCAGCACTACTTAATGGCAGCCACTGTGCGGCTGCACTGCTGGCGTGCCAAAAGCAGGCCTGTCAGCACCCGTCCGTGCCTGGACCATGCCCAGCTCCAGAGACCCCGGTTCTCGGACCTTCCACCGCTAAGACGCCAGCACCCTCCTCACCCACAACTCAGGACACCATACCACCTGCCACCTCGCGTCACCGAAGAAGACCCAAGGACCCTTCTCATGCCAGAACTGCAGCCACATCCTCACCCATGCCAGCATGCCAGATTCGCTCACCGACCAACAGCACACTCGACCGACTCATCTGCATCCTCTTCAATGTGCGATTCCTCCACAAACACACCACAGAAATCTGGGACCTCCTCGACGTTGTCTCTCCCGACATCACCTTCTTCACAGAAACCTTGATCAACCCCTGATCCGGACCGAACATCACCACCCCCGACGACTACAAAATCACTCACAAGGACTGCACCGACCGACCAGGAGGAGGTATCGCCATCAACCACAAGGACACCCTCCGACTGACCATGCACTCAAATGACCCAATGAGAACCATCTTGAATCTGGACTTGGACCTGGGCCCAGCCTGAGTGAGTCGTGACCCCCAGAGTGGTTCTCCTCCAGCCCTGGATCTTTAGAAGTGGTGCTGAAGGTGAGCAGATGCCTCAAATCTAAAACTTGGGACTTAAAACTTCTCTGCCCAAAAGTGCCCTGAGGACTGAGAGAAGACCAACATGCATTTCTCACTGATCCACCCAAGGTGCATTTACGGTCAGCCTGACTTTGAGGTAGCTCCCTTACATTCTTCTCCACTGCTGCAAAACTTGTTCAGTGGTCACACTGGAGGGGTATCCAACTTCCTGGAGCCCTCATCTGACCCAGCTGCAACCTCGTCTGCTGTAGATTTTCGAATTCCAAAAAAGAGATAAAGGCCCAGATTTGCCAAAGAATTGCTTGCCCTCCCGTCATGCAGGGTGACTCAAAGGCAACGAAAGGGCAATGCAATCCTTGAGTCAGATTTAACAAGCCATGCAAGGCCACCTTGCATGGCCCTAAGTGGCTTGGTAAATTTGGAGTAATGCAAAGCTGTGTGAGTCACTGCCGTGCGTAAGTCAGTGCCAGAAAGGTGTTTTATGGGTAGAGTTTGGGTGTTCCCATACTCCACCCATATATTCTGGTGCATTCCCAGATTTACTACAAGTAAACCTGGGGATGCGTAAACATTGTATGCCTTCGAGATAGAGGCACAACATGGAGAAATATCTTTATTTCTCCTTGTTTGTTCAGAATACAGCACACTTAGAAAGAGGAAAATGCATCTAAGGATTGCCTCTGTGCGGGAATGTTTCCCTTCCTCAATAAAAACAATCTTTCCAGCAACACAGGCACCCTTTCATTATGGCACAAAGGTGCCTGCGTTGGCGCTAGGTAGCACATAAAATAATCCCGGTTTAATGGTATTTATTTTTGGACATTTCCGTCTGTATTTTTCCATATTTATTTTTGTGCTAATTTTATAGTATTTATCCATATTAATTTCGTTTTTTGTGGAAATATGAAGCTGGCATTAGTATATTTCCATATTTATTTAACTGGTAAATATGCACTCATGCTTGAATGCCTACTAGGTTTCAGTGCTGTGAACACCCGCAGAAGATAAATTAATGCACTTTTAAGAAAATATGCACATTTCAGTATCAACCTTGTGCATTTCACCTGCTGTTAAAGCCTCTTTACTAAACTTCCTTTCTTTTTTAGCCCCCTTACCTATCAATCCACCCAGCTCTGCACCTGGCAGTCATGGCAGACAGTATTTAGAATTACTCAAAAAGTAACACAATTTCTGTTTTTATCCACATTTAAAAATAAATACAGAGAAGAAAATAAATGTTTTCAGTCTGTATGTATCTGTAAAAATCAGTAAAAACTGAAAATCTGGCATGCAACCGGTAGTAAGAGCAACCAGCAAACAGGGAGAGAGGCACAAAAAGTTGAAGGCACAATAACAGGTTGCAATAACAAAATCAAAAATGAAGGCACAGTACCAGGACAATTACAAAAATGGAATGCACAAATAGACAATTACAAAAATAAAAATCACAAATACCAGGACAATAACTGTACAATACCAGGACACGGACAGGTCTTGCACACAAAACGGGCACTAGCTGTGAGGCAGGCAGTGGCCTCGAACACCCACTGGCAGAGGAGATGGGGGGTCGTCGGCGGAGACTCAACAGCAGAGCTGCGGAGGGAGAGAATGGGTCCCTGGCTGGGAAGTCAGGTGTCCTGCTCCATGGTGCAAGGGTGCCTGCATTGGTGTTAGACTGCCAAAAGGGCGGCAATGCAAGGTAAAGGACAGGAATGCACCGTATTGGATTAAATATGGCCATTCCTGTCCTTTCCCTGTCGCTCAGTGCAGTGTATCAAGGTGACTTGCTGTGCTGCGTCACTTTCTCATAAATGAGTCCCAAAGTGTTGTGGTTCAAAACGATTAACTTAAATTTTCCATACAAAATTAAAAATCACCCATCACCATCTATATTTCCAGCTTTGAATGCTTAGTTTTACTGGACTTTTTAAAGACATATAGAATTGCAAATGAATTAACTTATTTTTGCTAAATCATTACGTATGCTATGCTTGCAACTGATCTGATATGGGTTTATTAAATTAAAATTGCTGCTGTCATCGCCCATCAGCAGATCAATAAACACTTTACTACTTTATGATATTTATTGTAAAATTTAAAGTTTGATAGCAGCGGCTTGCAAAATCAAAGCCTTTTACAAGTGGAGAAATAATGCTAACATTTGTCACAAGTCAGAAAAACATCATATAGTATTGTATACGTGTGAACACCTCCCTTCCTCTCCTTGAAAATTTATGTCTGAAGTACGCATATTATTTTCTAATAATAAAAGTATAAAGATTTGAAGAGATGCAGTTCTGAAAAAGTTCGTTTTTCACTAAAGCACATGCTGTAAACTTGTATGCTCTACTTAATTCAAGGTCATCCCAGTTAGTTAAAAGCCAATATATTGTCTGCTAAGCTAGTCTACAGACAGGTTTGTTTGAGAGGCAGAAATCAGCACAACACAGCCCTACTGGCTCTCTTCCCCCACTACCAGAGCCCCGTGCAGCAGGTGTACCCCAGGAATGCTCACTTTTGGCGCAGGTGCCAGGTTGTGAACAGGCCTGAATGAAGCCGAGAGCGTCAAGCGCTCGGTCCTTTGTAATGCTGAACTCGGGTCAGAGGCATTCGCACCTAACCCTGGGCCATCGCCATGACAACAAAGGGCCGAGGAGAGGCTCCCACCTTGCATATGACAGGTGAGCTGGGAGGGCTGGTGCAATGAATACGCGCCTGCATATTTCAGGTTAGGAGAGTTAGCCGAGAATGAAGAGTAGGGACCTACATTCCTGGGCGTTTCAGTAACTTAATGGCTTGACTTGTAAACCCAATGCAAAATTCTACTGGCATCTGTACGAAAATTTCAAGGATATAATGAAATTCCCATATAAAAATTAATTGCCTATCCTAAGTGAAAGAGACATATTTTATATTAAATTCCCTACACATATATACATATATATACTATATATATATACACACACATATATATATATATATATATATATATATATATAGTTTACAGACACATGTATGTATGTGTGTATATATATATATATATATATATATATATATATATATATATACATATATATATATATATATATATATATATATATACACACACACACACACTTGTTTTTCCATTGGGGAAAATATGTAAAGATTTTTTATATTGGGGGTTACTCCCCCAACATCCTCTTTTTTGTTACTTTTTTTATGTTTTCTTTTTTGGGGTAATCCCTCACCCCTTCTTTTTTTAAGCCCTTTACCTCCCTTTACTTCTTACCGCCCATGAACCCTAACACTTACCTCAATGTATTTTTACTTGCCCCTGAACCCTAAAAACCCTTACCTTTCATTTCCTCTACCTATCCCCTTTCTTCTACCCGCCATAGAACCCCCAAAACACTTTAAAACTTATTTCCCTGTTTTCTTACCCAACCCTGAACCCTAAAAACCCTTTTACTATACTTACTATCCTGTACCTTAACCCACCCTGGGACCCTAAAAGCCCCTTTAAGACCTTTATCACCCTGAACACTTACCCATTCCATTTCCCTAAAATCCCCCTTTTTTAATCACCTAATATTGGTGACATTTAAAAAATAATTATCTTCGTGATCAACTATTGTGTGGGAAAGTTCCCAAAAATGTATTGAATAGTACTTAACTGTGTAAAGCCGTCCTGCGGGGTAAAGACTGCATTCCTCTGTCTACTACTGTGAAATCATACTCATTTACTTTAGGCAGAACACCATGAGCTATGAAAAGTTCAACTAAAAAATCCGTCACTAAAATAAATGCATATTTAAGGATCTTGTAAGGGTGTGTTTTAATGAAGAACGAGAACATTAAACCATTAAGTACTTGCTTCGAAATAGCACAAACATTGGCATGCAGCTAGCATCGGCACATGGATGCATGTTAAAGACATGACTGTTGGCTTTGCCACTGAATCTGGAACAAAATCACCACATCGTATTAAAATATACTTTTCTTTTGTAGGATATTTGTCTTTGTAGCAGGTTAGGCAGCCTTTTCACATAAATTAAAGGATGATAAATGTTAGCATCTTCTAAAATGATTTTCACACAGAATGGCTTGCTCTAAGCTTGGGCGCTGTGCTGACATCGAAGACAGTGACTCCAGATTGTTGAGAAGTGCTGCTGCTCAATAGAAATGCACATACACCGGTGCCAGTGGGTGAACGTGCCTGGGCTGGAGCTGGGAGTGTCAAGGTCTAGGCCCTTTGACATTCAGAGCTGCCTGGGACGGCGCGCATTCACACCTCTTCCTCTGCTTTAGGCATGACAAAAGAAGCCCGGCAGTCGCACATCAACAGGAGGGGGAAGGGGCTGCTTCAGAGAATGAAGTACTGATACAGCTCTTCTCTTTGGAAGTCATTGATCGAAGTTGGTGGGATCGGCAGGGCACGGCGTTCCCCTACTTCTTTAAATCCAAAGATACCGTTCCCCTAGTTTTTTTTTATATTCATCATGCATTCCAGGACAGCATGAATAGCCAAGGCCTACAGATATGGCTCGGCGTTTGTGACTGTTAGGTGACGGCCAGACGGGCAGAGAAGGAAAAGGACTCTGTCTCTTCTTTGCCCAGAAAAGACCAGGACAGTGTACCTTCAGCTGCCTCCTCCTCTCTTTCCTGCTCTTATTCCCTCTCTTTCTGCCTCGCTCCTCCTCACTTTCTGAAAACCGTGACTTCAAGAAACGGTTCTCATCCTCTCTGTTCTCCTTTCTTTTTTATTTGTTCCCTTGTGAAATGGATCCATAAAATGAAAAAAACACTTGTGCTGGAAATGTCGTCTTTTTTGATATTTTTCTATTCCAAACAGCAGCCTAGAGAATACAAGGTTCAAAATATGGAAAATAAATAACTAAATAACGCAAGAAAGAGTGGTTGCAAAATGTCCAGATTTGTTTTCTTTTCTCCCAATCACATTTGCGCCACTTCACAGAGTTTGCCAGTGAAGCACCTAATTGATGGGCGGATCGGAAAACAAAATGTGTACCGCAGCTTTGTGTTCACGGATGTGGTGTTTTTCAACCATAGTGCTTTTGTTTTGCTTTTGCAGACATGCCAACACTCCCGATTCAGGCGGGAGACTACCGATTTCAAGGCTAGTCTCCCGCCTCCCGATTCCTACAAGCAAAAACCCGATTCCTAATTCTTCCAGCAATAGGCAGAGTAGCGATTCAGGGGCTCTAGAAGGGGTGAAAAACCAAAAAAGCCCCATTAACAAGCGAATGGTCTATTAAAGACCTTTGAAGTACTCGGGCGGCTGTGTGTGTGCCTGGGCTGCCACACGGGTGGGGTGTATATGAACTGCCAGCAACCTGCCAGGCCAGTGAGTGCAGAACACTTGCTTCACCCTCTCTCTGCCTGCCATTGCGCTCCATGCTTCTGAACGGTAAGAAAAAAACGTGCATTTGCGTTTCAAATGTCAGATCCTGCAGCAGGACACTTCCAAAGCCCATACATGACAGTAACCCGAATCAAGGCCCCATTCTCCCGATTTTTTTTAAAGAATCTCCCACTTTGCTCTTCTGAAATGTTGGCATGTATGGTTTTGTCACAATATAAGCACTGGACTGGGCATTGAAATGGGTCCCTTCAGGGCCCTGTAGTTATGTTCTTAACTTTTCAGGCAAAACCTTACACTGATTTCAGAATAGTGAGTGTAAAAGCGTTAAGGTAGCCATGTTATTCCAGCATACATTTACATGCTTTACATAATTCCCTATGGGTGTTCGGTATTTCCAGGATGTTGTTACTTTTTGTTTTACGCAGCATTTTACTCTCGTCTAATGCGTAATTTGAATTGAGTCGCATCCAAGTGTTTATAGTGGGGCACAATTGGGTTGTAGTTGAAGGCAGTGCAAGTTTGTTTCTCTTAGTGGAGCAGTATGGTGTTCAGTGGGGGAGAGTATGTGGCACTATGGTCAGAGCTGCCGAATTTGGAACTGGGGAACTGGGTTCAGCCTTCATGACCAGTCCCCCAGACCACTCTCCTGAGGGAGCACATTCCCATGCTAGACCTTAGAACGCCCCACAACACCTTAGAAGCCCTGGTATATTAGCACCAGGAGGTGGACCCTAGTGGGGGCAAGTATGGGATAACCTTGAAGGCCTGTCCACCACAAATCCATACTGAAGTTCACCTCCATTCTTGCGGGAAGGCCTATGAACCAGCACACCCTAGAGTGACAGTGACTCTGTCACTAAGGTGACAAGACCCTTGAGAAGGGCCGGCTTTAGGGCAGTGCGATCATTGTGACTGCACTGGGTGCTGACTTTGGGTGGGGGCACCAGCAACAATAAAAATGTCAAAATAACTCCAGTGATTAATGTTCTTCCTAGAGAAAGATCTAAGTTTTGTCTAGTGGAGGTTTTGGTTCATAGAAAGGTAGCGCAGAGGGTTGATGTGCCTGCTGCAAAGAACATCTACGATGCCAATCACAAAGTGCACATATTGTAAATAGGTCTGTGGGTTACTGCTTTTGTAAGAGAGATCCTTTTGTTTCTTGCAGTTTATAAGTCAAAATCCTAACATAGCACAGTGAGCTATTAACTGTCATTTTAGAGTTGCACGCAAACTGCAAGGTATAAATTAGAGCGTTGTGTTTTTTTCCCCAGTCTTAGATTATCCTAATGTTGCAAAAAGTGTTAATTTGGAAAGAAATCAATTCTGATTATTAAAGAGAACCCCCAACCATGGTATTATGTTTTAAATTCTGAGTTTGTGTTTCTCCAGATCAGTCACTATTAAACTATACTGCCTACTAGTTGTCATGTGACTCCTACACCCTGTAGCCCTTAGTCTTATGTAACCTTTCCTAATAGTGATTTACACATGTATAATTGATTGTCTCAATGTATTGTGTGGCGGCTCCTCTGCTAAGGGGGAGGAGCATCGCCCAACTGCCTTTCAACACGGCAAAAAAGGAAAATTTAAATGATAATAACACAATGTTATTATCATTTTATTTTTTTGTGTTAGCCAGTTTTGTGGGGCAGTCTCTGGAAAGATTTTGCCTCATTAGTACCAGTGTAACATACAAATGCAGCAGTGAGAAAAGTGATCAGTCAACCTTTGCAAAGAGCCCTCCACTTCACAGCAACAAATGGCACATGTTTTAGTAACTTTTGATCCGTTTGAGCTACAAATAGTTTATTAGATAACATTGTCAGATTATGTAGCATGTGTATCCATTGGTTGAATTAAATAACATAATAAGCTGTAACTGAGCAGTGAAATGCTAAACAAATACTAAAAATTGATATGTTTTGTGCTTTCTGGTCACACCTCTGACTCCGCCAACTGATTCCATCCTCTGGTTAGTCCCGCCCTCTTAGTCTCCACCCACAGTTCCCCTACTTTTTTTTCCCCACTTCGACCACTGTTGGAAGTACAATACTTTCCTGTATGCAGAGATGGAGAAAGGGGACCCCCGTCTCAGGTCTCTGAAAAGCGTCATTTCACCACATTCTTAGAAATGATTTTTTAACAACGACTGCAGTCCATCTGTGTCAAAATGTTAAATTTCGGGCGAAATACAAAATGTCTCATCTCAAATCTGTAGATATTTTTTTTTTAAAAGACAATCTGTACCCATGCATTATTGCAAGAGGTTACAACACACTTTGGATGAGCTTGCAATTTTTCTCTGGCTTGAATTTTCTCTCCGATAATATTTGGCTTTTATTCTGTGCTGTCTGTGTGATTCAGCACTGGGTTGTAGCAAGTCTCCCTTTGAATTGGAAAGCTGAGTGCATACACGCTGGGCTTTCATAGAGTCTCCTATAAATTTCTGGTATTATCCTTAAAGTTTTGTAAGTTGTATTTTAGCTTTTCCAATTTTAAATGCAGAACAATGAGCCTTAGAATGCAACAAGCATTGGCAAAGCAAATCGGTCTGGCCTGCATATTCAGCTGTACTGAACTGTACAGAACTGCTGTTTTTGCTTTAGTTAAAATTTCTATCTCATTCTCATTGGGTGGCCGCGTTCTAAAGTTGAGGCATTAAGCAGGCATAAAAGGTAAGATAGCATCCTAGACAACTACAGCAGAGTGCTAATAAACCTATCCAGCACTCGACTAAGCCTCGCCCTGTTGCTTCGGCCTGTAGTGAACAGAAAGCAACAAAGCAGCAGACTGATGCATGCACTGCTGTATTGGAGAACATACAGGATGCACTGCATGGCAGCTTGTTTTACTGTTATCAAACAAGAACCGCTCAGTATTGTGTCTGACACAGCTTCTTTGCTGCTGGTGAGAGGCATGGCAGCTTCCCAATCTCTGCATTGCAATGCCTTCATTACCTACCACGAATGCCATTCATAAAGATGTCAGACAGTGAGAGCCTTCCCAAGCCCACACAGGCTCTGCACCTCCTTATCTATGCCTGTTTGGTTGTTACCCATAACGCCAACCTGATTTCAAAGTATGGATAACCCAATTTTATGTGTCGAAGTTCTATGAAGTTTTCACAAGGCAAAGTGATTGACACGAAACAAGAAAATGAGTGCAAACATTTAGACGGCAACCGAGAAAGAGAGCGTGCATATATATTTGTATGAAAATAATGATATTGGAGAATATCCTTAAGTGCACATTACATTTTTGTAGGTAGGATCAGTGTATTTATTTATATTTTCTATTCACATATTCACAATAAAAGAAAACTGCTCGTTGTTAATCCCAACTCAGTTAACTGTGGGTAATGTTACTCTATCCTTCTCAACTAGTGCCATCCTTAGAGAGCAACACATACAGAACGTTACTATTTTCTGTTAAGTACCTGGTGTGCGCTGTTAGCACAAAATGATCTTATAAATGAAACGATGTGCCCTTTTTGTAAAAAAAAGAATATAATGAGTTACTGTCTCTTGAAATATTTCTGCAGCACACATACAAAGAGAAAATTGCCTTAAGGCATATTTTTTCTGCAGAAAGGGACCCCTTCCTGCACAAAAAACTATGCTGACCACAACGCAGACACCTTTGCACTGTTAGGTTGTCTGC
Organism: Triturus cristatus; assembly: GCF_964204655.1. NCBI lineage: Eukaryota > Metazoa > Chordata > Amphibia > Caudata > Salamandridae > Triturus > Triturus cristatus. The sequence continues at coordinate 311,971 of NW_028187635.1, read as the reverse complement.
ATTGGTGCATACCTGCTGAAATTGTGCCAGTGCAGGGAAAGAGCAGAAGTGTGTCACTTCTTCGTAGTCATAATAAGAGATTGATAGAAAAAAACAACATATGAGCATAAAAGCAAAGACACCGAAAGCCATGATTCAGGTTTAAAATACGGAATACGATACAGTATACAACCTAAAAGAAATTTCCATTAAAACATGCTTGTGCAAATGTTAAAAATACCACAATTATTATACAAAAAGTTGCAATTTGATCACGTTTCACTGGTAACCAATCCACATCCCCCCACACACATAGCACCAGAGTATACTAGGCAGTTAATTTCCCCATCATTTTTCATAGTCTAAAAGCTGCAGAGAGGAATTTATACACCATCAAACAGGTGTATTGGGATGATAGCATCTGCAGTTGGTGCAGAGCGGGTCGACATAATCTGACATTTTGGGCGCTCAAGAGTGGGAGTAAAAACCTTTCTAGCAAAAGAAAAATACATTAAGTGTGTTATGGGGAGAGCTTGAGTCACAAGGACACAAGCTCAGATTCATGAAAAGTTTTGCTAGGATATGAGACCAGGAAGTGCACTATATTAAATCTGGACCGTAATTAATTAATTCTCTGTGAGTGCTGTGAGTGCTGCAGAGGAAAATATAGATAAGATTTCATCTGGTCCGTAGTCACAAGTGGGATATAGGCAGGCACTCTTTGCTATGCACCACTTTTTACAGAGAAACTGCCTATTAATGTACAATTATATGTCACTGACTTGGGAGAAGTTCACCATGAGATATGGAAAGACCAGTCCACTGACATTTTTTTAACTAAATGAAACGCTGCTCATGAGGTGATCTTATAAAGGTAACGAAATGTTACAAGAATTATAAGAAAATGAAGACCATTATAATGTAAAGAACCGGCTTATAAAAAGACTCACAAACATTAGCATGCAGTCAATAGTGTTATTGATCAAAATGGAGAACAGTTGAAAAATCCCCTTCTTGTTGTGTGTTTCCATAGTGATGCGTGCCTCTATAGGATTGTAATCAGGTAAGGTGTGCTGTTGCACTAGGTGTGTTTTGAGGGCGTGACACAACAGCAAGCATTGATAGATATGTTTCTATGCATGTCATATGTGGCAGCAAGGTGTTGAAATGCACAGATGGCCCATGGGTATGCCCAGATGTGGATCCCTTGCTTGCTGTGCCACTGGATTCAAGCTAGCCTGGCTGATGAGGGGTAATACTCCAAAACCGGTCCCAGGATGCTTGATTCCGGTTAGGGAGGACCTGGCCTGTCAGTTCAGAATGAACTGTTCCCATCGGGAGCAGGATCAAGACTGATTTGCATATGGCTGTGTCCAAACTGGGATGGCATGGTGAGAAAAAGAACGATGGATTCAACCCAGAGCTCTTGACTGGGAGTGGGTGTTAGAAAAGTTTCAGCACTCTTTCCATCATCTTGTTGTGCTAGCCACTGCAAGGGGCAGGGCCTCCCAAGTGGACATGCTGTAGCAAGTACGGGAAAGTAGAGCTGTTATCCACTCCACTCTAATCTACCCCACTCTACCCGACTTTATCCCACTGCAGCCCATCCTACTGCTATCTACAAAACCTCACTCCATCGCACCCAACCCCACCCCACTCTAATCCTCTCCACTACAATCTATTCCACTCCAATCAACCCCACTGCAAACTACCACGCTCCAGTCATCCCTCTTCAATCTATGTTTTGTTATGTTGATTGGGTTTTGATATAGTGTGCAACTTGTCCGAGAAGGGACATCTCAGCCCTTTAACAGGCAGGAAATGAGAGGGCGTTGTAAGATCAGTTTGATAGAACACCCACATTTAAGATGTTTTTTAAAACTTACAAATAAACAGCGGGTGTTTATTCCAGTGAAGCGGAAAATGCCTGGTCTTCATATTTTACGTGTGAATGCATCAAGGGTGTAGCAGAAGCTGATTTTGTTATCTTAGTTTACTGTCAGGGAGGTATGGGGTAAGTCTATCCTGGAGATATTTTAGGCCTAATCCTGACCTAGATTTATAGGTGAGGGAAAGGAGTTTGAACAGTGCTCTTTTTTATGGTTAGCCAGTGGAGTGCTCTAAGTGTGAGGGCTGACGGAGTGTGTGGAGGCAGGTTGTTAACCATTCAGACAGTGATTTTTTGAACCACCTGCATTTTAGCTACCAGAGATTCGTTTATGCAAAGGAACAAATTGCCGTAATCTAGGTGACTGATGATTAATGCCTGACGAGTGCCTTCTGAGAATTCATAGGAAGCCATTGGAAGACTTTTCTAAGAAGGAGCAGTGTACCAAAGCAGGTACTGTAGATGGAGATGATCTGGTCTTTCATGGACAAAGTGTCATCCAAAAGTATACCCAAATTCCTAGCTGTTCTGCTGGGCACAGGGGGCATACCATGTTCAGCCGAACACCATTCATTCGACTAATAAAGTTGGGCTTTACCAAACAAAAGAATCTCAGTTTTGCCTCTATTCAGTTGGAGACAATTATGGGACATCCAAATTGCTATTTTCCTCATACAAGTAACAAATTGCTGTTTGACATTCTTGATGTCATACCCAAATTTAGATAACTAGTTGGGTGTCATCAGCAAAAGAGAGTATTTCAAACCCACAGGAATTTACCAAATTTGCTAATGGGACCACATAGATGTGAAAAAGTGAGGGGCTCAAGGAGGAGTCCTGATGGACCCCTTGTCCAAGCAGGTGGTTTAGAGTTATAAGGGCCAATAAAGACAGTCTAGACCCTGTGTTAAGAAAGTCCTTCAGCCAGTTGAGTCCGGCGCCCTTGATGCCAATCTGTTCAAAACCTTTGTGTTAGCATGGAATGTGAGAGGGTATTGGATGCCGCCAACAGATCAAGCAAAACCAACATGGTTGGATTTCCAGCATTAAGGGATAGCCTGATAGTATCTGCTGCGGCAAGAAGGGTTGTCTCCCTGCTGTGGGAAGGTCTGTGATCTGTTTGAGAAGCATCCATCAGCCCATAAGTCTCCAAATACGAGGACAGTTGTTTGTTGACGTGGGTCTCCAGAACTTTACCCAATAGAGGGAGGAAGGATTTCGGGCAATAGTTGGCTGGATTGCTCGGGTCTGCATTTATTTTTTTCAGAATTTATGTAACCTGGGCTGCTTCCCAATGTCGCAGAATAGCGGCTTGAGTCAGGGACTGGTTGCATAGGACTGTGATAACTGGAGCGAGAAGAGAAGAGAAGAGAAGAGAGAGTGGCAATGATATAAGGGGGACAGAGGTCAGAAGGAGAATCAAATTTTGCATTATGCAGCAGGTCATGCGTCTGTGTATTAGAGATAGGGTTAAATCTTTCCAATATTACTGATGCAGTCATTTGAGGTGACCCATTGGTTAGAGAAAGGTCTGGTGCATTCATCAGTAAATTAAAACTATTGTGAATATTGCCCATTTTAGTGTGAAAATGTCTTGCAAGGTGTCACCGGGTAGTTGAGAAGCAGGGATGGCCGCGAAGCAGGCTTCAGGTTTAGCAAAGTTGTTTAAGATTTTAAATAATTCTTTGGAGGAATTGCCTGCTTGTTCTATTTGGTTGACAAGGAAATGCCTTCAGGCTGATCTTTAACAGTGGTAGGTTCGAAGGGCAGATTTATATGTTTGTTTGTCTGTATTTGTTTTAGTAGCTCTCCATTTACGTGCATTTTTTGTCATTTTTCAGATCAGCTGTGTACCACGAAGCGTTAGGCCTAGACATTATTGCGGGAAGTTACTTATAAGTGGCAACGATATCAAGTGCCTCCTGAAAAGGTGTCATGAAATAGGGCTAAAGCTGCGTTTATGTCCTGTGAGTTGATCCTGGTAGGAATCTGAAAAATTATCAGGCAATGGTCGGTCCAGATTAGGGAAATTGGGGTGTTAGCTTGAAGAGAGTGGAGAGTAGAGAAAATGAGGTCCAGTGTGTGTCCCACTGCATGGGTAGGACCAGTCTTGGTCAAGTGAAGGTCTGGCAATCTCTAATCTACCCTACTACATTCCAATTTGCCCAACTCTGATCCACCCAATCTGCCCCACTCCACGTTAATCTATCCCATTTCACTCCACTCCCATCTATCCTACTCTACTCCTCTCTTTCCCAACCTATCTCACTCCACTGTAATATATCCAACTCCACTCCACCCCACTGTAATCTATACCACTCCACTCTACCCCACTCCACTCTACCCCAAGTCCAGTCTTCCCCACTCCAATCCATCCAATTTGCCTCACTCCACTCTACCACAATCTACCACACTCCAGTCCACTCTACTCAAGCTACCCCACTCCACTTCACTCCATACTACCACATGCCACTCAAATCTACTGAATTTTAGTCCAATGTAACCCACTCCAATCCACCCAATCTACTCCACTCCACTACACAGTACCACATGCCGCTCAAATCTACCCCACTCCAATCCTATCTACTCACCCCAATCCACTCAATCTATTCCACTCAACTCTACCCCAATCTACCACACTCCATATTACCACATGCCAACTCCACTCCAATCTACCTCAATCCACCCCACTCTACTCTTCCCCAATAACCACACTCAAGTTTACTCTACCCCACTCAACCTCACACCATACCACCACATGCCACTCAAATCTACCCCACACCAGTCCAATGTAGTCCAATCCAATCTGCCCCACTGCAGTCCACTCTACCCTAACCAACCAAACTCAATTCTACTCTACCCAATCTACCATACTCCACTTCACTCCAGATTACCAAATGCCACTGTAATCTACCCCATTTCAGTCCAATCTACCCACTCCAATCAACCCAATTTACTTGACACCACTCTACCCCAATATACCACATTCTATTCTACTCTAGCCAATCTACCCCACTCTACTTCACTCCATACTACCACATGCCACTCAAGTCTACCCAACTCCAGTCCAATCTACCCACTCCAATTCACCCTATCTACCACATCTACCCTACTCCATTCTGCCCCACTCCTATCTACTCAACTCCAATCTACCCCACTCCAATCAACCACACTCCACCCCAGTCTACAATATTCTGCCCAATCCACCACACTCCACTCAAATCTACCCCACTCCACCCCAACCTACCCCACTTCAATCTGCCCCAACTCCAATCTACAACGCTAATCTACCCAACTACACCACTCTAAATTACCCCACTACAATCACCCCACTACAATCTACCCTAATCCACCCCACTCCATTCTACCCACTCTACCCCACTCCAATGTATGGCAGTCTACCATGCTCCACTCTACCCCAATCTGGCCTATTCCACTATACCCCAATCTACCCCTCTCCAGTCTATCCTACCCCACCCCTTGAACTTTTAGCCTTGCTGAACAGCAGCCGCAGTGGTGTACAACACGGCTAAAACACATTGCCAAAGCCAATAGCAATCGCATAGGTGAGACTTATTGGATTTGCCAATGCTTATTTGTAAAGCTTTAGGAATAGTTTTTAAATTAAGCAATTGAAACAATTTAAATGTAATTGCATAATATGATAATATTCGAATATATCTTCTAAGAAGTTCATTAATTTTATAAGAACATACTTCAGTTCTCTGTCTGCAAGAACGTAACCCATAGCAAAGTGGAAGCTTAGTCACTCGCTTATCTAGCCAACATCTAAAAGAACATATTACAGTGTGCATATATATATGTAAACTGAGGAAAAGCAATATAAAATTCTGAATTCCTGGTACAGACATTAAAATGTAACAATAGGCATTGATGCCTGTAGGTTATGTGCACAAAAATTATCAATTCAGTTTAAACTGAATCGCAGTGCACCATCATTGTTTAGTTACAAATAAGGATCAAATGGCAAGAGCAAAGAATATTGGGATTTGAAACTGACCCAAATTACTTTTAGCAATGTTCATAAAACCACTAATAATTTTTACATACAAAAAAGTCTAACATCAATAGCTTCATGTAAATAAAGTTTTATTTTTAATAAATAGAGAAAAGTTTAATATGGATGAAAAATATTTGGATAAACACAACTTATGGAGCTTTTCCTTTGAAATATCTGTCCTTTCTGCTGCTACTAGGTGTTTCTGGTCAGCAAAGTGTGTTTAAATGCAAAGTGTGTTTAAGACTGCAGTACCGCCTCCTGTCTACGGGGGCAGAGCTGAGCAGAAATATAAACACACTTCATGAAACACAGGTCCCCACAAGGTAATTTTTTAAAAAGTTATAAAAATTGGCACAGATGTTCCTGAAGTCATTTTTTATCATTTAGAAGACATTGCCTTGTGGGGACCTGGGTTCAGGTCCCCACAGTGCAATCAAGTCCCCACAGCGTGAGTGTGTTATCACACCCAAGTCCCCACAAGGATAGTAACACAAACCCAACCACACACACACACAACCACACACACACAACTACAACCACACATACAACTAAACACACCACACAACACAACCACATACACACAACCACACACACAACCACACACAACCACAACTGCACCCACAACCACACCCACAACTGCACACACACAACTACACACACACAACCACACACACAACCACACACACACAACTCCACACACAACCCCCCACACACAACCCCCCCACACACACAAGCACACACAAAACCACACACACAACCACACACACACAACTACACACACAACCACACAGACAACCACAACCACAGACAACCACACAACCACAACCACACCCACACCCACACAACCACATCCACACAACCACACACACAAACACACACGACACACACACAACCACACACAACCACACAAATACACAAACACACAACCACACACACCCACAACCGCACCCACACATAACCACACATACAACCACAACCCCACACAACCACACATACATCCACACACACAACCACACGCACAGAACCACGGACACACAACCACACACACACACAACCACACACAACCAAACATACAACCATACACAATCACACACACACAACCACACACACACACAACCACACATACAACCACACATCCACACACACACCCACAACTGCACACACACAACCACACACAACCACACACACAACCACACACAACCCCCCCCCACACACACAACCCCCCCCACACACAACCCCACACACACAACCACAACCAAAAAAACACACTACCACACACACAACCACACACACAACCACACACAACCACAACCACACAACCACACATATAACCACACACACTGAACCACACACACCCAACCACACAACCACAAACAACCACAATCACACAACCACACACAACCACAACCACACAACCACAACCACACACACACAACCACACACACACAACCACAACCAATCACAACCACACCCACACACACACAACCCCACACACAACCAGGCACACAACCACACAGACACAACCACACACACACACAACCATACACACACAACCACACATACAACCACACACACATACAACCACACACACATCCCCAGACACACACAACCACACACAACCACAACCACACACACAACCACAACCACAACCACACCCACACAACCACACCCACACAACCATACCCATACAACCACACCCACACAACCACACACACAGCCACACACACACAACCACACCCACACACAAAACCACACACACCCACAACCACACACAAAACCACGCACACACACAACCACACACACAACCACAGACACACAACCACACACATACAACCACACACAACCACACAACCACACACTCAGCCACACACACAACCAAGCACACAACCACACACAAAACAATACACACACAACCAAGCCCACACACAACCACACATACAACCACACACACCCAACCACACACAACCACACACACAACCACACACACACAACCTCACACACAACCACACACAACCACACACACACCCACACAACCATACACCCACAACCACACACACAACCACACATACACAACAACACACACACACAACCACACATAGCCACACACACACAAACACACACACAACCACACACCCACACCACGACAACTACACACACACAACCACACACACAACCACACACACACAACCACAACCACACAAAACCACACAACCACACCCACACAACCATACACATAACCACACCCACACACAACCACACACACACCCACAACCACACACACAACCATGCACACAAACACACAAATACAACCACAAACACACACAACCACAACCGCACATACAACCATACACACCACACACAACCACACATACAACCACACAACCACACACACACAACCACACACAATCACAAATCCACACACAACCACAACTGCACCCACAACTGCACCCACAACACCACACACACAACCCCCCACATACACACCCACACACACTCAAGCCCACACACACAACCACACACACACAACCACACAACCACACACCAACACTACCACAACCACACACATATATCCACACACACACAAACACAACCAAACACACACATAACCACACACACAACCATACACAACCACACAGACAACCACAACAACACACACATCCACAACCACACACACAACCACAACTACACCCCCACACACACAACCACACAACCACACACAACCAGGCACACAACCACACACACACAAACCCACACACACAACCACAACCACACACAACCATACACACATAACCTCACACACAACTATACCCAACCACAACCATACACACACAACCACACATACAACCACACACAACCACACACACATCCCCAGACACACACAGCCACACACAACCACAACCACACACAACCACACCCACACCCACACAACCACACCCACACAACCACACCCATACAACCACACCCACAGCCACACACACACAACCACACCCACACACAAAACCACACACACCCACAACCACACACAAAACCATGCACACAACCACACACAACCACACACAACCACACACACACCTGCAACCACACACAACCACAACCACACACACACAACCACACACACACACAACCACACCTGAAACCACACACACAACCACAACCACACACACATAACCACACACACCACACCTACAACCACACACAAGACCACACACACAACCACTACACCCACACATACAACTGCACCCACCCACAACCACACACACAACCAGGCACACACAACCCCACATACACAACCACACACACAACCCCACACACACACAACCCCACACACAAACCCTCACACCACCCCCCCAAACACACACAACCCCACACACACAACCACAACCACACACACAACCACACACAACCACACCTGCAACCACACACACAACCACAACCACACACACAACCACACACACACACACCACACCTGCAACCACACACAAGACCACACACACAACCACACACACACAACCACACATATACAACCACACACAACCACACATACAACCACACAACCACACACACAGCCACACATACAACCAAGCACACAACCACACACAAAACAATACACACACAACCAAGCCCACACACAACCACACATACAACCACACACACCCAACCACACACAACCATACCCACACAACCTCACACACAACAACACACACAACCTCACACACCCACACACACACCCACACAACCCCACCCCCATAACCACACACACAACAACACACACACAACAACACACACAACCACACATAGCCACACACACACACACAACCACACACACACACAACCACACACCCATATAACTACACACACACAACCACACACACACAACCACACACACAACCACACAGATAACCACAACCACACAAACAAACACAACCACACACATAACCACAACTATACCCACACATACAACCGCACCCACCCACAACCAGGCACATACAACCCCACATACACAACCACACACACAACCCCACACACACACACAACCCCACACACAAACCCTCAGACCACCCCCCACACAAACACAACCCCACACACACAACCACAACCACACACACAACCACACACACACAACCACACACAACCACACCCACAACCACACACAACCACGCACACACAACCACACACACACACAACCACACCTGCAACCACACACACAACCACAACCACACACACACAACCACACACAAAACCACGCACACACACAACCACACACACAACCACAGACACACAACCACACACATACAACCACACACAACCACACAACCACACACACAGCCACACACACAACCAAGCACACAACCACACACAAAACAATACACACACAACCAAGCCCACACACAACCACACATACAACCACACACACCCAACCACACCCAACCACACACACAACCACACACACACAACCTCACACACAACCACACACAACCACACACACACACACACACAACCATACACCCACAACCACACACACAACCACACATACACAACAACACACACACAACCACACATAGCCACACACACACAAACACACACACAACCACACACCCACACCACGACAACTACACACACACAACCACACACACAACCACACATACAAAACCACACAACCACACCCACACAACCACACCCACACAACCATACACATAACCACACCCACACACAACCACACACACACCCACAACCACACACACAACCATGCACACAAACACACAAATACAACCACAAACACACACAACCACAACCGCACATACAACCATACACACCACACACAACCACACATACAACCACACAACCACACACACACAACCACACACAACCACAAATCCACACACACAACCACAACTGCACCCACAACTGCACCCACAACACCACACACACAACCCCCCACATACACACCCACACACACTCAAGCCCACACACACAACCACACACACACAACCACACAACCACACACCAACACTACCACAACCACACACACATATATCCACACACACACAAACACAACCAAACACACACATAACCACACACACAACCATACACAACCACACAGACAACCACAACAACACACACATCCACAACCACACACACAACCACAACTACACCCCCACACACACAACCACACAACCACACACAACCAGGCACACAACCACACACACACAAACCCACACACACAACCACAACCACACACAACCATACACACATAACCTCACACACAACTATACCCAACCACAACCATACACACACAACCACACATACAACCACACACAACCACACACACATCCCCAGACACACACAGCCACAAACAACCACAACCACACACACAACCACACCCACACCCACACAACCACACCCACACAACCACACCCATACAACCACACCCACAGCCACACACACACAACCACACCCACACACAAAACCACACACACCCACAACCACACACAAAACCATGCACACAACCACACACAACCACACACAACCACACACACACCTGCAACCACACACAACCACAACCACACACACACAACCACACACACACACAACCACACCTGAAACCACACACACAACCACAACCACATACACATAACCACACACACCACACCTACAACCACACACAAGACCACACACACAACCACTACACCCACACATACAACTGCACCCACCCACAACCACACACACAACCAGGCACACACAACCCCACATACACAACCACACACACAACCCCACACACACACAACCCCACACACAAACCCTCACACCACCCCCCCACACACACACAACCCCACACACACAACCACAACCACACACACAACCACACACAACCACACCTGCAACCACACACACAACCACAACCACACACACAACCACACACACACACACCACACCTGCAACCACACACAAGACCACACACACAACCACACACACACAACCACACATATACAACCACACACAACCACACATACAACCACACAACCACACACACAGCCACACATACAACCAAGCACACAACCACACACAAAACAATACACACACAACCAAGCCCACACACAACCACACATACAACCACACACACCCAACCACACACAACCATACCCACACAACCTCACACACAACAACACACACAACCTCACACACCCACACACACACCCACACAACCACACACCCATAACCACACACAACAACACACACACAACAACACACACAACCACACATAGCCACACACACACACACAACCACACACACACACAACCACACACCCATACAACTACACACACACAACCACACACACACAACCACACACACAACCACACAGATAACCACAACCACACAAACAAACACAACCACACACATAACCACAACTATACCCACACATACAACCGCACCCACCCACAACCAGGCACATACAACCCCACATACACAACCACACACACACAACCCCACACACACACACAACCCCACACACAAACCCTCAGACCACCCCCCACACAAACACAACCCCACACACACAACCACAACCACACACACAACCACACACGCACAACCACACACAACCACACCCACAACCACACACAACCACGCACACACAACCACACACACACACAACCACACCTGCAACCACACACACAACCACAACCACACACACACAACCACACACAAAACCACGCACACACACAACCACACACACAACCACAGACACACAACCACACACATACAACCACACACAACCACACAACCACACACACAGCCACACACACAACCAAGCACACAACCACACACAAAACAATACACACACAACCAAGCCCACACACAACCACACATACAACCACACACACCCAACCACACCCAACCACACACACAACCACACACACACAACCTCACACACAACCACACACAACCACACACACACACACAACCATACACCCACAACCACACACACAACCACACATACACAACAACACACACACAACCACACATAGCCACACACACACAAACACACACACAACCACACACCCACACCACGACAACTACACACACACAACCACACACACAACCACACACACAAAACCACACAACCACACCCACACAACCACACCCACACAACCATACACATAACCACACCCACACACAACCACACACACACCCACAACCACACACACAACCATGCACACAAACACACAAATACAACCACAAACACACACAACCACAACCGCACATACAACCATACACACCACACACAACCACACATACAACCACACAACCACACACACACAACCACACACAACCACAAATCCACACACACAACCACAACTGCACCCACAACTGTACCCACAACACCACACACACAACCCCCCACATACACACCCACACACACTCAAGCCCACACACACAACCACACACACACAACCACACAACCACACACCAACACTACCACAACCACACACACATATATCCACACACACACAAACACAACCAAACACACACATAACCACACACACAACCATACACAACCACACAGACAACCACAACAACACACACATCCACAACCACACACACAACCACAACTACACCCCCACACACACAACCACATACACACACATACAACCACACACACCCACAACCACACACAACCAGGCACACAACCACACACACACAAACCCACACACACAACCACAACCACACACAACCATACACACATAACCTCACACACAACTATACCCAACCACAACCATACACACACAACCACACATACAACCACACACAACCACACACACATCCCCAGACACACACAGCCACACACAACCACAACCACACACACAAGCACACCCACACCCACACAACCACACCCACACAACCACACCCATACAACCACACCCACAGCCACACACACACAACCACACCCACACACAAAACCACACACACCCACAACCACACACAAAACCATGCACACAACCACACACAACCACACACAACCACACACACACCTGCAACCACACACAACCACAACCACACACACACAACCACACACACACACAACCACACCTGAAACCACACACAAAACCACAACCACACACACATAACCACACATACCACACCTACAATCACACACAAGACCACACACACAACCACTACACCCACACATACAACTGCACCCACCCACAACCACACACACAACCAGGCACACACAACCCCACATACACAACCACACACACAACCCCACACACACACAACCCCACACACAACCCGTCACACCACCCCCCCACACACACACAACCCCACACACACAACCACAACCACACACACAACCACACACAACCACACCTGCAACCACACACACAACCACAACCACACACACACAACCACACACACAAACCACACCTGCAACCACACACAAGACCACACACACAACCACACACACACAACCACACATACACAACCACACACAACCACACATACAACCACACATACAACCACACACACAGCCACACATACAACCAAGCACACAACCACACACAAAACAATACACACACAACCAAGCCCACACACAACCACACATACAACCACACACACCCAACCACACACAACCATACCCACACAACCTCACACACAACAACACACACAACCTCCCACACACACACCCACACAACCACACACCCATAACCACACACACAACAACACACACACAACAACACACACAACCACACATAGCCACACACACACACACACAACCACACACACACACACAACCACACACCCACACAACTACACACACACACAACCACACACACACAACCACACACACAACCACATAGATAACCACAACCACACAGACAAACACAACCACACACATAACCACAACTACACCCACACATACAACCGCACCCACCCACAACCAGGCACATACAACCCCACATACACAACCACACACACACAACCCCACACACACACACAACCCCACACACAAACCCTCAGACCACCCCCCCACACAAACACAACCCCACACACACAACCACAACCACACACACAACCACACACACACAACCACACACAACCACACCCACAACCACACACAACCACAACCACGCACACACAACCACACACACACAACCACACCTGCAACCACACACACAACCACAACCACACACACACAACCACACACACACCACACCTGCAACCACACCTGCAACCACACACACAACCACACACACACCCCCACACAAGCACACAAGCACACACACACAACCACACACACAATCACACACACACACAACCATACACCCACACCCCCACACACCCATACAACCACACACATACAACCACAACCACACACACAACCACACACACAGCTAGACACACAGCCACACACACAGCCACACACAAACAGAACCACACACACACAATCAAACACAACCACACACACACAACCACATAATAAACCACAACCACACACAACCACACACACACCCACAACCACACACACAACCATGCACACAAACACACAAATACAACCACATACAACCACACACACACATACAACCACACACACACACACATACAACCATACACACCACACACAACCACACATACAACCACACAACCACACACACACAACCACACACACAACCCCACACAACCACACCTAACCACAAATCCACACACACAACCACAACCGCACCCACAACTGCACCCACAACACCACACACACAACCCCACACACACAGCCACACACACACAACCCCACACAACCCCACACACACAACCACACACACACAACCCCACACACACAATCGCAACCACACACAGATCCACAAACACACATAACCACACACACATATAAACAACCACATACACACAACCACACAAACACACAACCACAAACCCACACCACCACAACCACACACACACAAACACAACCAAACACACACATAACCACACACAACCACACAGACAACCACAACAATACACACATCCACAACCACACACACAACCACAACTACACCCCCACACACAACCACACCCACACATACAACCACACACACCCACAACCACACACAACCAGGCACACGACCACACACACATACAACCAAACCCACACACACAACCACACACAACCACACACACACAACCTCACACACAAATATACCCAACCACACACACCCACAACCACACACACACACCCCACACACATAGCCACACACACAGCCACACTCAACCCCACACAACCACACACACACACAACCACACACACAACCACATATATAACCACATACACTGAACCACACACACCCAACCACACAACCACACATACAACCACACACACAACCACACCCCCACACAAGCACACAACCACACACTCACAACCACAACCATTCACAACCACATACACAACACCACACACACACAACCATACACACACACACAACCAGGCACACAACCACACAACCCATACACACAACCACCCACACACAACCACACACAACCATACATACAACCACAACCACAAACACACAACCGCACACACAACCACACACACAACCACACACACAACCCCAGACACACACAACCATACACAACCACACACACCACAACCAAACCACACACACACAACCACAACAAACCACACAACTGCACATACAACCAGACACACACAACCACACACACACAATACACAACCACACACAGCCACATACACAGCCACACACACAACCACACACACACCACACCCGCAACCATACACACAACCACACCCCCACACAAGCACACACCCACAATCACAACCACACACACACCACAACCACACAACCGCAACCACACACCCACACCACCACACACCCACACAACCACACATACAACCACAACCAGGCACACAACCACACACACAGCCACACACACAGCTAGACACACAGCCACACACACAACCACACACACACCCCACACAAGCACACAAGCACAACCACACACACACAACCACACACACAACCACATATATAACCACATACACTGAACCACACACACCCAACCACACAACCACACATACAACCACACACACAACCACACCCCCACACAAGCACACAACCACACACACACAACCACAACCATTCACAACCACATACACAACACCACACACACACAACCATACACACACACACAACCAGGCACACAACCACACAACCCATACACACAACCACCCACACACAACCACACACAACCATACATACAACCACAACCACAAACACACAACCGCACACACAACCACACACACAACCACACACACAACCCCAGACACACACAACCATACACAACCACACACACCACAACCAAACCACACACACACAACCACAACAAACCACACAACTGCACATACAACCAGACACACACAACCACACACACACAATACACAACCACACACAGCCACATACACAGCCACACACACAACCACACACACACCACACCCGCAACCATACACACAACCACACCCCCACACAAGCACACACCCACAATCACAACCACACACACACCACAACCACACAACCACAACCACACACCCACACCACCACACACCCACACAACCACACATACAACCACAACCAGGCACACAACCACACACACAGCCACACACACAGCCACACACACAACCACACACACAACCACACATGCAACCACACCCGCAACCACACACAACCAGAACCACACACACACAACCACACAACCACATACTCACAACCAACACACACAACCACACACAACCACAACCACAAACACAACCACACACAACCACAACCACACACAAACCACTACCACACACACAACCACAAAACCACACACACACCACACACACAAAACCACACACATATAACCACAACCACACACACAACCATGCACACAACCACACACACAGCCACACACACAGCCACACACACAACCACACACACAACCACAACCACACACAACCACAATCACACACACAACCACAACCACAACCACACAACCACACCCACACAACCACACACACAACCACAGCCACACACACAACCACACACACACCCACAACCACACATACAACTATACACACAGACAACCACAACCACACACAACCACACACAACCACACACACATAACTACAACCAAACATACAACCAAACACACCACACACAACAACACAACTACACACAACCACAACTGCGCCCACAACCACACCCACAACTGCACACACACAACCATACACACACAACCACACACACACAACCACACACAACCCCACACACAACCCCCCCCCACACACACAACCACACACACAACTCCCCCACACACACAACCACACACACAACCACAACTACACACACACAACTACACATACAACCACACAGACAACCACACAGACAACCACAACCACAGACAACCACACAGACAACCACAACCACACCCACACAACCACATCCACACAACCACACACACAACCACACACACACAACCACACACAACCACACAAATACACAACCACAAACACACAACCGCACCCACACATAACCACACATACTACCACAACCCCACACAACCACACATACACAACCACACACACAACCACACACACACACAACCACACACAACCAAACATACAACCAAACACAACCACACACAACCACACACACAACCACACACACAACCACACACACAACCACAACCACACACACAACCACAACCACACACACACACAACCACAACCACACACACAAACACAACCACAACCATACCCACACAACCACACACACAACCACAGCCACACACACTACCACACACACACCCACACATACAACTACACACACAGACAACCACAACCACACACAACCACAGCCACACACAGCCACACATACAACCACACACACACCCACAACCACACATACAACTACACACACAGACAATCACAACCACACACAACCACACACACACACAACCACACACAACTACAACCACACATACAACCAAACACACCACACAACAACACAACCATACACACACAACCACACACACAACCACACACAACCACACACAACCACAACTGCACCCACAACCACACACACACAACTATACACACAACCACACACACAACCACACACACACACACACAACCACACACAACTCCACACACAACCCCCCCATACACACAACCACACACACAACCCCCCACACACACAACCACACACACAACCAAAACCACACACACATAACTACACACACAACCACACAGACAACCACAACCACAGACAACCACACAGACAACCACAACCACACCCACACCCACACAACCACATCCACACAACCACACACACAACCACACACACACAACCACACACAACCACACAAATACACAACCACACAACCATACACACCCACAACCGCACCCACACATAACCACACATACAACCACAACCCCACACAACCACAACCACACATACAACAACACACACAACCACACACACACAACCACACACACATACAACCACACACACACACAACCACACACAACCAAACATACAACCACACACAACCACACACATACAACCACACACACACACAACCACACACACAACCCCACACACAACCACACACAACCACACACACACACAACCCGCCCCCCACACACACAACCCCACACACACAACCACAACCAAAACAACACACTACCACACACACAACCACATACCCAACCACACCCAACCACACCCACACAACCACACATATAACCACACACACTGAACCACACACACCCAACCACACAACCACACACAACCACAACCACACAACCACAGACAACCACAACCACACACACACAACCACAACCAATCACAACCACACCCACACACACACAACCCCACCCACAACCAGGCACACAACCACACAGACACAACCACACATACAACCACACACACACATATAACCACACACACATCCCCAGACACACACAACCACACACAACCACAACCACCCACACAATCACACCCACACAACCACACCCATACAACCACACCCACACAACCACACACACAGCCACACACACAAAACCACACACACCCACAACCATACACAAAACCACGCACACACACAACCACACACAACCACACACACAACCACAGACACACAACCACACATATACAACCACACACAACCACACATACAACCACACAACCACACACACAGCCACACATACAACCAAGCACACAACCACACACAAAACAATACACACACAACCAAGCCCACACACAACCACACATACAACCACACACACCCAACCACACACAACCATACCCACACAACCTCACACACAACCACACACACAACCTCACACACCCACACACACACCCACACAACCACACACCCATAACCACACACACAACCACACACACACAACACACACAACCACACATAGCCACACACACACACACAACCACACACACACACAACCACACACCCACACAACTACACACACACAACCACACAAACACAACCACACACACAACCACACAGATAACCACAACCACACAGACAAACACAACCACACACATAACCACAACTACACCCACACATACAATCGCACCCACCCACAACCAGGCACACACAACCCCACATACACAACCACACACACACAACCCCACACACACACACAACCCCACACACAAACCCTCAGACCACACAAACACACAAACACAACCCCACACACACAACCACAACCACACACACAACCACACACACACAACCACACACAACCACACCCACAACCACACACAACCACAACCACGCACACACAACCACACACACACACAACCACACCTGCAACCACACACACAACCAAACACACACACCCACACACACACCACACCTGTAACCACACCTGCAACCACACCTGCAACCACACACACACCCCCACACAAGCACACAAGCACACACACACAACCATACACACAACCACACACACACACAACCACACACCCACACCCCCACACAACCACACACATACAACCACAACCACGCACACAGCCACACACACAGCTAGACACACATCCACACACACAGCCACACACAAACAGAACCACACACACACAATCAAACACAACCACACACACACAACCACATAATAAACCACAACCACACACACAACCACACACATACCCACAACCACACACACAACCATGCACACAAACACGCAAATACAAGCACATACAACCACACACACACATACAACCACACATACAACCATACACACCACACACAACCACACATACAACCACACAACCACACACACACAACCACACACACAACCACACACAACCACACCTAACCCCAAATCCACACACACAACCACAACCGCACCCACAACTGCACCCACAACACCACACACACAACCCCACACACACACAGCCACACACACACAACCCCACACAACCCCATACACAACCACACACACACAACCCCACACACACAATCGCAACCACACGCAGATCCACAAACACACATAACCACACACACATACAAACAACCACATACACACAACCACACAAACACACAACCACAAACCCACACCACCACAACCACACACACAAACACAACCAAACACACACATAACCACACACAACCACACAGACAACCACAACAATACACACATCCACAACCACACACACAACCACAACTACACCCCCACACACAACCACACCCACACATACAACCACACACCCACAACCACACACAACCAGGCACACAACCACACACACATACAACCAAACCCACACACACAACCACACACAACCACACACACACATCCTCACACACAAATATACCCAACCACACACACCCACAACCACACACACACACCCCACACACACAGCCACACACACAGCCACACTCAACCCCACACAACCACACACACACAACCACACACACAACCACATATATAACCACACACACTGAACCACACACACCCAACCACACAACCACACATACAACCACACACACAACCACACCCCCACACAAGCACACAACCACACACACACAACCACAACCATTCACAACCACATACACAACACCACACACACACAACCATACACACACACACACAACCAGGCACACAACCACACAACCCATACACATAACCACCCACACACAACCACACATACAACCACAAACACACAACCGCACACACAACCACACACACAACCACACACACAACCCCAGACACACACAACCATACACAACCACACACACCACAACCAAACCACACACACACAACCACAACAAACCACACAACTGCACATACAACCAGACACACACAACCACACACACACAATACACAACCACACACAGCCACATACACAGCCACACACACAACCACACACACACCACACCCGCAACCATACACACAACCACACCCCCACACAAGCACACACCCACAATCACAACCACACACACACCACAACCACACAACCACAACCACACACCCACACCACCACACACCCACACAACCACACATACAACCACAACCAGGCATACAACCACACACACAGCCACACACACAGCCACACACACAACCACACACACAACCACATATGCAACCATGCCCACAACCACACACAACCAGAACCACACACACACAACCACACAACCACATACTCACAACCAACACACACAACCACACACAACCACAACCACAAACACAACCACACACAACCACAACCACACACAAACCACTACCACACACACAACCACAAAACCACACACACACCACACACACAAAACCACACACATATAACCACAACCACACACACAACCATGCACACAACCACACACACAGCCACACACACAGCCACACACACAACCACACACACAACCACAACCACACACAACCACAATCACACACACAACCACAACCACACAACCACACCCACACAACCACACACACAAACACAGCCACACACACAACCACACACACACCCACAACCACACATACAACTACACACACAGACAACCACAACCACACACAACCACACACACACACACAACCACACATATATAACTACAACCAAACATACAACCAAACACACCACACACAACAACACAACCACACACAACCACAACTGTACCCACAACCACACCCACAACTGCACACACAACCATACACACACAACCACACACACACAACCACACACAACCCCACACACAACCCCCCACACACACAACCACACACACAACTCCCCCACACACACAACCACACATACAACCACAACTACACACACACAACTACACACACAACCACACAGACAACCACACAGACAACCACAACCACAGACAACCACACAGACAACCACAACCACACCCACACAACCACATCCACACAACCACACACACAACCACACACACACACAACCACACACAACCACACAAATACACAACCACAAACACACAACCGCACCCACACATAACCACACACACAACCACACACACAACCATAACCACAACCACACACACACAACCACACACACACACCACACCTGCAACCACACACACAACCACACACACCCCTACACAAGCAGACAAGCACAACCACACACACACAACCACACCCACACAACCACACACCCACACACCCACACACCCACACCCCCATACAACCACACACATACAACCACAACCACGCACATAACCACACACACAGCCACACACACAGCTAGACACACAGCCACACATACAACCACACCCCCACCCCCACACAAGCACACAAGCACAACCACACACACACAACCACACAAACAACCACACACACACACAACCACACAACCACACCCCCACACACCCATACAACCACACACATACAACCACAACCATGCACACAACCACACACACAGCCACACACACACAGCTAGACACACAGCCACAAACACACAACCGCACACACAACTGCACACACAACCACACACACAACCACACACACAACCCCAGACACATACAACCATACACAACCACACACACCACAACCAACCACACATACCACAACCACAACAAACCACACAACTGCACATACAACCAGACACACACAACCACACACACACAATACACAACCACACACAGCCACATACACAGCCACACACACAACCACACACACACCACACCCGCAACCACACACACAACCACACCCCCACACAAGCACACACCCACAATCACAACCACACACACACCACACCCACACAACCACAACCACACACCCACACCACCACACACCCACACAACCACACATACAACCACAACCACGCACACAACCACACACACAGCCACACACACAGCCACACAAACAACCACACACACAACCACACATGCAACCACACCCGCAACCACACACAACCAGAACCACACACACACAACCACACAACCACACACACACAACCAACACACACAACCACACACAACCACAACCACAAACACAACCACACACAACCACAACCACACACAAACCACTACCACACACAACCACAAAACCACACACACACCACACACAAAACCACACACATACAACCACAACCACACACACAACCATGCACACAACCACACACACAGCCACACACACACAACCCCACACACGCACACAACCCCACACACAACCCCACATACAACCCCCCACACACACAACCCCACACACACAACCACACACACAACCACACACAACCACACACACACCACACCTGCAACCACACACACACAACCACACACACACACAACCACACCTGCAACCACACACACAACCACACACACCCCTACACAAGCAGACAAGCACAACCACACACACACAACCACACACATACAACCACACACCCACACCCCCAAACAACCACACACATACAACCACAACCACGCACACAACCATACACACAGCCACACACACAGCTAGACACACAGCTATACACACAACCACACACACACACCCACATAAGCACACAACCACAACCACACACACACAACCACACACACAACCACACACACACAACCACACACCCACACCCCCACACACCCATACAACCACACACACACAACCACAACCAATCACAACCATACCCACACACACACAACCCCACCCACAACCAGGCACACAACCACACAGACACAACCACACACACACAACCATACACACACAACCACACATACAACCACACACACACATACAACTACACACACATCCCCAGACACACACAACCACACACAACCACAACCACACACACAACCACAACCACACCCACACAACCACACAACCACACCCATACAACCACACCCACACAACCACACACACAGCCACACACACAAAACCACACACACCCACAACCACACACAAAACCATGCACACACACAACCACACACAACCACAGACACACAACCACACACATACAACCACACACAACCACACATACAACCACACAACCACACACACAGCCACACATACAACCAAGCACACAACCACACACAAAACAATATACACACAACCAAGCCCACACACAACCACACATACAACCACACACGCCCAACCACACACAACCACACCCACACAACCACACACGCAACCTCACACACAATCAAACACAACCACACACACACCCACACAACCATACACCCATAACCACACACACAACCACACATACACAACAACACACACACAACCACACAAACAACCACACACACACAACCACACACCCACACCACCACAACTACACACACACAACCACACACACACAACCACACACACACAACCACACAAACAACCACAACCATACAGACAAACACCACCACCCACACAACCACAACTACACCCACACATACAACCGCACACAACCACACACACAACCAGGCACACAAAACCCCAAATACACAACCACACACACAACCCCACACACACACAACCCCACACACAAACCCACACACAACCCCCACACACACAACCCCACACACACAACCACACACACAACCACACACAACCATACACACACCACACCTGCAACCACACACACACAACCACACACACACACAACCACACCTGAAACCACACACATAACCACAACCACACACACACAACCACACACACACCACACCTGCAACCACACACACAACCACACACACCCCTACACAAGCAGACAAGCACAACCACACACACACAACCACACACACAACCACACACCCACATACCCACACACCCACACCCCCATACAACCACACACATACAACCACAACCACGCACACAACCACACACACAGCCACACACACAGCTAGACACACAGCCACACACACAACCACACACACACCCACACAAGCACACAAGCACAACCACACACACACAACCACACACACAACCACACACACACAACCACACACACACACAACCACACACCCATACAACCACACACATACAACCACAACCATGCACACAACCACACACAAAGCCACACACACAGCTAGACACACACACAACCGCACACACAACCACACACACAACCACACACACAACCACACACACAACCCCAGACACACACAACCATACACAACCACACACACCACAACCAACCACACATACCACAACCACAACAAACCACACAACTGCACATACAACCAGACACACACAACCACACACACACAATACACAACCACACACAGCCACATACACAGCCACACACACAACCACACACACACCACACCCGCAACCACACACACAACCACACCCCCACACAAGCACACACCCACAATCACAACCACACACACACCACACCCACACAACCACAACCACACACCCACACCACCACACACCCTCACAACCACACATACAACCACAACCACGCACACAGCCACACACACAGCCACACACACAGCCACACACACAACCACACACACAACCACACATGCAACCACACTCGCAACCACACACAACCAGAACCACACACACATAACCACACAACCACACACACACAACCAACACACACAACCACACACAAATACAACCACAAACACAACCACACACAACCACACACAAACCACTACCACACACACAACCACAAAACCACACACACCACACACACAAAACCACACACATACAACCACAACCACACACACAACCATGCACACAACCACACACACAGCCACACACACAGCCACACACACAACCACACACACAACCACAACCACACACAACCACAATCACACACACAGCCACAACCACAACCATACCCACACAACCACACACACAACCACAGCCACACACAGCCACACACACAACCACACACACACCCACAACCACACATACAACTACACACACAGACAACCACAACCACACACAACCACACACACACACAACCACACACACACACACAACTACAACCACACATACAACCAAACACACCACACACAATCACACACAACCACACACAACCACACACAACCACAACTGCACCCACAACCGTACCCACAACTGCACACACACAACCACACACACAACCACACACACACAACCACACACAACCCCACACACAACCCCCCACACACACAACCCCCCCACACACACAACCACACACATACAACTACACACACAACCACACAGACAACCACACAGACAACCACAACCACAGACAACCACACAGACAACCACAACCACACCCACACAACCACATCCACACAACCACACACACAACCACACACACACAACCACACAAATACACAACCACAAACACACAACCGCACCCACACATAACCACACATATAACCACAACCCCACACAACCACACATACAACCACACACACAACCACACACACACAACAACAGACACAACCACACACACACACAACCACACACAACCAAACATACAACAACACACAACCACACACAAAACCACACACATACAACCACAACCACACACACAACCATGCACACAACCACACACACAGCCACACACACAGCCACACACACAACCACACACACAACCACAACCACACACACAACCACAACCACACACACACACACAACCACACACACAACCACACACACAACCCCAGACACACACAACCATACACAACCACACACACCACAACCAACCACACATACCACAACCACAACAAACCACACAACTGCACATACAACCAGACACACACAACCACACACACACAATACACAACCACACACAGCCACATACACAGCCACACACACAACCACACACACACCACACCCGCAACCACACACACAACCACACCCCCACACAAGCACACACCCACAATCACAACCACACACACACCACACCCACACAACCACAACCACACACCCACACCACCACACACCCTCACAACCACACATACAACCACAACCACGCACACAGCCACACACACAGCCACACACACAGCCACACACACAACCACACACACAACCACACATGCAACCACACTCGCAACCACACACAACCAGAACCACACACACATAACCACACAACCACACACACACAACCAACACACACAACCACACACAAATACAACCACAAACACAACCACACACAACCACACACAAACCACTACCACACACACAACCACAAAACCACACACACCACACACACAAAACCACACACATACAACCACAACCACACACACAACCATGCACACAACCACACACACAGCCACACACACAGCCACACACACAACCACACACACAACCACAACCACACACACAACCACAATCACACACACAGCCACAACCACAACCATACCCACACAACCACACACACAACCACAGCCACACACAGCCACACACACAACCACACACACACCCACAACCACACATACAACTACACACACAGACAACCACAACCACACACAACCACACACACACACAACCACACACACACACACAACTACAACCACACATACAACCAAACACACCACACACAATCACACACAACCACACACAACCACACACAACCACAACTGCACCCACAACCGTACCCACAACTGCACACACACAACCACACACACAACCACACACACACAACCACACACAACCCCACACACAACCCCCCACACACACAACCCCCCCACACACACAACCACACACATACAACTACACATACAACCACACAGACAACCACACAGACAACCACAACCACAGACAACCACACAGACAACCACAACCACACCCACACAACCACATCCACACAACCACACACACAACCACACACACACAACCACACAAATACACAACCACAAACACACAACCGCACCCACACATAACCACACATATAACCACAACCCCACACAACCACACATACAACCACACACACAACCACACACACACAACAACAGACACAACCACACACACACACAACCACACACAACCAAACATACAACAACACACAACCACACACAAAACCACACACATACAACCACAACCACACACACAACCATGCACACAACCACACACACAGCCACACACACAGCCACACACACAACCACACACACAACCACAACCACACACACAACCACAACCACACACACACACACAACCACAAACAACACACAAACACAACCACAACCATACCCACACAACCACCCCCACACAACCACACACACAACCACAGCCACACACAGCCACACACTACCACACACATACCCACAACCACACATACAAATACACACAAACACAACCACAACCATACCCACACAACCACACACACAACCACAGCCACACACACTACCACACACACACCCACACATACAACTACACACACAGACAACCACAACCACACACAACCACAGCCACACACAGCCACACACACAACCACACACACACCCACAACCATACATACAACTACAACCACACATACAACCAAACACACCACATAACAACACAACCACACACACACAACCACACACACAACCACACACAACCACACACAACCACAACTGCACCCACACCCACAACTGCACACACACAACTACACACACAACCACACACACAACCATACACAACTCCACACACAACCCCCCCACACACACAACCACACACACAACCCCCCCACAACCACAACCACACCCATACCCACACAACCACATCCACACAACCACACACACAACCACACACACACAACCACACACAACCACACAAATACACAACCACACAACCATAAACACCCATAACCACACCCCACACATAACCACACATACAACCAGAACCCCACACAACCACAACCACACATACAACCACACACACAACCACACACACACAACCACACACACACACAACCACACACACACACAACCACACACAACCAAACATACAACCACACACAACCACACACACACAACCACACACACAACCACACACAACCACACACAAACCCCCCCACCCACACACACAACCCCACACACACAACCACAACCAAAACAACACACTACCACACACACAACCACACACACAACCACACCCAACCACACCCACACAACCACACATATAACCACACACACTGAACCACACACACCCAACCACACAACCACACATAACCACAACCACACAACGTCAGACAACCACAACCACACACACACAACCACAACCAATCACAACCATACCCACACACACACACAACCCCACCCACAACCAGGCACACAACCACACAGACACAACCACACACACACAACCATACACACACAACCACACATACAACCACACACACACATACAACTACACACACATCCCCAGACACACACAACCACACACAACCACAACCACACACACAACCACACCCACACAACCACACAACCACACCCATACAACCACACCCACACAACCACACACACAGCCACACACACAAAACCACATACACCCACAACCACACACAAAACCACACACACACACAACCACACACAACCACAGACACACAACCACAGACACACAACCACACACATACAACCACACACAACCACACATACAACCACACAACCACACACACAGCCACACACACAACCAAGCACACAACCACACACAAAACAATATACACACAACCAAGCCCACACACAACCACACATACAACCACACACGCCCAACCACACACAACCACACCCACACAACCACACACGCAACCTCACACACAACCAAACACAACCACACACACACCCACACAACCATACACCCATAACCACACACACAACCACACATACACAACAACACACACACAACCACACAAACAACCACACACACACAACCACACACCCACACCACCACAACTACACACACACAACCACACACACACAACCACACACACACAACCACACAAACAACCACAACCATACAGACAAACACCACCACACACACAACCACAACTACACCCACACATACAACCGCACACAACCACACACACAACCAGGCACACAAAACCCCAAATACACAACCACACACACAACCCCATACACACACACAACCCCACACACAACCCCACACACAACCCCCTACACACACAACCCCACACACACAACCACACACACAACCACACACAACCACACACACACCACACCTGCAACCACACACACACAACCATACACACACAACCACACCTGAAACCACACACATAACCACAACCACAACCACACACACACAACCACACACACACCACACCTGCAACCACACACACAACCACACACACCCCTACACAAGCAGACAAGCACAACCACACACACACAACCACACACACACAACCACACACCCACACACCCACACCCCCATACAACCACACACATACAACCACAACCACGCACACAACCACACACACAGCCACACACACAGCTAGACACACAGCCACACACACAACCACACACACACACCCACACAAGCACACAAGCACAACCACACACACACAACCACACACACAACCACACACACACACAACCACACACACACACAACCACACACCCATACAACCACACACATACAACCACAACCATGCACACAACCACACACAAAGCCACACACACAGCTAGACACACAACCGCACACACAACCACACACACAACCACACACACAACCCCAGACACACACAACCATACACAACCACACACACCACAACCAACCACACATACCACAACCACAACAAACCACACAACTGCACATACAACCAGACACACACAACCACACACACACAATACACAACCACACACAGCCACATACACAGCCACACACACAAACACACACACACCACACCCGCAACCACACACACAACCACACCCCCACACAAGCACACACCCACAATCACAACCACACACACACCACACCCACACAACCACAACCACACACCCATACCACCACACACCCTCACAACCACACATACAACCACAACCACGCACACAGCCACACACACATCCACACACACAGCCACACACACAACCACACACACAACCACACATGCAACCACACCCGCAACCACACACAACCAGAACCACACACACATAACCACACAACCACACACACACAACCAACACACACAACCACACACAAATACAACCACAAACACAACCACACACAACCACAACCACACACAAACCATTACCACACACACAACCACAAAACCACACACACCACACACACAAAACCACACACATACAACCACAACCACACACACAACCATGCACACAACCACACACACAGCCACACACACAGCCACACACACAACCACACACACAACCACAACCACACACACAACCACAATCACACACACAACCACAACCACAACCATACCCACACAACCACACACACAACCACAGCCACACACAGCCACACACACAACCACACACACACCCACAACCACACATACAACTACACACACAGACAACCACAACCACACACAACCACACACACACACAACCACACACACACACACAACTACAACCACACATACAACCAAACACACCACACACAATCACACACAACCACACACAACCACAACTGCACCCACAACCGCACCCACAACTGCACACACACAACCACACACACACAACCACACACACACAACCACACACAACCCCACACACAACCCCCCCACACACAACCCCCCACACACACAACCAAACACATACAACTACACACACAACCACACAGACAACCACACAGACAACCACAACCACAGACAACCACACAGACAACCACAACCACACCCACACAACCACATCCACACAACCACACACACAACCACACGCACACAACCACACAAATACACAACCACAAACACACAACCGCACCCACACATAACCACACATACAACCACAACCCCACACAACCACACATACAACCACACACACAACCACACACACACAACAACAGACACAACCACACACACACAACCACACACAACCAAACATACAACCACACACAACCACACACAAAACCACACACATACAACCACAACCACACACACAACCATGCACACAACCACACACACAGCCACACACACAGCCACACACACAACCACACACACAACCACAACCACACACACAACCACAACCACAAACAACACACAAACACAACCACAACCATACCCACACAACCACACCCACACAACCACACACACAACCACAGCCACACACAGCCACACACACTACCACACACATACCCACAACCACACATACAAATACACACACAGACAACCACAACCACAGCCACACAATCAGCCACACACACAACCACACACACACCCACAACCACACATACAACTACACACACAATCACAACCACACACAACCACACACACACACAACCACACACACACAACTACAACCACACATACAACCAAACACACCACACAACACAACCACACACACACAACCACACACACAACCACACACAACCAAACACAACCACAACTGCACCTACAACTGCACACACAACTGCACACTCACAACTACACACACACAATCACACACACAACCACACACACACAACCACACACAACTCCATACACAACGCCCCCCACACACAACCACACACACAACCCCCACACACACAACCCCCACACACACAACCACAACCACACACACACAACTACACACACAACCACACAGACAACCACAACCACAGACAACCACACAGACAACCACAACCACACCCATACCCACACAACCACATCCACACAACCACACACAACCACACAAATAAACAACCACAAACACACAACCACACAACCATACACACCCACAACCGCACCCACACATACAACCACAACCCCACACAACCACAACCACACACACAACCATACACACAACCACACACACACACAACCACACACATACACAACCAAACATACAACCACACACAACCACACACACACAACCACACACACACACAACCACACATACAACCACACCCATAACTGCACACGCAGAACCCCACACACACACAACCACACACACAACCACACACAACCCCACACACACACAACCTCCCCACACACACACACAACCACAACCAAAACAACACACTACCACACACACAACCACACACCAAACCACACCCAACCACACCTACACAACCACACATATAACCACACACACTGAACCATACACACCCAACCACACAACCACACACAACCACAACCACACACAACCACAACCACACAACCACAACCATACACACAACCACACACACACAACCACAACCAATCACAACCACACACACACAACCCCACACACAACCAGGCACACAACCACACAGACACAACCACACACACACAACCATACACACACAACCACACATACAACTACACATACAACCACACACACACATACAACCACGCACACATCCCCAGACACACACAACCACAACCACACACACAACCACAACCACACCCACTCAACCACACCCATACACCCACACCCACACAACCACACCCACAGCCACACACACAACCACACCCACACACAAAACCACACACACCCACAACCACACACAAAACCACGCACACACACAACCACACACAACCACACACACAACCACAGACACACAACCACATACATACAACCACACACAACCACACATACAACCACACAACCACTCACAAAACAATACACACACAACCAAGCCCACACACAACCACAAATGCAACCACACACACCCAACCACACACAACCACACCCACACAACCACACAGACAACCACACACACACAACCTCACACACAACCACACATAACCACACACACACCCACACAACCATACACCCACAACCACACACACAACCACACATACACAACAACACACACACAACCACACATAGCCACACACACACACAAACAACCACAAACACACAACCACACACCCACACCACCACAACTACACACACAACCACACACACACAACCACACACACACAACAACACAGACAACCACAACCACACAGACAAACACCACCACACACACAACCACAACTACATCCACACATACAACTGCACACAACCACACACACAACCAGGCACACACAACCCCAAATACACAACCACACACACACAACCCCACACACACACACAACCCCACACACAAACCCACACATAACCCCCCCCACACACACAACCACAACCACACACACACCACACCTGCAACCACACACAACCACACACACACAACCACACCTGAAACCACACACACACAACCATATACACACCACACCTGCAACCACACACACAACCACACACACACCCCCACACAAGCAGACAAGCACAACCACACACACACAACCACACACACACACAACCACACACCCACACCCCCATACAACCACACACACAACCACACACACAGCTAGACACACAGCCACACACACAGCCACACACAACCAAAACCACATACACACAATCACACACACAACCACACACACAACCACATAATAAACCACAACCACACACACAACCACAACCACACAAAACCACACACACAACCACACACACGACCACAACCACACAACCACACCCACACAACCATACACATAACCACACCCACACACAACCACACACACACACACAACCATGCACACAAACACACAAATACAACCACACACACACAACCACAACCACACATACAACCATACACACCACACACAACCACACAACCACACACACACAACCACAAATCCACACACACAACCCCACACACACACACAGCCACACACACTGAAGCCCACACACACACAACCACACACACAACCCCACACAACCCCACACACACAACCACACACAGAACCACAAACACACATAACCATACACACATACAAACAACCACACACACAACCACACAAACACACAACCACACACCCAACCACACCCAACCACACCCACACAACCACACATATAACCACACACACTGAACCACACACACCCAACCACACAACCACACACAACCACAACCACACAACCACAGACAACCACAACCACACACACAAAACCACACACAACCACAACCAATCACAACCACATCCACACACACACAACCCCACCCACAACCAGGCACACAACCACACAGACACAACCACACACACACAACCATACACACACAACCACACATACAACCACACACACACATACAACCACACACACATCCCCAGACACACACAACCACACACAACCACAACCACACACACAACCACAACCACACCCACACAACCACACCCACACAACCACACCCATACAACCACACCCACACAACCACACACAGCCACACACACAAAACCACACACACCCACAACCACACACAAAACCATGCACACACACAACCACACACAACCACACACACAACCACAGACACACAACCACACACATACAACCACACACAACCACACATACAACCACACAACCACACACACAGCCACACACACAACCAAGCACACAACCACACACAAAACAATACACACACAACCAAGCCCACACACAACCACACATACAACCACACACGCCCAACCACACACAACCACACCCACACAACCACACACACGCAACCTCACACACAACCACACACAACCACACACACACCCATACAACCATACACCCATAACCACACACACAACCACACATACACAACAACACACACACAACCACACATAGCCACACATACACACAAACAACCACACACACACAACCACACACCCACACCACCACAACTACACACACACAACCACACACACACAACCACACACACACAACCACACAGACAACCACAACCATACAGACAAACACCACCACACACACAACCACAACTACACCCACACATACAACCGTACACAACCACACACACAACCAGGCACACACAACCCCAAATACACAACCACACACACACAACCCCACACACACACACAACCCCACACACAAACCCACACACAACCCCCCACACACAACCACACACACACCACACCTGCAACCACACACAACCACATACACACAACCACACACACACACAACCACACCTGAAACCACACACACAACCACAACCACACACACACAACCACACACACACCACACCTGCAACCACACACACAACTACACACACCCCTACACAAGCAGACAAGCACAACCACACACACACAACCACACACACACAACCACACACCCACACACCCACACCCCCATACAACCACACACATACAACCACAACCATGCACACAACCACACACACAGCCACACACACAGCTAGACACACAGCCACACACACAACCACACACACACCCCCACACAAGCACACAAGCACAACCACACACACACAACCACACACACAACCACACACACACACAACCACACACACACACACACATACCCATACATCCACACACATACAACCACAACCATGCACACAACCACACACACAGCCACACACACAGCTAGACACACAGTCACACACACAGCCACACACAACCAGAACCACACACACACAATCACACACAACCACACACACACAACCACATAATAAACCACAACCACACACAACCACACACACAACCACACACACAACCATACACATAACCACACACACAACCACACACACACACCCACAACCACACACATAACCATGCACACAAACACACAAATACAACCACATACAACCACACACACACACACAACCACAACCACACATACAACCATACACACCACACACAACCACACATACAACCACACAACCACACACAAACCACCACACACACAACCACACACAACCACACCTAACCACAAATCCACACACACAACCACAACCGCACCCACAACTGCACCCACAACACCACACACACAACCCCCCACACACACAGCCACACACACACAACCCCACACACACAACCACACACACACAACCCCACACAACCCCACACACAACCCCACACACACAACCCCACACACACAATCGCAACCACACGCAGATCCACAAACACACATAACCACACACACATACAAACAACCACACACACACAACCACACAACCACACATACAAACAACCATACACACACAACCACACAAACACACAACCACACACCCACACCACCACAACCACACACAACCACACACACACAACACAACCAAACACACACATAACCACACACAACCACACAGACAACCACAACAATACACACATCCACAACCACACACATAACCACAACTACACCCCCACACACACAACCACACCCACACATACAACCACACACACCCACAACCACATAAAACCAGGCACACAACCACACACACACAACCAAACCCACACACACAACCACAACCACACACACACAACCTCACACACAACTATACCCAACCACACACACCCACAACCAAACACACACACCCCACACACACAGCCACACTCAACCACACACAACCACACACACACAACCACACACACACAACCACATATATAACCACGTACACTGAACCACACACACCCAACCACACAATCACACACACAACCACACACACAACCACACCCCCACACAAGCACACAACCACACACACACAACCACAACCATTCACAACCACATACACAACACAACACCACACACACACAACCACACACACAAAACCAGGCACACAACCACACAACCCATACACACAACCACCCACACACAACCACCCACACACAACCACCCACACACAACCACACACACAACCACACATACAACCACAACCACAAACACACAACCGCACACACAACCACACACACAACCACACACACAAACCCAGACACACACAACCATACACAACCACACACACCACAACCAAACCACACACACTCAACCACAACAAACCACACAACTGCACATACAACCAGAGACACACAACCACACACACACAATACACAACCACACACAGCCACATACACAACCAAACACACACCACACCTGCAACCACACACACAACCACACCCCCACACAAGCACATACCCACAATCACAACCACACACACACCACAACCACACAACCACAACCACACACCCACACCACCACACACCCACACAACCACACATACAACCACAACCACACACACAACCACACACAGAGCCACACACACAGCCACACACACAACCACACATGCAACTACACCCGCAACCACACACAACCGGAACCACACACACACAACCACACACACAACCAACACACACAACCACACACAACCACAACCACAAACACAACCACACACAACCACAACCACACACAAACCACTACCACTCACACAACCACAAAACCACACACACAAAACCACACACATACAACCACAACCACACACACAGCCACACACACAACCACACACACAACCACAACCACACACACAACCACAATCACACACACAACCACAACCACAACCATACCCACACAACCACACCCACACAACCACACACACAACCACAGCCACACACAGCCACACACACACCCACACACATACCCACAACCACACATACAACTACACACACAGACAACCACAACCACACACACACACAACCACACACACACAACCACAACCACACACACAACCAAACACACCACACACAACCACACACAACCACACACAACCACAACTGCACCCACAACCGCACCCACAACTGCACACACACAACCACACACACACAACCACACACAACCACACACAACCCCACACACAACCCCCCCACACACAACCCCCACACACACACAACCACAACCACACACATACAACTACACACACAACCACACAGACAACCACACAGACAACCACAACCACAGACAACCACACAGACAACCACAACCACACCCACACAACCACATCCACATAACCACACACACAACCACACACACACAACCACACAAATACACAACCACAAACACACAACCGCACCCACACATAACCACACATACAACCACAACCCCACACAACCACACATACAACCACACACACAACCACACACACACAACTACAACCACACATACAACCAAACACACCACACACAACCACACACAACCACACACAACCACACACAACCACAACTGCACCCACAACCGCACCCACAACTGCACACACACAACCACACACACACAACCACACACAACCCCACACACAACCCCCACACACAACCCCCCCACACACACAACCACAACCACACACATACAACTACACACACAACCACACAGACAACCACACAGACAACCACAACCACAGACAACCACACAGACAACCACAACCACACCCACACAACCACATCCACATAACCACACACACAACCACACACACACAACCACACAAATACACAACCACAAACACACAACCGCACCCACACATAACCACACATACAACCACAACCCCACACAACCACACATACAACCACACACACAACCACACACACACAACCACACACACAACCACACACACACAACCACACACAACCAAACATACAACCACACACAACCACACATAAAACCATACACATACAACCACAACCACACACACAACCATGCACACAACCACACACACAGCCACACACACAGCCACACATACAGCCACACACACAACCACACACATAACCACAACCACACACACAACCACAACCACACACACAACCACAACCACACACACAAACACAACCACAAACACAACCACAACCATACCCACACAACCACACCCACACAACCACACACACAACCACAGCCACACAAAGCCATACACACTACCACACACACACCCACAACCACACATACAACTATACACACAGACAACCACAGCCACACACAGCCACACACACAACCACACACACCCACAACCACACATACAACTACACACACAGACAATCACAACCACACACAACCACACACACACACACAACTACAACCACACATACAACCAAACACACCACACAACAACACAACCACACACACACAACCACACACACAACCACACACAACCACAACTGCACCCACAACCGCACCCACAACTGCACACACACAACTACACACACACAACCACACATACAACCACACACACAACCACACACAACTCCACACACAATGGCCCCCCACACACAACCACACACACAACCCCCACACACATACAACCACAACCACACACACACACAACTACACACACAACGACACAGACAACCACAACCACAGACAACCACACAGACAACCACAACCACACCCATACCCACACAACCACATCCACACAACCACACACACAACCACACAAATACACAACCACAAACACACAACCACACAACCATACACACCCACAACCGCACCCACACATACAACCACAACCCCACACAACCACA
Organism: Triturus cristatus; assembly: GCF_964204655.1. Classification (NCBI taxonomy): domain Eukaryota; kingdom Metazoa; phylum Chordata; class Amphibia; order Caudata; family Salamandridae; genus Triturus; species Triturus cristatus. The sequence goes on along the minus strand of NW_028187635.1, from coordinate 270,249 downwards.
ACCACACACACAACCACACACACACACAACCACACACACACACACAACAAAACATACAACCACACACAACCACACACACACACAACCACACACACACACAACCACACATACAACCACTGGAAAAGGTGACCGTCACTGGGCATCTAGCGCTTGCAGCGCACACACGCTCATCTGCTGGCTGCTTACAGTGTTTTTAAGCTTCCTTGTTGTCTATTTTGGTTCATTTTAATTTCGTTTTTCCTTGTTCTTATTGCGGGGTTTCCCTTCCCTTTCCCTGGCCCTTACCTGCACTTTAAAATCTTCATAACACGCACCGCTGTTTCAGCGGGTCCGGGCTCACGGGGCTCCCGCACGCACTTTGGCCGTCATCTTGGAGCGGGTTGGGACGCTCCTTCAAACATCCAGGTGAGCGCTCTAGTGCTCCGCCTGGAAAATCTATTTCAGGTGTTGAGTCTCTGTAGGTCAGCCTGGAAAAGGTGACCGTCACTGGGCATCTAGCGCTTGCAGCGCGCACACGCTCATCTGCTGGCTGCTTACAGTGTTTTTAAGCTTCCTTGTTGTCTATTTTGGTTCATTTTAATTTCGTTTTTCCTTGTTCTTATTGCGGGGTTTCCCTTCCCTTTCCCTTCCCTGGCCCTTACCTGCACTTTAAAATCTTCATAACACGCACCGCTGTTTCGGCGGGTCCGGGCTCACGGGGCTCCCGTGTGCACTTTGGCCGCCATCTTGGAGCGGGTTGGGACGCTCCTTCAAACATCCAGGTGAGCGCTCTAGTGCTCCGCCTGGAAAATCTATTTCAGGTGTTGAGTCTCTGTAGGTCAGCCTGGAAAAGGTGACCGTCACTGGGCATCTAGCGCTTGCAGCGCGCACACGCTCATCTGCTGGCTGCTTACAGTGTTTTTAAGCTTCCTTGTTGTCTATTTTGGTTCATTTTAATTTCGTTTTTCCTTGTTCTTATTGCGGGGTTTCTCTTCCCTTTCCCTTCCCTGGCCCTTACCTGCACTTTAAAATCTTCATAACACGCACCGCTGTTTCGGCGGGTCCGGGCTCACGGGGCTCCCACGCCCACTTTGGCCGCCATCTTGGAGATGGTTGGGACGCTCCTTCAAACATCCAGGTGAGCGCTCTAGTACTCCGCCCGTCACTCCTATATAACATCACTTCCGCAGCGCAGCGGTTACGCGCAGCGGTGAAGCGCCTTCACTACGCCTGAGTCTCACCAGAGTCCTGCCCGTCTGCGCCCGTCAGCGACTCGGTGGCGACGGAGCGGCGGGAGACTCTGGCCAGGCCTGGCGTCCCGCTAGGATGATCTGTTACTCTTCATCCACTCTTCATACTATGCGGACTTTCTCTCGTTCTTGTCGGATAACATTCCCGGGACGCTATAAGGGGAAATGATGTTGCCCGGGTTGTGGCTGGATGCCTACTTGGACTCCGGTAGCCACCCGCCGACCAGATGAGGCTTGTGCTATCCATTCTTGCCTTTTGCTTAACACCAGATCATTAGGCAGTCATGCCTTGGACATCTATGATCTGCTGGTCAGGGAAAGCCCTTTATGCCTCCTACTGACCGAAACCTGGTTGGGTGAGGCGTCTAACCCGGACATCTTCGCCGCCATCCCTCCGGCCTATAACATCTTCCGGCAGGATAGGGTCAAGGGTAGGGGAGGGGGAGTAGCGGTGGTGGTGAAGAAGAGTGTCTCCTGCTCTCTTCTCCCCCTGAATCCTCTCTGTGGCTCTGAGGCTCTTGCTTTCTCGCTTAGATTGTCCCCGCACCAAGCACTGAAAGGGCTATTGGTATACTTTTTTGAGGACCTGCAGACGGCCGTTTCCGATCTGGCCCTGTCCACACAGCACTGTTTGTTGGCGGGCGACTTTAATTTCCATCTGGATGTGGAGGACGACTCAGACGCACTCAGATTGATGGACATTACGTCTCCGCTGGGTCTCGTACCCTTTGTCACGGGTTCCACCCATGAGCGGGGTCATACTTTGGACCAAGTGTTTTCTTCGACTCCTCTTGTTGACATCGATACTGTGCCAGTGCTATGGACGGATCACAGGTTGATTAAGTTTTCTATACCGGAGGTAGTGTTCCCACACAGCGACACCCCTATACAACCTAGTTCAGTCTCAAGGGCACTGCACAAAGTGACGCCTGAGATGCTGGCGCAGGCGCTGGTGGACCATCCGTGTTCCCTCACGGGTGATCTGGAGCGGGACACCGAGGCCCTGCAGTTCTGGCTGGCAGAAAGGCTGAACGGCCTAGCCCCTGCAGTTGCCCCTCGGTCCTCGGTCCACGACCAAACGACTATCTGTGCCGTGGTTTACAGAGGCGCTTTGCCTGTCCCGCTGCCAGTGTAAGGTTGCGGAGAGGGCCTGGCGCTCCCAATATGACGGGGAGGCTAAACTAGCCTATAGGGCGGCAGTGAAAGTGTACCATCGTGACATCTTGTGTGCGAAGAAGGAATACTTGGCTAGGAGGATAGAGGCGTCTATGAACTCCTGTAAGGAGATCTTCACTGTGGTGAGGGAGTTCACGACCCTGAGATCCAATGTGCCCCTTCCAGCGTCATCTGACACATGGGTCTGTGATCTTGCTAGCTTCTTCACTGAGAAGATCAAATGCCATTCAGGCCTCCTTTCCGGAGAGGTATGGTGAGGGGGGGTGCAGCATTGGGGTGGGACCTGTTTTATCGTCCATGCCAGCTGTTGTGCTGGAGGAGTTCCCTGCTATCTCTAATGAAGCTTCCCTGATGCTGCTAACCAACCTTAAATCTGGTTCGCCATTGGACACCTGCCCGGCCAAATTTTTGGCCAGGGTGGCATCGGTGGTGAACCCATTGGTTAATCCTCTCCTTAACGCCTCCTTGAGGGAGGGTAGGGTCCCATGCGCCTGGAAGAGGGCGATGGTGATCCCCCTCCTGAAGAAGCCTGGATTAGATGCCGAGGTGTTGGCCAACTATAGGCCAATCTCCCTTGTCCCGGCCCTAGCTAAGATCATGGAGAAGCACGTCCATGGCATTCTGTCTGGATCCCTAGAAACCAACCATCTCCAAACAGTCTGGGTTTCCCAAAGCACCGCAGAAATGCCGCCATTGGGAGTCGGAGTTCCACAGGGATCTGTGTTGAGCCCGACTCTTTTCAATATCTTTATGGCCCCTCTGGCGGCATTGGTGGAGGCTTTCGGGGCCCAGATTGTATCCTACGCAGATGACACTCAACTGCTCTTCACGTGCGGGAAAGATCAGGCATTCGACGGAGAGTGTATTCGGGGCTGTCTGGGGATGGTCTTTGACTGGTTCCAGCGGAACAGCCTCAAGGCCACCTCCAGCAAGTCAGAGGTCCTGTTCTTCGGATGCACCGCCGACCCTGAATGGCAGGTCTGGTGGCCTATGGATATGTGTCCCCCTGCTCAGTCTTCTTTGGTCGCCAAAAACCTGGGAGTTAAGCTGGACAACAAGCTTACGTTAAGAGCACATATCCTTGGTTTGGTCGGCACCTGTTTTGGCATTTTGCGGATGCTCCGCAAATTTCTACCATTGCTCTCTGAGGAGCATAGGCGGATCACTGTTCAGGCTCTAATAGGCTCTAGACTGGACTACGCCAACGCCCTTTTTCTGGGGCTCCCGGACTACTTGGTCCAGCGCCTGCAGGTGGCGCAGAATGCTGCGGCACGCGCTATTTTTGGGCTCCACAGGTGAGTGGGGGCTTCTGGGCTGTTGAAGGCGTTGCATTGGTTGCCCATCCAGAAACGGATCATGTTTAAAACCTAGACCCTTATGCCTAAAGCTCTATTTGGCACAGGGGCAAAGTACCTGCAGCGGAGGTTGACTTTTTATCGCCCAGCCCGCTCTTTACGATCAGAAGCTTTATACCTGGCCTTGGTGCCACGGGTAAGGAAAGCCCGTATTGGGGGGCGTTCTTTTAGTTTGAAAGCCCCCCAGCTTTGGAACTCGCTGCCTTTGGTTTTACGCAGCACGTCTAATTTGCTTCTGTCTAGTAAGAGCATTAAGACCTGGCTTTTTAATCTTTAGGTTTCTTTTCTTCTGACTTTTTCTGTTTTGTTTCCATGTTGTTATGTTATTCTCGCTGAGCTGCAAGTGAAAAGCGCCGGGACACTCTGTTGGAGTAGCCGTGCGCTATAGAAATGCTATATAACATAACATAACATAACATAACCCACAACTGCACATGCACAACCCCACACATACACAACCCCACACACAACCACACACAACCCCACACACACAACCTCCCCACACACACACACAACCCCACACATACAACCACAACCAAAACAACACACTACCACACACACAACCACATACCCAACCACACCCAACCACACCCAACCACACCCACACAACCACACATATAACCACACACACTGAACCACACACACCCAACCACACAACCACACACAACCACACAACCACACACAACCACAACCACACAACCACATACAACCACAACCACACACACACAACCACACACACACAACCACAACCAATCACAACCACACCCACACACACACAACCCCACCCACAACCAGGCACACAACCACACAGACACAACCACACACACACAACCATACACACACAACCAAACATATAACCAGACACACACATACAACCACACACACATCCCCAGACACACACAACCACACACAACCACAACCACACACACAACCACACCCACACAACCACACCCATACAACCACACCCACACAACCACACACACAGCCACACACACAACCACACCCACACACAAAACCACACACACCCACAACCACACACAAAACCATGCACACACACAACCACACACAACCACACACACAACCACAGACATACACCCACACACATACAACCACACACAACCACACAACCACACACACAGCCACACACACAACCAAGCACACAACCACACACAAAACAATACACACACAACCAAGCCCACACACAACCACACATACAACCACACACACCCAACCACACACAACCACACCCACATAACCACACACACAACCACACACACACAACCTCACACACAACCACACACACACACCCACACAACCATACACCCACAACCACACACACAACCACACATACACAACCACACACACACACAACCACACACCACCACAACTACACACACACAACCACACACACAACCACACAGACAACCACAACCACACAGACGAACACCACCACACACACAACCACAACTACACCCGCACATACAACTGCACACAACCACACACACAACCCCAAATACACAACCACACACACACAACCCCACACACACACACACAACCCCACACACAAACCCACACACAACCCCCCACACACAACCCCACACACACAACCACAACCACACACACAACCACACACAACCACACACACACCACACCTGCAACCACACACAACCACAACCACACACACACAACCACACACACACACAACCACACCTGAAACCAGACACACACACACAACCACACACACACCACACCTGCAACCACACACACACACCCCCACACAAGCAGACAAGCACAACCACACATACACAACCACACACACACACAACCACACACCCACACCCCCATACAACCACACACATACAACCACAACCACGCACACAACCACACACACAGCCACACACACAGCTAGACACACAGCCACACACACAGCCACACACACAGCCACACACAACCAAAACCACATACATACAATCACACACACAACCACACACACACAACCACATAATAAACCACAACCACACACACAACCACACACACAACCACAACCACACAAAACCACACACACAACCACACACACGACCACAACCACACAACCACACCCACACAACCATATACATAACCACACCCACACACAACTACACACAAACCCACAACCACACACACAACCATGCACACAAACACACAAATACAACCACACACACACACAACCACAACCACACATACAACCATACATACCACACACAACCACACATACAACCACACACACACAACCACAAATCCACACACACAACCACAACTGCACCCACAACTGCACCCACAACACCACACACACAACCCCACACACACACAGCCACACACACTCAAGCCCACACACACACAACCACACACACACAACCCCACACAACCACACACACAACCCCACACACACAACCCCACACACACAACCACACACACACAACCACAACCACATGCAGAACCACAAACACACATAACCACACACACATACAAACAACCACACACACACAACCACACAAACACACAACCACACACACACACCACCACAACCACACACAACCACACACACAACCACACATACACAACCACACACACACACAACCACACACCACTACAACTACACACACACAACTACACACACACAACCACACACACAACCACACAGACAACCACAACCACACAGACAAACACCACCACACACACAACCACAACTACACCCGCACATACAACTGCACACAACCACACACACAACCCCAAATACACAACCACACACACACAACCCCACACACACACACACAACCCCACACACAAACCCACACACAACCCCCCACACACAACCCCACACACACAACCACAACCACACACACAACCACACACAACCACACACACACCACACCTGCAACCACACACAACCAGAACCACACACACACAACCACACACACACACAACCACACCTGAAACCAGACACACACACACAACCACACACACACCACACCTGCAACCACACACACACACACACCCACACAAGCAGACAAGCACAACCACACATACACAACCACACACACACACAACCACACACCCACACCCCCATACAACCACACACATACAACCACAACCACGCACACAACCACACACACAGCCACACACACAGCTAGACACACAGCCACACACACAGCCACACACACAGCCACACACAACCAAAACCACATACACACAATCACACACACAACCACACACACACAACCACATAATAAACCACAACCACACACACAACCACACACACAACCACAACCACACAAAACCACACACACAACCACACACACGACCACAACCACACAACCACACCCACACAACCATATACATAACCACACCCACACACAACCACACACAAACCCACAACCACACACACAACCATGCACACAAACACACAAATACAACCACACACACACACAACCACAACCACACATACAACCATACATACCACACACAACCACACATACAACCACACACACACAACCACAAATCCACACACACAACCACAACTGCACCCACAACTGCACCCACAACACCACACACACAACCCCACACACACACAGCCACACACACTCAAGCCCACACACACACAACCACACACACACAACCCCACACAACCCCACACACAACCCCACACACACAACCCCACACACACAACCACACACACACAACCACAACCACATGCAGAACCACAAACACACATAACCACACACACATACAAACAACCACACACACACAACCACACAAACACACAACCACACACACACACCACCACAACCACACACAACCACACACACACAACACAACCACAAACACAACCACACACAACCACACAAAAACCACTACCACACACACAACCACAAAACCACACACACACACCACACACACAAAACCACACACATACAACCACAACCACACACACAACCATGCACACAACCACACACACAGCCACACACACAGCCACACACACAACCACACACACAACCACAACCATACCCACACAACCACACCCACACAACCACACACACAACCACAGCCACACATACAACCACACACACACCCACAACCACACATACAACCACACACACAGACAACCACAACCACACACACACACAACCAAACACAACCACACACACACAACTACAACCACACATACAGCCAAACACACCACACACAACAACACAACCACACACACAAAACCACACACACAACCACACACAACCACACACAACCACATATCCACATACAACCACAACTGCACCCACAACTGCACACACAACCACACACACACACAACCACACACACACACAACCCCACACACAACCCCCCCACACACAACCACACACACAACCCCCCATACACACAACCCCCCACACACACAACCACACAACCACAACCACACAGACAACCACAACCACAGACAACACAGACAACCACAACCGCACCCACACCCACAAAACCACACCCAACCACACCCAACCACACAAACACACAACCACAAACATACAACCCCACACACACAATCACAACCACACACAACCACAAACACACAACCATACATAACCACACACATATACAAACAACCACACACACACAACCACACACCCATACCACCACAACCACACACACACACACAACCACACACACAATCACAACCACACACACAACCACAAACACACAACCACACATAACCACACACACACACATACAAACAACCACACACACACAACCACACAACCACACACCCACACACACAACCACACCTACACATACAACCCCACACACCCACAACCACACACAAGGCACACAGCCACACACAAAACCACACACACACAACCAAACCCACACACACAACCACAACCACACACACAACCACACATACAGGCACACACACATCCAACCACACACAACACCTATACAACCACACACACACAACCCCACACACACAACCTCACACACAACCACACCCAACAACACACAACCACACACAACCACACCCACACAACCACATATATAACCACACACACCGAACAACACACACCCAACCACACAACGACACACACAACCACACACACACAACCACAACCAATCACAACCACACACACACAACCACACACACACACACAACCACACACAACCACACATACAACCACACACACACACAACCACACACACAACCCCAGACACACACAACCATACACACCACAACCAACCACACACACACAACCACAACCAACCACACAACTGCACATACAACCAGACACACACAACCACACACACACAATACACAACCACACACAGCCACATACACAGCCACACACACAACCACACACACACCACACCCGCAACCACCCCCACACAACCACACACACACCACACCCGCAACCACACACACAACCACACACACAACCACCCCCCCACACAACCACACACCCACAACCACAACCCCACACCACCACAAACCCACACAACCACACACATACAACCTCGCACACAACCACGCACACAACCACACACATAGCCACACACACAGCCACACACAGCCACACACACAACCACACACCCAACCACACCCACAACCACATACAACCAGAACCACACACATAACCACATAACCACACACACAACCACACACACCCACAACCACACATACAACCACAACCACACACACAACCACACACAACCACAACCACATAAAAACCACTACCACACACACACACAACCACAAAACCACACACACCACACACACACAACCACACACATACAACCACAACCACACACACAAGCAAAACCACACACACATCCACACACAACCACAACTGCACTGACAACCGCACCCACAACTGCACACACACAACCACACACAAACCCACACAAACATAACCCCACACAACCCCACACACACACAACCCCACACACAACCCCACACACACACAACCCCCCCACACACACACAACCACACACATACAACCACAACCACACACACACTACCCACACAACCACACAGACAACCACAACCACACAGATAACCACAACCATAGACAACCACAGACAACCACAACCACACCCACACCCATACCCACACAACCACATCCACACAACCACACACAACCATACACACATACAACCACACACAGCCACACAAATACACAACCCCAAACACACAACCACAAACACACAACCCCACACACACAACCACACACAAACATACACGCACTCAACCGCACCCACACACAACCACACATACAACCACAACCACACATACAACCACACACACAACCACACATACAACCACACACACAACCACACACACACATAACCACACACAACCACATATACAACCATATACAACCACACACACAACCACACACACAACCACACCCACACCCACAACTGCACCCAAAACTACACACACAACCCCACACACACAACCCCCCACACACACAACCACACACAAAACCACATACACACAACCAAACCCACACCCACAACCACAACCACACACAACACCTATACAACCACACACACAACCACACACACACAACCAAACCCACACATACACAAAACCAAACCCACACACAACCACAACCACACACACAACCATACATACAACCAGACACACACACCCAACCACATACAATACCTATACAACCACACACATACAACCCCACCTACACAACCTCACATAAAACCACACCCAACCACACACACCCACAACCACACACACAACCCCTAACACACACAGCCACACACACAGCCACACCCAACCATACCCAACCATACCCACACAACTACACCCACACACCCACACACACACAACCACACAACCACACACACAACCACACACACTCAACCACACAACCACACACACACAACCACAACCAATCACAACCACATATGCACAACCACATACACACAACCACACACACACACACATACACAACCAGGCACACAACCACGCAACCACAACCACACACACAACCACATATACACAACCACACACACACACAACCACACACATACAACCACAACCATACACACAACCACACATACAACCACAACCACACACACACAACCGCACACACAACCACACACACAACCACACACACAACCCCAGACACACACAACCATACACACCCACACACACCACAACCAACCACACACAACCACAACCAACCACACAACTGCACATACAACCAGAAACACACAACCACACACATACAATACACAACCACACACAGCCACATACACAGCCACACACACAACCACAACCGCAACCACACACACAACCACACACACACACACAACCACACCCCCACACAAGCACACACCCACAATCACAACCACACACACAACCACACACACAACCACAACCACACACCCACACCACCACACACCCACACAATCACACACATACAACCACAACCACGCACACAACCACACACACAGCCACACACACAACCACACACACAACCACACCCACAACCACACCCAAAACCACACACAACCAGAACCACACACACACAACCACACAACCACACACACATAACCAACACACACAACCACACACAACCACAACCACACACACAACCACAACCACACACAACCACAACCACACACAAACTACTACCACACACAACCACAAAACCACAAACACACAAAACCACACACATACAACCACAACCACACACACAACCATGCACACAACCACACACACAGCCACACACACAACCACAACCACACACCCACACCACCACACACCCACACAACAACACACATACAACCACAACCACGCACACAACCACATACACAGCCACACACACAGCCACACACACAACCACACATACAACCACACCCACAACCACACCCACAACCACACACAACCAGAACCACACACACACAACCACACAACCACACACACACAACCAACACACACAACTACAACCACACACAACCACAACCACACACACAACCACAACCACACACAACCACACACAAACCACTACCACACACAACCACAAAACCACAAACACACAAAACCACACACATACAACCACAACCACACACACAACCATGCACACAACCACACACACAGCCACACACAGAGCCACACACACAGACACACATACAGCCACACACACACAACCACAACCACACACATAACCACAACCACACATACAACCACAACCATACCCACACAACCACACCCACACAGCCACACACACAACCACACACACACCCACAACCACACATACAACCACACACACAGACAACCACACACACACAACCACACACACACAACTACAACCACACATACAACTAAACACACCACACACAACACAACCACACACACACAACCACACACAACCACACACAACCACACATCCACACACAACCACAACTGCACCCACAACCGCACCCACAACTGCACACACACAACCCCACACACACAACCCCACACACACAATCACAACCACACACACAACCACAAACACACAACCATACATAAGCACACACATACAAACAACCACACACACAACCACAATCACACACACAACCACAAACACACAACCACACATAACCACACACACATACACACAACCATACACACACAACCACACAACCACACACCCACACACACACAACCACACATACAACCACACACACCCACAGCCACACACAACCAGGCACACAGCCACACACAAAACCACACACACACACAACCAAACCCACACACACAACCACTACCACACACACAACCACACATACACAACCGCACATACAACCAGGCACACAACCACACAACCACAACCACACACACAACCACACACACACAACCACACAACCACACACACACACAACCACATACCCACAACCACACACACAACAACACATACAACCACACACACACCCACACACACAACCACACACACACAACCAACCACACACACACAACCAACACACACAACCACACACAACCACAACCACACACACACAACCACAACCACACACAACCACAATCACACACAAACCACTACCACACACAACCACAAAACCACAAACACACAAAACCACACACATACAACCACAACCACACACACAACCATGCACACAACCACACACACAGCCACACACACAACCACAACCACACACCCACACCACCACACACCCACACAACCACACACATACAACCACAACCACGCACACAACCACACACACAGCCACACACACAGCCACACACACAACCACACACACAACCACACAACCACAACCACACACACACAACCACACACACAACCACAACCACACATATAACCACACACACACACACACACCCACACACACAACCACACACACAACCCCAGACACACACCACACCACAACCAACCACACACACAACCACAACCAACCACACAACTGCACATACAACCAGACACACACAACAACACACACACAATACACACACACGGCCACATACACAGCCACACACATAACCACACACACACCATACCCGCAACCACCCCCACACAACCACACACACACCACACCCGCAACCACACACCCACAACCACACCACCACACAACCACACACCCATAACCACAACCACACACCCACACACATACCACCACACCCCCACACAACCACACACATACAACCTCGCACACAACCACGCACACAACCACACACACAGCCACACACAGCCACACACAACCACACACGCAACCACACCCACAACCACACCCACAACCAGAAACACACACATAACCACACAACCACGCACACACAACCACACACACACACAACCATACACAACCACAACCACACACACAACCACAACCACATACAAACCACTACCACACACACACAACCACAAAACCACACACACCACACACACAAAACCACAAACATACAACCACAACCACACACACAAGCACAACCACACACACAACCACACACACACACACAACCACATATAACCACACACACACATACAAACAACCACACACACAACCACACAACCACATGCCCACACACACACAACCACACCCACACATACAACCACACACACCCACAACCACACACAACCAGGCACACAGCCACACACAAAACCACACACACACACAACCAAACCCACACACACAACCACACATACAAGCACACACACACCCAACCACACACAACACTTATACAACCACACACAACCTCACACACAACCACACACAACCACACAAAACCACACAACCACATATATAACCACACACACTGAACAACACACACCCAACCACACACACAACCACAACCACACACACACAACCAAACACACAACCACAACCAATCACAACCACACACATACAACCACAACCACGCACACAACCACACACACAGCCACACACACAGCCACACACACAACCACACACACAACCACACCCACAACCACACCCACAACCACACACAACCAGAACCACACACACACAACCACACAACCACACACACACAACCAACACACACAACCACACACACACAACCAACACACACAACCACACACAACCACAACCACACACAACCACACACACAACCACAACCACACACAACCACAACCACACACAAACCACTACCACACACAACCACAAAACCACAAACACACAAAACCACACATATACAACTACAACCACACACACAACCATGCACACAACCACACACACAGCCACACACATAGCCACACAAACAGCCACACACACAGCCACACACACACAACCACAACCACACACATAACCACAACCACACACACAACCACAACCATACCCACACAACCACACCCACACAACCACACACACAACCACAGCTACACACAGCCACACACACAACCACACCCACAACCACACATACAACCACAACCACACACACAAGCAAAACCACACACACACAACCAAACACACACAACCAATCACAACCACACACACAACCGCAAACACACAACCACACCCACACAACCAGGCACACAACCACACAACCACAACCACACACACACAACCACACACACACACAACCACATAACACACATATAACCACACACACACACACACACACACAACCACACACACAACCCCAGACACACACCACACACACCACAACCAACCACACACACACAACCACAACCAACCACACAACTGAACATACAACCAGACACACACAACAACACACACACAATACACAAACACACACAGCCACATACACAGCCACACACACAACCACACACACACCATACCCGCAACCACCCCCACACAACCACACACACACCACACCCGCAACCACACACCCACAACCACACCACCACACAACCACACACCCACAACCACAACCACACACCCACACACATACCACCACACCCCCACACAACCACACACATACAACCTCGCACACAAATACGCACACAACCACACACACAGCCACACACAGCCACACACAACCACACACGCAACCACACCCACAACCACACCCACAACCAGAACCACACACATAACCACACAACCACGAACACACAATCACACACACACACACAACCATACACAACCACAACCACACATACAACCACACACACAACCACAACCACATACAAACCACTACCACACACACACACAACCACAAAACCACACACACCACACACACAAAACCACACACATACAACCACAACCACACACACAAGCACAACCACACACACAACCACACACACACACAACCACACATAACCACACACACACATACAAACAACCACACACACAACCACACAACCACATGCCCACACACACACAACCACACCCACACATACAACCACACACACCCACAACCACACACAACCAGGCACACAGCCACACACAAAACCACACACACACACAACCAAACCCACACACACAACCACAACCACAACCACACATACAAGCACACACACACCCAACCACACACAACACTCATACAACCACACACAACCTCACACACAACCACACACAACCACACACAACCACACAACCACATATATAACCACACACACTGAACAACACACACCCAACCACACACACAACCACAACCAATCACAACCACACACACACAACCGAACACACAACCAGGCACACAACCACACAACCACAACCACACACACAACCACACACACACAACCACACAACCACACACACACACAACCACACACCTACAACCACATACACAACAACACATACAACCACACACATACACCCACACACACAACCACACACACAACCCCAGACACATACAACCACACACAACCACACACACCACAACCAACCACACACAAACCACAACCAACCACACAACTGCACATACAACCAGACACACACAACCACACACACACACTACACAACCACACACAGCCTCATACACAGCCACATACACAACCACACACACACCACACCCGCAACCACCCCACACAACCACACACACACCACACCCGCAACCACACACACAACCACACACACACAACCACACCCCCACACAACCACACACCCACAACCACACACCCACACACCCACACAACCACACACATACAACCTTGCATAAAACCACGTACACAACCACACACACAGCCACACACACAGCCACACACAGCCACATACACAACCACACACGCAACCACACCCACAACCACACCCACAACCACATACAACCAGAACCACACACATAACCACACACACACAACCACACACACACAACCATACACACAACTACAACCATACCCACACAACCACACACACAACCACACCCACACACAACCACACACACACAAAACCACATACATACCCACAACCACACACACAACCACACGCACAACCACATACAACCAGAACCACACATGTGAGAAGTTGGCCTGGTATATGATGCTCACTAGTTAAAGTGATCACCTTGTACCATGCCAAGCAACCCTTATGGTGTGGTTGTAAGTCAACCTTTTCGGACTAGCTGCCCTAGTGGTAGCGTAGGCTAAGCAGTCTTTGAGGCTAAACTCGTGAAGCGTGTTAAGCCAGCTGTTTTACCAAATGTAACCCCCTTTTATACCAATGAAAGGACACCACACAGATATATATTCAAAATATATATGTATTTATTTCTCAAAGTAACCCCTAGTCTCTTTATGAGCACAGGAGCACAAATCGTCAAACAAGATTATCACAGAATACACAGAAGTTGCACGTTATATGGATAGGCCCTGGTGGCCACTCAAACCATATACTAAAATAGTGGTATAAGTACCACGAACAGAAAAGGGAAAAGGCCTAGGGCCTCTAGAATCGCTGGGCCTACAAGGAGCTAACGTCAGTTAGTGACCAGGAGGTCCACGGGTGGCGTGTGCAGAGCAAATAGTCACACGCGTGCTCCCATAGGTTTCAATGGGTGCGTAAAAAGTACAAAGTTACTGCAAAGAGGATCTTCCGGATGGACTAGGAACTCAAGATTTGGAACACAGGCACTAGAGATGTAATACTACACTTGGGCACAGGTGTGCCAGCTTTACCTCACCCACAGGAAGCGGGTGCATAGGTCTCGAAGTGCGTCGGGTTGCTTCTATCTGTTCCGTGGAGCTTGAAGACAAAGATGCTGCAGGCGGTCGGTCCGGGAGAGATGCAGTGGATCCAAGAGTGGATCGGAGATGTTGAAGACCAGTAAGCAGAGGGGACAGTGTTCACAGTCACTAGCCAGTGACCAGCGTGGCACCAGGTGGGTACCAGGCGATGTCGGGTGCAAACAGGTGATGAGGGGTAGCTTGTCTCCGCAGCCACGTGGTCCCTGAAGGTCGACGACGTCCAGGAGTCGGCTCACGAGCTGTCCCACGCAGGCTCTCGCTGTCGGCGGTGTCGGCGACTTGATCGAAGCAAACAAGCCTTGGCAAAAGCAATTGTAGAAGGATTCGGAAATCAGCTGTTGGTTCTGACCAGCAAGGTCAGAGGGATTGCTCCTTTGGAGGGGAGCAAGGGCCAGTCTGGAGCAACCAGACCAGCAGTGTATTTTGTAGAGTTCGTCGCCAAGATGGCCACTAGCCAGCGGGCCAGCAACCGGTTAGGCGCGTCGAGTGGCAAAATGCAGAAGGGCCCCACGCAGATCGTGGAGATGCTGGAGGGCTCACCTTTGGTGCAGATGCTGCTCGGGGGTTGGGCTTCTCAGATCCCAAAGCACAACTTGGAGGGAGCCTTGGTTGTTGCACTTGTCAGCTTGTCGTAGTCGTTCCAAGATGGCTGGCTCCACGTGTCTCGGTGCCTCCACGGGTCTCTTCTTCTCAGGGACTGTGGATCGGGCGGTGAGAGGTCTGGAGGTCCAGGTCTTGTCAGTCTCTGGGCTCGGGCTCCGGCGGGAGGCGGCAGCAAAGCAGACGTTGATGCGCTGGATGGTGCTTGCGTTAGCAAGGTGGTCACTCCCTGACCACAGGGGAGATTTTCTTCAGTCTTCTGTGCAGCAGAATGTCGAAGTTCCCGTCTTCTTCTTAGTTTCAAGTTGATTCCAGGATGTCTGAAGTCTTAGGACACAGCTCCTACCTTTAAGCGGATTCTAGGGGCCGGACTACCTGCTAGGTCCCTCCCTATGGGTGGGACCAGGAAGGGGGGTGGTTACACCCCCAATCCTTTGTCCAGCTCGCCCCAGGCCCGGGACTGGTGTGCCCCAGGACCGGTTTGAACTGGCATATGCACCGAGGCTCCTTGTGAGCCACAGGCATGTCTGGTTTCTTTCAAGCCCTACCTGACCAATACACAAAATCCTGTCTGGGGTGGTGCACGCACCTCCCCTGGCAGGAAACCCTTTGTCCACACCTCCCAAGCTGGAAGGACTCCCAGCAGCAGGAGGGCAGACTTGTGTCTGTGGTGGCAGCATCCATTTTGTGGAGCTGAGGCTATGTCTGATTTTACCCGGGTTTCAGGCACTGTACATGTCGTGTCCCTCTAGAAGGGTGGAATGCTAACCCCGTCGCCAGAATTGGCGAGGGGTTAGTATTCCAATTCGTATGACACCTTACTCGACATGTTGTGATAAAGCCAAACCAAAGATAGCATTTAACCGCGAGGTTCATAATGCACTTAAGAGTATATGGTATGACGATATCTGGAAACAGTAGAAGGAAGTTGTTCCGACCACTGCAGACAGGCTCAGCTCATGCCAGAGCACCATCTCACATGGAACCAAGCACTCTGCCTTCAGGATTGTTAAGGCCTGCCATAGGAGTGACTTATAGGTTACCAGGTGTCCCATTTAAGGTTAGGTATAGGTATACTACACCTAAGTAAGAGGTGATTACACCAACTTACCCCAGCTGAGTGATCAGCCAGTTGTGTCAGATTGTTAGGCCAAGCCTGGGGTGGCATAATACATGCTGCAGCCCTTGGCAGGCCTTGGGTACACCAATGCCCTGGGTACCTAGTGTACACTGGTACAGGGGCTGACAGGGTGATCCACTTCCAATTGGTTATGCACCTAGGGTGCATAGTTTTAATTTAGTAGAGAGAACAGCAGGCTGGGGGTCTGATTGGCAGGCCCACAGCCTCAATATGTCAAAAACCAGTGAAGCAAAAAGCAAAAATTTGGGGTGACCATAGGATAGCAGACCCTACTCTCCTACACAACCCCCCCCCCAAACGCTGGGACATTAAACTAGCCTTGACCAGTCTCGTCTTCATGTCCTAAGTGGAAGTACCTGGAGAGACCATCTGCATTCCCATGGTCAGTACCTGGCCGGTGCTCCACTGTAAAGTCCATCCCCTGTAGGGAAATGGACCACCTAAGCAGTTTGGGGTTTTCACCCTTCATCTGATTTAGCCACAAGAGGGGCTTATGGTCGGTCTGAATCTTGAAGTGAGTGCCAAACAAGTATGGCCTCAGCTTCTTCAGGGCCCACACCACAGCAAAGGCCTCCCTCTCAATAGCTGACCAATTCTTCTCTCTGGGGGTCAACCTTCTGCTAATAAAAGCAATGGGTTGGTCTTGACCATCTACATTAAGTTGTGACAGCACAGCTCCCACACCCAACTCAGAAGCATCTGTTTGGACAATAAACTCTTTGGAGTAGTCAGGACTTTTCAGGATAGGTGCAGAGCACATGGCCTCCTTCAGGTCATCAAATGCCTTTTGACAGCTTACTGTCCACTGAACCTTTTTGGGCATCTTCTTGGATGTCAGATCATTAAGAGGGGTCACAATGGACCCATAGTTCTTAACAAACTTCCTGTAGTACCCAGTCAAGCCCAAGAAAGCTCGAACTTGAGTCTGGGTGGTTGGAGGGGACCAGTCCTTGATGGATTGTATCTTACTCTCCAGTGGTTGAACTTGGCCTCCACCTACAAGGTGGCCCAAATATACAACCTTACTCTGCCCTATCTGGCACTTAGTAGCCTTGATAGTGAGGCCTGCCCTCTGCAGGGCCTCAAGAGCCTTCTTCAGGTGGATCAGGTGATCCTCCCAGGTGGAGCTAAAGACAGCAATGTCATCAAGATATGCTGCACAAAAGTCATCCAACCCAGTAAGGACTTGGTTCACCAGCCTTTGGAAGGTGGCAGGTGCATTCTTCAGACCAAAGGGCATCACCACAAACTGATAATGCCCACCTGGGGTTGAGAATGCTGTTTTGGCCTTAGACTCCTCAGCTAATCTGATTTGCCAATAGCCAGCTGTTAAGTCAAATGTGCTCAAAAACTTTGCAGAAGCTAGTTTGTCTATGAGCTCATCTGCCCTTGGAATAGGGTGTGCATCTGTCCTGGTGACAGCATTGAGTCCTCTGTAATCCACACAGAACCTCATCTCTCTCTTGCCATCTTTGGTGTGAGGTTTGGGGACCAGAACCACTGGGCTAGCCCAGGGGCTCTCTGAGGGTTCAATGACACCTAATTCCAGCATTTTATGTACCTCAGCCTTTATACAGTCCCTGACGTGGTCAGGTTGTCTGTAAAGCTTGTTCTTTACAGGCAGACTGTCACCAGTGTCCACCACATGGGTACACCAGTCAGTTTGACTAGGTATCAAGGAAAACATAAGTGAAAATGATTGTAGAACCTGTCTACATTCAGTCTGCTGATGGGCAGTGAGGTTGCCTCCAAGGGTCACTCCTTCAACTGAGCCATCTTCAGGGTTCTGAGACAACAGGTCTGGGAGAGGGTCACTCTCTTCCTCCTGTCCCTCATCTGTAGCCATGAGCAAGCCCATGTCTGCCCTGTCAACATATGCTTTAAGCCTGTTAACATGGAGTACCCGGTGGGGACTCCTGGGAGTTCCTAGGTCCACCAAGTAGGTGACCTCTCCCTTCTTTTCCACGATTGTATGGGGTCCAGACCATTTGTCTTGGAGTGCTGCTGGGGCCACTGGCTCCAACACCCATACCTTCTGTCCTGGCTGATACTCAACCAAGACAGCCTTTTGGTCATGCCAAGCTTTCGGTAAGGCCTGGCTTGCCTCAAGGTTTTTGGATGCCTTCTCCATATACTCAGCCATCCTGGAGCGGAGACCAAGTACATAGTCCACTATGTCTAGCTTAGGCTTTTTGAGAGGTAACTCCCATCCTTCCTTCACCAAACACAGTGGGCCTCTCACAGGGTGCCCAAACAACAATTCAAAGGGGCTGTAGCCAACTCCTTTTTGTGGGACCTCTCTGTAAGCAAACAGAAGGCAGGGTAGAAGGATGTCCCATCTTCGCCTGAGCTTTTCAGGTAATCCTTTGATCATACCCTTTAGGGTCTTGTTGAATCTCTCAACAAGCCCATTGCATTGTGGGTGATAAGGGGTGGTGAACTTGTAGTTGACACCACATTCCTTCCACATAGCTGTCAAGTATCCTGACATAAAGTTGGTACCTCTGTCAGATACTACCTCCTTAGGAAACCCCACTCTGGAGAATACTCCCAGCAGGGCCCTGGCCACAACAGGTGCTGTAGTGGTCCTAAGGGGAATTGCCTCTGGATACCTGGTGGCATGATCCACTACCACCAGTATAAATCTGTGCCCAGATGCAGTGGGAGGATCCATGGGACCCACTATGTCTATTCCCACTCTTTCAAAGGGGACCCCCACCACAGGTAGTGGTATTAGGGGGGCCTTTGTTGTGCCACCTGATTTGCCACTGGCTTGGCAGGTGACACAGGAGCGACAAAACTCCTTTGAATCTTCATTCATATGAGGCCAGTGAAAGTGAGGGACAAGCCTGTCCCAAGTCTTGTTCTGGCCTAAGTGTCCTGCTAAAGGAATGTCATGGGCCAAGGTAAGAAGGAAGCCCCTAAATTGCAGAGGTATGACCAACCTCCTGGTAGCACCAGGCTTGGGGTCTCTAGCCTCTGAATAAAGGAGCCCTTCATCCCAATACACTTTATGGGTACCTTGAGCATTCCCAGCAGCCTCAGCAGCAGCCAGCTGTCTGAGGGGTTCAAGAGAGGGACAGGATAACTGAGCCTGCCTCAAGTCAGCCCTTGAAGGTCCCCCTGTCCCCAGAAACTCAACCTGATCAGGTTCAAGCTCTTCAGGGACAGTTCCTTCAGGGTCCTCTAGATCAGCTTCCTGGGAAGGCTGATCATCACTCTGAGGCAGGGGGGAAGGCACAGCCTTGACCCTCCTGTTCTTCTTCTTGGTAGGTGCTTGGTCCATTGTTCCAGGATCCAAGACCTGAGGTTCAGTGAGGCACTTTTTGGCCTGTGACCTGGTCACAGCAAGGACATGTGATGATATACCTAACATCTCTGCATGAGTCCTGTACTCCACTTCTGACCATAGAGAACTCTCTAGGTCATTGCCCAACAAACATTCTACTGGGAGGTCTGCACTAACCACAACCCTTTTGAGGCCAGTTACCCCTCCCCATGAGAAGTTAACAACTGCCACACTATGTGAAGTAGTGGCATTGCTGGCATTGGTCACCAGGTAGTTCTCACCTGGTATGTACTGTCCAGGGTCCACAAAGCCTGGTGTCACCATAGTGACACTGGCACATGTGTCCCTGTAGGCTTGAGCCACTTTGTCATTAATTAAAGGAGTCTGTCTGTACTTGCCCAGGTTACTGGGGCTCACAGTCAGGGACAAATCAATGTCCCCATCACAGATCAAGACTGCCTGTGTAAGGGTTCTGTCTAAGTCAGAATCTCCTTCAGTTCCCATAGTGATTCCCACTACACCCTTTGTCTGGGGACCAACACTGCTAACAGTAGTACTGGGAGCAGGTGCCTTAGGGGCAACAGTGTTGGGGGCTCCACCCTTTTTGCAATCACTAGTCCAGTGAGTTGTATTTTTACAATGATTGCACCAGGGTTTCTTCTGACCTTCTTTCTTCTTCTTGGACTGTTGGGACCCACCCTCCTTAGCAGTAGTTTGGGGCCCTGTTGAAGACTTCTGGTCTTTAGGTTTCTGATCTCCACCCTTTTGGTCTGTTTTCTTCTGATCACCCCCTTGGCCCTGGTTCTGGTTCTTTTGCTTAACCCTGGTTCTGACCCATTTGTCTGCCTTCTTTCCCAATTCTTGGGGAGAGGTCAGATCAGAGTCAACCAAGTGTTGATGCAGTTGCTGGTTTTGACAGTTATTTAAAATCTGTTCTCTCATCATCAAATTATACAATCCTGTAAAATCAGATACCTTACTTCCCAGCAACCAACCCTCCAAAGCCTTAGTGGCACATTCAACATATTCAGACCAGTCCTGAGTCTGTGTCTTTTGGGTGTCTCTGAACATTAACCTGTACTGTTCAGTGGTTAAGCCTAACCCATCTACCAGAACACTCTTCAGGACTCTGTAGTTTCTGACATCCTCTTCTCTAACAGTGAGGAGTCTGTCTCTGCCTCTTCCTTCAAAGGAGAGCCAGAGGATTGCTGCCCACTGGTCTTCAGGAACCTGCTGTACTTTGCAGGCTCTCTCAAGAGCAGTTATCCATTTGTGGATGTCATCCCCACTTTTGTAGGGGGGCACAACCTTAGACAGGTTCCTATTGTCAAAGACCCTATCTTTGTCCTTAGGGACAATGCTGCCACCAGTGGGTATAGACCCACTCTCTCTAGGTTGCCTAGCCTTGTTCAGTTTTTCTTCCATCAGGGCTACTTCTAGCTCCTGCTTCCTGATCCTCAGCTGGGCTTCCTGCATTCTGGCCTCATGTTCCCTCCTCTGAGGGGTGGTCATCCTTTTCCTGGAGTGACCTTGAGAGCCTCTAGAGCCATGAGAAGCATTGGAGTCACCTGAGCGATTCCTTTGCCTCCCAAGCCCTGTGTTAAGTCCACTGGGGAGATCCAATGGGGTGAACCCATTGTCAGTCCCCAATAGCCTTAGTTTAGCTGGGCCAAGTATAATACTTGGCACTGGGCTAGTTCTCCCTTCATCATCACTACTTTCTGTATCCTCACCACTTTCCTCCCCTGTAGTATGGTTCTCATCTAAGGGATGGCTATTGGAACTAGGTACCTCTGTAGTATCTTCAGAAGGGGGGCCTCCTGTTCCTGACCCTAAGGGGGCTAACTGGGAAGCTTTCTTGAGTGCTCTCTGATTCTCATCATTCTGTAAGAGCTCTCTGAGCTCAGCAGAGTTTGGGTTCTTGGGCTGTTTAAGGCCTCTAAGAGTTGCCAAATGCCTGAGCTCATTCTGATTAAGGGTAGCAAAGCTGGATGTTGCCCTCTGGGGGTCACTCTCAACAGAGATGGGTACAGTGGACCCCTCTGCCCCGGCCATTGCTCTTAAGTGTGGGTGGATGTGTTGCAATCTACCTACACTTGTGTTTACCTACTAAACCTATCTAGTAGTTGTAGTCAGGGTGTGCTACTCCCTTTGCTCTACAACAACTAAGTTCAGTAGAACTTATGTATATCTAATCTTGTTTTATATGTACCTACAGGTACCTATGTGATCTTTCAATTGGTAACCAAGAGATTACAATGGTAAAACACAGCAAGCTCAAATCCAACCGCTGCTCACCAATGTGAGAAGTTGGCCTGGTATATGATGCTCACTAGTTAAAGTGATCACCTTGTACCATGCCAAGCAACCCTTATGGTGTGGTTGTAAGTCAACCTTTTCGGACTAGCTGCCCTAGTGGTAGCGTAGGCTAAGCAGTCTTTGAGGCTAAACTCGTGAAGCGTGTTAAGCCAGCTGTTTTACCAAATGTAACCCCCTTTTATACCAATGAAAGGACACCACACAGATATATATTCAAAATATATATGTATTTATTTCTCAAAGTAACCCCTAGTCTCTTTATGAGCACAGGAGCACAAATCGTCAAACAAGATTATCACAGAATACACAGAAGTTGCACGTTATATGGATAGGCCCTGGTGGCCACTCAAACCATATACTAAAATAGTGGTATAAGTACCACGAACAGAAAAGGGAAAAGGCCTAGGGCCTCTAGAATCGCTGGGCCTACAAGGAGCTAACGTCAGTTAGTGACCAGGAGGTCCACGGGTGGCGTGTGCAGAGCAAATAGTCACACGCGTGCTCCCATAGGTTTCAATGGGTGCGTAAAAAGTACAAAGTTACTGCAAAGAGGATCTTCCGGATGGACTAGGAACTCAAGATTTGGAACACAGGCACTAGAGATGTAATACTACACTTGGGCACAGGTGTGCCAGCTTTACCTCACCCACAGGAAGCGGGTGCATAGGCCTCGAAGTGCGTCGGGTTGCTTCTATCTGTTCCGTGGAGCTTGAAGACAAAGATGCTGCAGGCGGTCGGTCCGGGAGAGATGCAGTGGATCCAAGAGTGGATCGGAGATGTTGAAGACCTGTAAGCAGAGGGGACAGTGTTCACAGTCACTAGCCAGTGACCAGCGTGGCACCAGGTGGGTACCAGGCGATGTCGGGTGCAAACAGGTGATGAGGGGTAGCTTGTCTCCGCAGCCACGTGGTCCCTGAAGGTCGACGACGTCCAGGAGTCGGCTCACGAGCTGTCCCACGCAGGCTCTCGCTGCCGGCGGTGTCGGCGACTTGATCGAAGCAAACAAGCCTTGGCAAAAGCAATTGTAGGAGGATTCGGAAATCAGCTGTTGGTTCTGACCAGCAAGGTCAGAGGGATTGCTCCTTTGGAGGGGAGCAAGGGCCAGTCTGGAGCAACCAGACCAGCAGTGTATTTCGTAGAGTTCGTCGCCAAGATGGCCACTAGCCAGCGGGCCAGCAACCGGTTAGGCGCGTCGAGTGGCAAAATGCAGAAGGGCCCCACGCAGATCGTGGAGATGCTGGAGGGCTCACCTTTGGTGCAGATGCTGCTCGGGGGTTGGGCTTCTCAGATCCCAAAGCACAACTTGGAGGGAGCCTCGGTTGTTGCACTTGTCAGCTTGTCGTAGTCATTCCAAGATGGCTGGCTCCACGTGTCTCGGTGCCTCCACGGGTCTCTTCTTCTCAGGGACTGTGGATCGGGCGGTGAGAGGTCTGGAGGTCCAGGTCTTGTCAGTCTCTGGGCTCGGGCTCCGGCGGGAGGCGGCAGCAAAGCAGACGTTGATGCGCTGGATGGTGCTTGCGTTAGCAAGGTGGTCACTCCCTGACCACAGGGGAGATTTTCTTCAGTCTTCTGTGCAGCAGAATGTCGAAGTTCCCGTCTTCTTCTTAGTTTCAAGTTGATTCCAGGATGTCTGAAGTCTTAGGACACAGCTCCTACCTTTAAGCGGATTCTAGGGGCCGGACTACCTGCTAGGTCCCTCCCTATGGGTGGGACCAGGAAGGGGGGTGGTTACACCCCCAATCCTTTGTCCAGCTCGCCCCAGGCCCGGGACTGGTGTGCCCCAGGACCGGTTTGAACTGGCATATGCACCGAGGCTCCTTGTGAGCCACAGGCATGTCGGGTTTCTTTCAAGCCCTACCTGACCAATACACAAAATCCTGTCTGGGGTGGTGCACGCACCTCCCCTGGCAGGAAACCCTTTGTCCACACCTCCCAAGCTGGAAGGACTCCCAGCAGCAGGAGGGCAGACTTGTGTCTGTGGTGGCAGCATCCATTTTGTGGAGCTGAGGCTATGTCTGATTTTACCTGGGTTTCAGGCACTGTACATGTCGTGTCCCTCTAGAAGGGTGGAATGCTAACCCCGTCGCCAGAATTGGCGAGGGGTTAGTATTCCAATTCGTATGACACCTTACTCGACATGTTTTGATAAAGCCAAACCAAAGATAGCATTTAACCGCGAGGTTCATAATGCACTTAAGAGTATATGGTATGACGATATCTGGAAACAGTAGAAGGAAGTTGTTCCGACCACTGCAGACAGGCTCAGCTCATGCCAGAGCACCATCTCACATGGAACCAAGCACTCTGCCTTCAGGATTGTTAAGGCCTGCCATAGGAGTGACTTATAGGTTACCAGGTGTCCCATTTAAGGTTAGGTATAGATATACTACACCTAAGTAAGAGGTGATTACACCAACTTACCCCAGCTGAGTGATCAGCCAGTTGTGTCAGATTGTTAGGCCAAGCCTGGGGTGGCATAATACATGCTGCAGCCCTTGGCAGGCCTTGGGTACACCAATGCCCTGGGTACCTAGTGTACACTGGTACAGGGGCTGACAGGGTGATCCACTTCCAATTGGTTATGCACCTAGGGTGCATAGTTTTAATTTAGTAGAGAGAACAGCAGGCTGGGGGTCTGATTGGCAGGCCCACAGCCTCAATATGTCAAAAACCAGTGAAGCAAAAAGCAAAAATTTGGGGTGACCATAGGATAGCAGACCCTACTCTCCTACAACACACATAACCACACAACCACACAACCACACACACACACAACCACACACACAAAACCACACACATACAACCACAACCACACACACAAGCACAACCACACACACAACCACAACCACACACACAACCACAACCATACCCACACAACCACACCCACACACAACCACACACACACACAACCACATACATACCCACAACCACACACACAACCACACGCACAAACAGACAACCAATACCACATACAATCACACATACACACAACCACACACACACACAACCACACACAACCACACACACAAAACCACAACCACACATACAACCAAACACACAACCACACAACCAAACACACAACCACACACAACCACACATCCACACACAACCACAACTGCACTGACAACCGCACCCACAACTGCACACACACAACCACAAACACAACCACACACACAACCACACACACATAACCCCACACAACCCCACACACACACAACCCCTCACACACACACAACCACAACCACAAACACATTACACACACAACCACACAGACAACCGCAACCACACACACCCACACACACAACCACACACAACCCCAGACACACACAACCACACACACCACAAACAACCACACACACACAACCACAACCAACCACACAACTGCACATACAACCAGAAACACATAACCACACACAGCCACATACACAGCTACACACACAACCACACACACACCACACTCGCAACTACACACAACCACACACACACAACCACACCCCCAAACAAGCACATACCCACAACCACAACCACACACCCACAACCACAACCACACACCCACACACATACCACCACACCCCCACACAACCACACACATACAACCTCGCACACAACCACGCACACAACCACACACACAGCCACACACAGCCACACACAACCACACACGCAACCACACCCACAACCACACCCACAACCAGAACCACACACATAACCACTGTAGGAGAGTAGGGTCTGCTATCCTATGGTCACCCCAAATTTTTGCTTTTTGCTTCACTGGTTTTTGACATATTGAGGCTGTGGGCCTGCCAATCAGACCCCCAGCCTGCTGTTCTCTCTACTAAATTAAAACTATGCACCCTAGGTGCATAACCAATTGGAAGTGGATCACCCTGTCAGCCCCTGTACCAGTGTACACTAGGTACCCAGGGCATTGGTGTACCCAAGGCCTGCCAAGGGCTGCAGCATGTATTATGCCACCCCAGGCTTGGCCTAACAATCTGACACAACTGGCTGATCACTCAGCTGGGGTAAGTTGGTGTAATCACCTCTTACTTAGGTGTAGTATATCTATACCTAACCTTAAATGGGACACCTGGTAACCTATAAGTCACTCCTATGGCAGGCCTTAACAATCCTGAAGGCAGAGTGCTTGGTTCCATGTGAGATGGTGCTCTGGCATGAGCTGAGCCTGTCTGCAGTGGTCGGAACAACTTCCTTCTACTGTTTCCAGATATCGTCATACCATATACTCTAAAGTGCATTATGAACCTCGCGGTTAAATGCTATCTTTGGTTTGGCTTTATCAAAACATGTCGAGTAAGGTGTCATACGAATTGGAATACTAACTGTAGGAGAGTAGGGTCTGCTATCCTATGGTCACCCCAAATTTTTGCTTTTTGCTTCACTGGTTTTTGACATATTGAGGCTGTGGGCCTGCCAATCAGACCCCCAGCCTGCTGTTCTCTCTACTAAATTAAAACTATGCACCCTAGGTGCATAACCAATTGGAAGTGGATCACCCTGTCAGCCCCTGTACCAGTGTACACTAGGTACCCAGGGCATTGGTGTACCCAAGGCCTGCCAAGGGCTGCAGCATGTATTATGCCACCCCAGGCTTGGCCTAACAATTTGACACAACTGGCTGATCACTCAGCTGGGGTAAGTTGGTGTAATCACCTCTTACTTAGGTGTAGTATACCTATACCTAACCTTAAATGGGACACCTGGTAACCTATAAGTCACTCCTATGGCAGGCCTTAACAATCCTGAAGGCAGAGTGCTTGGTTCCATGTGAGATGGTGCTCTGGCATGAGCTGAGCCTGTCTACAGTGGTCGGAACAACTTCCTTCTACTGTTTCCAGATATCGTCATACCATATACTCTTAAGTGCATTATGAACCTCGCGGTTAAATGCTATCTTTGGTTTGGCTTTATCAAAACATGTCGAGTAAGGTGTCATACGAATTGGAATACTAACCCCTCGCCAATTCTGGCGACGGGGTTAGCATTCCACCCTTCTAGAGGGACACGACATGTACAGTACCTGAAACCCGGGTAAAATCAGACATAGCCTCAGCTCCACAAAATGGATGCTGCCACCACAGACACAAGTCTGCCCTCCTGCTGCTGGGAGTCCTTCCAGCTTGGGAGGTGTGGACAAAGGGTTTCCTGCCAGGGGAGGTGCATGCACCACCCCAGACAGGATTTTGTGTATTGGTCAGGTAGGGCTTGAAAGAAACCAGACATGCCTGTGGCTCACAAGGAGCCTCGGGGCATAGGCCAGTTCAAACCGGTCCTGGGGCACACCAGTCCCGGGCCTGGGGCGAGCTGGACAAAGGATTGGGGGTGTAACCACCCCCCTTCCTGGTCCCGCCCATAGGGAGGGACCTAGCAGGTAGTCCGGCCCCTAGAATCCGAATAAAGGTAGGAGCTGTGTCCTAAGACTTCAGACATCCTGGAATCAACTTGAAACTAAGAAGAAGACGGGAACTTCGACATTCTGCTGCACAGAAGACTGAAGAAAATCTCCCCTGTGGTCAGGGAGTGACCACCTTGCTAACGCAAGCACCATCCAGCGAATCAACGTCTGCTTTGCCGCCGCCTCCCGCCGGAGCCCGAGCCCAGAGACTGACAAGACCTGGACCTCCAGACCTCTCACCGCCCGATCCACAGTCCCTGCAAAGAGGAGACCCGTGGAGGCACCGAGACACGTGGAGCCAGCCATCTTGAAACGACTACGACAAGCTGACCAGTGCAACAACCGAGGCTCCCTCCAAGTTGTGCTTTGGGTCCTGAGAAGCCCAACCCTCGAGCAGCATCTGCACCAAAGGTGAGCCCTCCAGCATCTCCACGATCTGCGTGGGGCCCTTCTGCATTTTGCCACTCGACGCGCCTAACCGGTTGCTGGCCCGCTGGCTAGTGGCCATCTTGGCGACGAAATCTACTACAAACACCGCTGGTCTGGTTGCTCCAGACTGGCCCTTGCTCCCCTCCAAAGGAGCAATCCCTCTGACCTTGCTGGTCAGAACCAACAGCTGATTTCCGAATCCTTCTACAATTGCTTTTGCCAAGGCTTGTTTGCTTCGATCAAGTCGCCGACACCGCCGACAGTGAGAGCCTGCGTGGGACAGCTCGTGAGCCGACTCCTGGACGTCGTCGACCTTCAGGGACCACGTGGCTGCGGAGACAAGCTACCCCTCATCACCTGTTTGCACCCGACATCGCCTGGTACCCACCTGGTGCCACGCTGGTCACTGGCTAGTGACTGTGAACACTGTCCCCTCTGCTTACAGGTCTTCAACATCTCCGATCCACCCTTGGATCCACCGCATCTCTACCGGACCGACCGCCTGCAGCATCTTTGTCCCAGGCTCAACGGAACAGATAGAAGAAACCCGACGCACTTTGAGGCCTATGCACCCGCTTCCTGTGGGTGAGGTAAAGCTGGTACTCCGGTGCCCATGTGTAGTAATACATCTCTAGTGCCTGTGTTCCAAATCTTAAGTTCCTAGTCAACCCGGAAGATCTCCTTTGCAGTAACTTTGTACTTTTTACGCACCCATTGAAACCTATGGGAGCACGCGTGTGACTATTTGCTCTGCACACGCCACCCGTGGACCTCCTGGTCACTAACTGACGTTAGCTCCTTGTAGGCCCAGCGATTCTAGAGGCCCTAGGCCTTTTCCCTTTCCTGTTCGTGGTACTTATACCACTATTTTAGTATATGGTTCGAGTGGCCACCAGGGCCTATCCATATAAAGTGCAACTTCTGTGTATTCTGTGATAATCTTGTTTGACGATTTGTGCTCCTGTGCTCATAAAGAGACTAGGGGTTACTTTGAGAAATAAATACATATATATTTTGAATATATATCTGTGTGGTGTCCTTTCATTGGTATAAAAGGGGGTTGCATTTGGTAAAACAGCTGGCTTAACACGCTTCACGAGTTTAGCCTCAAAGACTGCTTAGCCTACGCTACCACTAGGGCAGCTAGTCCGAAAAGGTTGACTTACAACCACACCATAAGGGTTGCTTGGCATGGTACAAGGTGATCACTTTAACTAGTGAGCATCATATACCAGGCCAACTTCTCACATTGGTGAGCAGCGGTTGGATTTGAGCTTGCTGTGTTTTACCATTGTAATCTCTTGGTTACCAATTGAAAGATCACATAGGTACCTGTAGGTACATATAAAACAAGATTAGATATACTTAAGTTCTACTGAACTTAGTTGTTGTAGAGCAAAGGGAGTAGCACACCCTGACTACAACTACTAGATAGGTTTAGTAGGTAAACCCAAGTGTAGGTAGATTGCAACACATCCACCCACACTTAAGAGCAATGGCCGGGGCAGAGGGGTCCACTGTACCCATCTCTGTTGAGAGTGACCCCCAGAGGGCACCATCCAGCTTTGCTACCCTTAATCAGAATGAGCTCAGGCATTTGGCAACTCTTAGAGGCCTTAAACAGCCCAAGAACCCAAACTCTGCTGAGCTCAGAGAGCTCTTACAGAATGATGAGAATCAGAGAGCACTCAAGAAAGCTTCCCAGTTAGCCCCCTTAGGGACAGGAACAGGAGGCCCCCCTTCTGAAGATGCCACTGAAGTACCCCTTCCCAATAGTCACCCCTTAGATGGGATGCCTACCACAGAGGATGAGAGTGAAAAGGATACTGACAGTAGTGAGGATGAAGGGAGAACTAGCCCAGTGCCAAGTATTATACTTGGCCCAGCTAAACCAAGGCTATTGGGGACTGACAGTGGGTTCAACCCACTGGATCTCCCCAGTGGACTTAACACAGGGTTTGGAAGGCAAAGGAATCGCTCAGGTGACTCCAATGCTTCCCATGGCTCTAGAGGCTCTCAAGGTCACTCCAGGAAAAGGATGACCACCCCTCAGAGGAGGGAACATGAGGCCAGAATGCAGGAAGCCCAGCTGAGGATCAGGAAGCAGGAGCTAGAAGTAGCCCTGATGGAAGAAAAACTGAACAAGGCTAGGCAACCTAGAGAGAGTGGGTCTATACCCACTGGTGGCAGCATTGTCCCTAAGGACAAAGATAGGGTTTTCGATAATAGAAACCTGTCTAAGGTTGTGCCCCCCTACAAAAGTGGGGATGACATCCACAAGTGGATAACTGCTCTTGAGAGAGCCTGCAAAGTACAGCAGGTTCCTGAAGATCAGTGGGCAGCAATCCTCTGGCTCTCCTTTGAGGGAAGAGGCAGAGACAGACTCCTCACTGTTAGAGAAGAGGATGTCAGAAACTACAGAGTCCTGAAGAGTGTTCTAGTTGATGGGTTAGGCTTAACCACTGAGCAGTACAGGTTAATGTTCAGAGACACCCAAAAGACACAGACTCAGGACTGGTCTGAATACATTGAATGTGCCACTAAGGCTTTGGAGGGTTGGTTGCTGGGAAGTAAGGTATCTGATTTTACAGGATTGTATAATTTGATGATGAGAGAACAGATTTTAAATAACTGTCAAAACCAGCAACTGCATCAACACTTGGTTGACTCTGATCTGACCTCTCCCCAAGAATTGGGAAAGAAGGCAGACAAATGGGTCAGAACCAGGGTTAAGCAAAAGAACCAGAACCAGGGCCAAGGGGGTGATCAGAAGAAAACAGACCAAAAGGGTGGAGATCAGAAATCTAAAGACCAGAAGTCTTCAACAGGGCCCCAAACTACTGCTAAGGAGGGTGGGTCCCAACAACAGTCCAAAAAGAAGAAAGAAGGTCAAAAGAAACCCTGGTGCAATCATTGTAAAAATACAACTCACTGGACTAGTGATTGCAAAAAGGGTGGAGCCCCCAACACTGTTGCCCCTAAGGCACCTGCTCCCAGTACTACTGTTAGCAGTGTTGGTCCCCAGACAAAGGGTGTAGTGGGAATCACTATGGGAACTGAAGGAGATTCTGACTTAGACAGAACCCTTACACAGGCAGTCTTGATCTGTGATGGGGACATTGATTTGTCCCTGACTGTGAGCCCCAGTAACCTGGGCAAGTACAGACAGACTCCTTTAATAAATGAAAAAGTGGCTCAAGCTTACAGGGACACATGTGCCAGTGTCACTATGGTGACACCAGGCTTTGTGGACCCTGGACAGTACATACCAGGTGAGAACTACCTGGTGACCAATGCCAGCAATGCCACTACTTCACATAGTGTGGCAGTTGTTAACTTCTCATGGGGAGGGGTAACTGGCCTCAAAAGGGTTGTGGTTAGTGCAGACCTCCCAGTAGAATGTTTGTTGGGCAATGACCTAGAGAGTTCTCTATGGTCAGAAGTGGAGTACAGGACTCATGCAGAGATGTTAGGTATATCATCACATGTCCTTGCTGTGACCAGGTCACAGGCCAAAAAGTGCCTCACTGAACCACAGGTCTTGGATCCTGGAACAAGGGACCAAGCACCTACCAAGAAGAAGAACAGGAGGGTCAAGGCTGTGCCTTCCCCCCTGCCTCAGAGTGATGATCAGCCTTCCCAGGAAGCTGATCTAGAGGACCCTGAAGGAACTGTCCCTGAAGAGCTTGAACCTGATCAGGTTGAGTTTCTGGGGACAGGGGGACCTTCAAGGGCTGACTTGAGGCAGGCTCAGTTATCCTGTCCCTCTCTTGAACCCCTCAGACAGCTGGCTGCTGCTGAGGCTGCTGGGAATGCTCAAGGTACCCATAAAGTGTATTGGGATGAAGGGCTCCTTTATTCAGAGGCTAGAGACCCCAAGCCTGGTGCAACCAGGAGGTTGGTCATACCTCTGCAATTTAGGGGCTTCCTTCTTACCTTGGCCCATGACATTCCTTTAGCAGGACACTTAGGCCAGAACAAGACTTGGGACAGGCTTGTCCCTCACTTTCACTGGCCTCATATGAATGAAGATACAAAGGAGTTTTGTCGCTCCTGTGTTACCTGCCAAGCCAGTGGCAAATCAGGTGGCACAACAAAGGCCCCCCTTATACCACTACCTGTGGTGGGGGTCCCCTTTGAAAGAGTGGGAATAGACATAGTGGGTCCCATGGATCCTCCCACTGCATCTGGGCACAGATTTATACTGGTGGTAGTGGATCATGCCACCAGGTATCCAGAGGCAATTCCCCTTAGGACCACTACAGCTCCTGTTGTGGCCAGGGCCCTGCT
This sequence comes from Triturus cristatus, assembly GCF_964204655.1. NCBI lineage: Eukaryota > Metazoa > Chordata > Amphibia > Caudata > Salamandridae > Triturus > Triturus cristatus. The sequence goes on along the minus strand of NW_028187635.1, from coordinate 235,350 downwards.
GGGAGTATTCTCCAGAGTGGGGTTTCCTAAGGAGGTAGTATCTGACAGAGGTACCAACTTTATGTCAGGATACTTGACAGCTATGTGGAAGGAATGTGGTGTCAACTACAAGTTCACCACCCCTTATCACCCACAATGCAATGGGCTTGTTGAGAGATTCAACAAGACCCTAAAGGGTATGATCAAAGGATTACCTGAAAAGCTCAGGCGAAGATGGGATATCCTTCTACCCTGCCTTCTGTTTGCTTACAGAGAGGTCCCACAAAAAGGAGTTGGCTACAGCCCCTTTGAATTGTTGTTTGGGCACCCTGTGAGAGGCCCACTGTGTTTGGTGAAGGAAGGATGGGAGTTACCTCTCAAAAAGCCTAAGCTAGACATAGTGGACTATGTACTTGGTCTCCGCTCCAGGATGGCTGAGTATATGGAGAAGGCATCTAAAAACCTTGAGGCAAGCCAGGCCTTACAGAAAGCTTGGCATGACCAAAAGGCTGTCTTGGTTGAGTATCAGCCAGGACAGAAGGTATGGGTGTTGGAGCCAGTGGCCCCAGCAGCACTCCAAGACAAATGGTCTGGACCCCATACAATCCTGGAAAAGAAGGGAGAGGTCACCTACTTGGTGGACCTAGGAACTCCCAGGAGTCCCCACAGGGTACTCCATGTTAACAGGCTTAAAGCATATGTTGACAGGGCAGACATGGGCTTGCTCATGGCTACAGATGAGGGACAGGAGGAAGAGAGTGACCCTCTCCCAGACCTGTTGTCTCAGAACCCTGAAGATGGCTCAGTTGAAGGAGTGACCCTTGGAGGCAACCTCACTGCCCATCAGCAGACTGAATGTAGACAGGTTCTACAATCATTTTCACATATGTTTTCCTTGATACCTAGTCAAACTGACTGGTGTACCCATGTTGTGGACACTGGTGACAGTCTGCCTGTAAAGAACAAACTTTACAGACAACCTGACCACGTCAGGGACTGTATAAAGGCTGAGGTACATAAAATGCTGGAATTAGGTGTCATTGAACCCTCAGAGAGCCCCTGGGCTAGCCCAGTGGTTCTGGTCCCCAAACCTCACACCAAAGATGGCAAGAGAGAGATGAGGTTCTGTGTGGATTACAGAGGACTCAATGCTGTCACCAGGACAGATGCACACCCTATTCCAAGGGCAGATGAGCTCATAGACAAACTAGCTTCTGCAAAGTTTTTGAGCACATTTGACTTAACAGCTGGCTATTGGCAAATCAGATTAGCTGAGGAGTCTAAGGCCAAAACAGCATTCTCAACCCCAGGTGGGCATTATCAGTTTGTGGTGATGCCCTTTGGTCTGAAGAATGCACCTGCCACCTTCCAAAGGCTGGTGAACCAAGTCCTTACTGGGTTGGATGACTTTTGTGCAGCATATCTGGATGACATTGCTGTCTTTAGCTCCACCTGGGAGGATCACCTGATCCACCTGAAGAAGGCTCTTGAGGCCCTGCAGAGGGCAGGCCTCACTATCAAGGCTACTAAGTGCCAGATAGGGCAGAGTAAGGTTGTATATTTGGGCCACCTTGTGGGTGGAGGCCAAGTTCAACCACTGGAGAGTAAGATACAATCCATCAAGGACTGGTCCCCTCCAACCACCCAGACTCAAGTTCGAGCTTTCTTGGGCTTGACTGGGTACTACAGGAAGTTTGTTAAGAACTATGGGTCCATTGTGACTCCTCTTAATGATCTGACATCCAAGAAGATGCCCAAAAAGGTTCAGTGGACAGTAAGCTGTCAAAAGGCATTTGATGACCTGAAGGGGGCCATGTGCTCTGCACCTATCCTGAAAAGTCCTGACTACTCCAAAGAGTTTATTGTCCAAACAGATGCTTCTGAGTTGGGTGTGGGAGCTGTGCTGTCACAACTTAATGTAGATGGTCAAGACCAACCCATTGCTTTTATTAGCAGAAGGTTGACCCCCAGAGAGAAGAATTGGTCAGCTATTGAGAGGGAGGCCTTTGCTGTGGTGTGGGCCCTGAAGAAGCTGAGGCCATACTTGTTTGGCACTCACTTCAAGATTCAGACCGACCATAAGCCCCTCTTGTGGCTAAATCAGATGAAGGGTGAAAACCCCAAACTGCTTAGGTGGTCCATTTCCCTACAGGGGATGGACTTTACAGTGGAGCACCGGCCAGGTACTGACCATGGGAATGCAGATGGTCTCTCCAGGTACTTCCACTTAGGACATGAAGACGAGACTGGTCAAGGCTAGTTTAATGTCCCAGCGTTTGGGGGGGGGTTGTGTAGGAGAGTAGGGTCTGCTATCCTATGGTCACCCCAAATTTTTGCTTTTTGCTTCACTGGTTTTTGACATATTGAGGCTGTGGGCCTGCCAATCAGACCCCCAGCCTGCTGTTCTCTCTACTAAATTAAAACTATGCACCCTAGGTGCATAACCAATTGGAAGTGGATCACCCTGTCAGCCCCTGTACCAGTGTACACTAGGTACCCAGGGCATTGGTGTACCCAAGGCCTGCCAAGGGCTGCAGCATGTATTATGCCACCCCAGGCTTGGCCTAACAATTTGACACAACTGGCTGATCACTCAGCTGGGGTAAGTTGGTGTAATCACCTCTTACTTAGGTGTAGTATACCTATACCTAACCTTAAATGGGACACCTGGTAACCTATAAGTCACTCCTATGGCAGGCCTTAACAATCCTGAAGGCAGAGTGCTTGGTTCCATGTGAGATGGTGCTCTGGCATGAGCTGAGCCTGTCTACAGTGGTCGGAACAACTTCCTTCTACTGTTTCCAGATATCGTCATACCATATACTCTTAAGTGCATTATGAACCTCGCGGTTAAATGCTATCTTTGGTTTGGCTTTATCAAAACATGTCGAGTAAGGTGTCATACGAATTGGAATACTAACCCCTCGCCAATTCTGGCGACGGGGTTAGCATTCCACCCTTCTAGAGGGACACGACATGTACAGTACCTGAAACCCGGGTAAAATCAGACATAGCCTCAGCTCCACAAAATGGATGCTGCCACCACAGACACAAGTCTGCCCTCCTGCTGCTGGGAGTCCTTCCAGCTTGGGAGGTGTGGACAAAGGGTTTCCTGCCAGGGGAGGTGCATGCACCACCCCAGACAGGATTTTGTGTATTGGTCAGGTAGGGCTTGAAAGAAACCAGACATGCCTGTGGCTCACAAGGAGCCTCGGGGCATAGGCCAGTTCAAACCGGTCCTGGGGCACACCAGTCCCGGGCCTGGGGCGAGCTGGACAAAGGATTGGGGGTGTAACCACCCCCCTTCCTGGTCCCGCCCATAGGGAGGGACCTAGCAGGTAGTCCGGCCCCTAGAATCCGAATAAAGGTAGGAGCTGTGTCCTAAGACTTCAGACATCCTGGAATCAACTTGAAACTAAGAAGAAGACGGGAACTTCGACATTCTGCTGCACAGAAGACTGAAGAAAATCTCCCCTGTGGTCAGGGAGTGACCACCTTGCTAACGCAAGCACCATCCAGCGAATCAACGTCTGCTTTGCCGCCGCCTCCCGCCGGAGCCCGAGCCCAGAGACTGACAAGACCTGGACCTCCAGACCTCTCACCGCCCGATCCACAGTCCCTGCAAAGAGGAGACCCGTGGAGGCACCGAGACACGTGGAGCCAGCCATCTTGAAACGACTACGACAAGCTGACCAGTGCAACAACCGAGGCTCCCTCCAAGTTGTGCTTTGGGTCCTGAGAAGCCCAACCCTCGAGCAGCATCTGCACCAAAGGTGAGCCCTCCAGCATCTCCACGATCTGCGTGGGGCCCTTCTGCATTTTGCCACTCGACGCGCCTAACCGGTTGCTGGCCCGCTGGCTAGTGGCCATCTTGGCGACGAAATCTACGACAAACACCGCTGGTCTGGTTGCTCCAGACTGGCCCTTGCTCCCCTCCAAAGGAGCAATCCCTCTGACCTTGCTGGTCAGAACCAACAGCTGATTTCCGAATCCTTCTACAATTGCTTTTGCCAAGGCTTGTTTGCTTCGATCAAGTCGCCGACACCGCCGACAGTGAGAGCCTGCGTGGGACAGCTCGTGAGCCGACTCCTGGACGTCGTCGACCTTCAGGGACCACGTGGCTGCGGAGACAAGCTACCCCTCATCACCTGTTTGCACCCGACATCGCCTGGTACCCACCTGGTGCCACGCTGGTCACTGGCTAGTGACTGTGAACACTGTCCCCTCTGCTTACAGGTCTTCAACATCTCCGATCCACCCTTGGATCCACCGCATCTCTACCGGACCGACCGCCTGCAGCATCTTTGTCCCAGGCTCAACGGAACAGATAGAAGAAACCCGACGCACTTTGAGGCCTATGCACCCGCTTCCTGTGGGTGAGGTAAAGCTGGTACTCCGGTGCCCATGTGTAGTAATACATCTCTAGTGCCTGTGTTCCAAATCTTAAGTTCCTAGTCAACCCGGAAGATCTCCTTTGCAGTAACTTTGTACTTTTTACGCACCCATTGAAACCTATGGGAGCACGCGTGTGACTATTTGCTCTGCACACGCCACCCGTGGACCTCCTGGTCACTAACTGACGTTAGCTCCTTGTAGGCCCAGCGATTCTAGAGGCCCTAGGCCTTTTCCCTTTCCTGTTCGTGGTACTTATACCACTATTTTAGTATATGGTTCGAGTGGCCACCAGGGCCTATCCATATAAAGTGCAACTTCTGTGTATTCTGTGATAATCTTGTTTGACGATTTGTGCTCCTGTGCTCATAAAGAGACTAGGGGTTACTTTGAGAAATAAATACATATATATTTTGAATATATATCTGTGTGGTGTCCTTTCATTGGTATAAAAGGGGGTTGCATTTGGTAAAACAGCTGGCTTAACACGCTTCACGAGTTTAGCCTCAAAGACTGCTTAGCCTACGCTACCACTAGGGCAGCTAGTCCGAAAAGGTTGACTTACAACCACACCATAAGGGTTGCTTGGCATGGTACAAGGTGATCACTTTAACTAGTGAGCATCATATACCAGGCCAACTTCTCACACTAACCCCTCGCCAGTTCTGGCGACGGGGTTAGCATTCCACCCTTCTAGAGGGACACGACATGTACAGTACCTGAAACCCGGGTAAAATCAGACATAGCCTCAGCTCCACAAAATGGATGCTGCCACCACAGACACAAGTCTGCCCTCCTGCTGCTGGGAGTCCTTCCAGCTTGGGAGGTGTGGACAAAGGGTTTCCTGCCAGGGGAGGTGCGTGCACCACCCCAGACAGGATTTTGTGTATTGGTCAGGTAGGGCTTGAAAGAAACCAGACATGCCTGTGGCTCACAAGGAGCCTCGGTGCATATGCCAGTTCAAACCGGTCCTGGGGCACACCAATCCCGGGCCTGGGGCGAGCTGGACAAAGGATTGGGGGTGTAACCACCCCCCTTCCTGGTCCCACCCATAGGGAGGGACCTAGCAGGTAGTCCGGCCCCTAGAATCCGCTTAAAGGTAGGAGCTGTGTCCTAAGACTTCAGACATCCTGGAATCAACTTGAAACTAAGAAGAAGACGGGACCTTCGACATTCTGCTGCACAGAAGACTGAAGAAAATCTCCCCTGTGGTCAGGGAGTGACCACCTTGCTAACGCAAGCACCATCCAGCGAATCAACGTCTGCTTTGCCGCCGCCTCCCGCCGGAGCCCGAGCCCAGAGACTGACAAGACCTGGACCTCCAGACCTCTCACCGCCCGATCCACAGTCCCTGAAAAGAGGAGACCCGTGGAGGCACCGAGACACGTGGAGCCAGCCATCTTGGAACGACTACGACAAGCTGACAAGTGCAACAACCGAGGCTCCCTCCAAGTTGTGCTTTGGGTCCTGAGAAGCCCAACCCTCGAGCAGCATCTGCACCAAAGGTGAGCCCTCCAGCATCTCCACGATCTGCGTGGGGCCCTTCTGCCTTTTGCCACTCGACGCGCCTAACCGGTTGCTGGCCCGCTGGCTAGTGGCCATCTTGGCGACGAAATCTACGACAAACACCGCTGGTCTGGTTGCTCCAGGCTGGCCCTTGCTCCCCTCCAAAGGAGCAATCCCCCTGACCTTGCTGGTCAGAACCAACAGCTGATTTCCGAATCCTCCTACAATTGCTTTTGCCAAGGCTTGTTTGCTTCGATCAAGTCGCCGACAGCGAGAGCCTGCGTGGGACAGCTCGTGAGCCGACTCCTGGATGTCGTCGACCTTCAGGGACCACGTGGCTGCGGAGACAAGCTACCCCTCATCACCTGTTTGCACCCGACATCGCCTGGTACCCACCTGGTGCCACGCTGGTCACTGGCTAGTGACTGTGAACACTGTCCCCTCTGCTTACAGGTCTTCAACATCTCCGATCCACTCTTGGATCCACTGCATCTCTCCCGGACCGACCGCCTGCAGCATCTTTGCCTTCAAGCTCCACGGAACAGATAGAAGAAACCCGATGCACTTTGAGGCCTATGCACCCGCTTCCTGTGGGTGAGGTAAAGCTGGTACTCCGGTGCCTAAGTGTAGTATTACATCTCTAGTGCCTGTGTTCCAAATCTTAAGTTCCTAGGTCATCCGGAAGATTCCTTTTGCAGTAACTTTGTACTTTTTACGCACCCATTGAAACCTATGGGAGCACGCGTGTGACTATTTGCTCTGCACACGCCACCCGTGGACCTCCTGGTCACTAACTGACGTTAGCTCCTTGTAGGCCCGGCGATTCTAGAGGCCCTAGGCCTTTTCCCTTTTCTGTTCGTGGTACTTATACCACTATTTTAGTATATGGTTTGAGTGGCCACCAGGGCCTATCCATATAACGTGCAACTTCTGTGTATTCTGTGATAATCTTGTTTGACGATTTGTGCTCCTGTGCTCATAAAGAGACTAGGGGTTACTTTGAGAAATAAATACATATATATTTTGAATATATATCTGTGTGGTGTCCTTTCATTGGTATAAAAGGGGGTTGCATTTGGTAAAACAGCTGGCTTAACACGCTTCACGAGTTTAGCCTCAAAGACTGCTTAGCCTACGCTACCACTAGGGCAGCTAGTCCAAAAAGGTTGACTTACAACCACACCATAAGGGTTGCTTGGCATGGTACAAGGTGGTCACTAGAACTAGTGAACAGCATATACCAGGCCAACTTCTCACATTGGTGAGCAGCGGGTGGGATTTGAGCTTGCTGTGTTTTACCATTGTAATCTCTTGGTTACCAATTGAAATATCACATAGGTACCTGTAGGTACATATAAAACAAGATTAGATATACATAAGTTCTACTGAACTTAGTTGTTGTAGAGCAAAGGGAGTAGCACACCCTGACTACAACTACTAGATAGGTTTAGTAGGTAAACACAGGTGTAGGTAGATTGCAACACATCCACCCACACTTAAGAGCAATGGCCGGGGCAGAGGGGTCCACTGTACCCATCTCTGTTGAGAGTGACCCCCAGAGGGCACCATCCAGCTTTGCTACCCTTAATCAGAATGAGCTCAGGCATTTGGCAACTCTTAGAGGCCTTAAACAGCCCAAGAACCCAAACTCTGCTGAGCTCAGAGAGCTCTTACAGAATGATGAGAATCAGAGAGCACTCAAGAAAGCTTCCCAGTTAGCCCCCTTAGGGTCAGGAACAGGAGGCCCCCCTTCTGAAGATACTACAGAGGTACCCAGTTCCAATAGCCATCCCTTAGATGAGAACCATACTACAGGGGAGGAAAGTGGTGAGGATACAGAAAGTAGTGATGATGAAGGGAGAACTAGCCCAGTGCCAAGTATTATACTTGGCCCAGCTAAACTAAGGCTATTGGGGACTGACAATGGGTTCACCCCATTGGATCTCCCCAGTGGACTTAACACAGGGCTTGGGAGGCAAAGGAATCGCTCAGGTGACTCCAATGCTTCTCATGGCTCTAGAGGCTCTCAAGGTCACTCCAGGAAAAGGATGACCACCCCTCAGAGGAGGGAACATGAGGCCAGAATGCAGGAAGCCCAGCTGAGGATCAGGAAGCAGGAGCTAGAAGTAGCCCTGATGGAAGAAAAACTGAACAAGGCTAGGCAACCTAGAGAGAGTGGGTCTATACCCACTGGTGGCAGCATTGTCCCTAAGGACAAAGATAGGGTCTTTGACAATAGGAACCTGTCTAAGGTTGTGCCCCCCTACAAAAGTGGGGATGACATCCACAAATGGATAACTGCTCTTGAGAGAGCCTGCAAAGTACAGCAGGTTCCTGAAGACCAGTGGGCAGCAATCCTCTGGCTCTCCTTTGAAGGAAGAGGCAGAGACAGACTCCTCACTGTTAGAGAAGAGGATGTCAGAAACTACAGAGTCCTGAAGAGTGTTCTGGTAGATGGGTTAGGCTTAACCACTGAACAGTACAGGTTAATGTTCAGAGACACCCAAAAGACACAGACTCAGGACTGGTCTGAATATGTTGAATGTGCCACTAAGGCTTTGGAGGGTTGGTTGCTGGGAAGTAAGGTATCTGATTTTACAGGATTGTATAGTTTGATGATGAGAGAACAGATTTTAAATAACTGTCAAAACCAGCAACTGCATCAACACTTGGTTGACTCTGATCTGACCTCTCCCCAAGAATTGGGAAAGAAGGCAGACAAATGGGTCAGAACCAGGGTTAAGCAAAAGAACCAGAACCAGGGCCAAGGGGGTGATCAGAAGAAAACAGACCAAAAGGGTGGAGATCAGAAACCTAAAGACCAGAAGTCTTCAACAGGGCCCCAAACTACTGCTAAGGAGGGTGGGTCCCAACAGTCCAAGAAGAAGAAAGAAGGTCAGAAGAAACCCTGGTGCAATCATTGTAAAAATACAACTCACTGGACTAGTGATTGCAAAAAGGGTGGAGCCCCCAACACTGTTGCCCCTAAGGCACCTGCTCCCAGTACTACTGTTAGCAGTGTTGGTCCCCAGACAAAGGGTGTAGTGGGAATCACTATGGGAACTGAAGGAGATTCTGACTTAGATAGAACCCTTACACAGGCAGTCTTGATCTGTGATGGGGACATTGATTTGTCCCTGACTGTGAGCCCCAGTAACCTGGGCAAGTACAGACAGACTCCTTTAATTAATGACAAAGTGGCTCAAGCCTACAGGGACACATGTGCCAGTGTCACAATGGTGACACCAGGCTTTGTGGACCCTGGACAGTACATACCAGGTGAGAACTACCTGGTGACCAATGCCAGCAATGCCACTACTTCACATAGTGTGGCAGTTGTTAACTTCTCATGGGGAGGGGTAACTGGCCTCAAAAGGGTTGTGGTTAGTGCAGACCTCCCAGTAGAATGTTTGTTGGGCAATGAACTAGAGAGTTCTCTATGGTCAGAAGTGGAGTACAGGACTCATGCAGAGATGTTAGGTATATCATCACATGTCCTTGCTGTGACCAGGTCACAGGCCAAAAAGTGCCTCACTGAACCTCAGGTCTTGGATCCTGGAACAATGGACCAAGCACCTACCAAGAAGAAGAACAGGAGGGTCAAGGCTGTGCCTTCCCCCCTGCCTCAGAGTGATGATCAGCCTTCCCAGGAAGCTGATCTAGAGGACCCTGAAGGAACTGTCCCTGAAGAGCTTGAACCTGATCAGGTTGAGTTTCTGGGGACAGGGGGACCTTCAAGGGCTGACTTGAGGCAGGCTCAGTTATCCTGTCCCTCTCTTGAACCCCTCAGACAGCTGGCTGCTGCTGAGGCTGCTGGGAATGCTCAAGGTACCCATAAAGTGTATTGGGATGAAGGGCTCCTTTATTCAGAGGCTAGAGACCCCAAGCCTGGTGCAACCAGGAGGTTGGTCATACCTCTGCAATTTAGGGGCTTCCTTCTTACCTTGGCCCATGACATTCCTTTAGCAGGACACTTAGGCCAGAACAAGACCTGGGACCGGCTTGTCCCTCACTTTCACTGGCCTCATATGAATGAAGATACAAAGGAGTTTTGTCGCTCCTGTGTCACCTGCCAAGCCAGTGGCAAATCAGGTGGCACAACAAAGGCCCCCCTAATACCACTACCTGTGGTGGGGGTCCCCTTTGAAAGAGTGGGAATAGACATAGTGGGTCCCATGGATCCTCCCACTGCATCTGGGCACAGATTTATACTGGTGGTAGTGGATCATGCCACCAGGTATCCAGAGGCAATTCCCCTTAGGACCACTACAGCACCTGTTGTGGCCAGGGCCCTGCTGGGAGTATTCTCCAGAGTGGGGTTTCCTAAGGAGGTGGTATCTGACAGAGGTACCAACTTTATGTCAGGATACTTGACAGCTATGTGGAAGGAATGTGGTGTCAACTACAAGTTCACCACCCCTTATCACCCACAATGCAATGGGCTTGTTGAGAGATTCAACAAGACCCTAAAGGGTATGATCAAAGGATTACCTGAAAAGCTCAGGCGAAGATGGGACATCCTTCTACCCTGCCTTCTGTTTGCTTACAGAGAGGTCCCACAAAAAGGAGTTGGCTACAGCCCCTTTGAATTGTTGTTTGGGCACCCTGTGAGAGGCCCACTGTGTTTGGTGAAGGAAGGATGGGAGTTACCTCTCAAAAAGCCTAAGCTAGACATAGTGGACTATGTACTTGGTCTCCGCTCCAGGATGGCTGAGTATATGGAGAAGGCATCTAAAAACCTTGAGGCAAGCCAGGCCTTACAGAAAGCTTGGCATGACCAAAAGGCTGTCTTGGTTGAGTATCAGCCAGGACAGAAGGTATGGGTGTTGGAGCCGGTGGCCCCAGCAGCACTCCAAGACAAATGGTCTGGACCCCATACAATCCTGGAAAAGAAGGGAGAGGTCACCTACTTGGTGGACCTAGGAACTCCCAGGAGTCCCCACAGGGTACTCCATGTTAACAGGCTTAAAGCATATGTTGACAGGGCAGACATGGGCTTGCTCATGGCTACAGATGAGGGACAGGAGGAAGAGAGTGACCCTCTCCCAGACCTGTTGTCTCAGAACCCTGAAGATGGCTCAGTTGAAGGAGTGACCCTTGGAGGCAACCTCACTGCCCATCAGCAGACTGAATGTAGACAGGTTCTACAATCATTTTCACATATGTTTTCCTTGATACCTAGTCAAACTGACTGGTGTACCCATGTGGTGGACACTGGTGACAGTCTGCCTGTAAAGAACAAGCTTTACAGACAACCTGAGCACGTCAGGGACTGTATAAAGGCTGAGGTACATAAAATGCTGGAATTAGGTGTCATTGAACCCTCAGAGAGCCCCTGGGCTAGCCCAGTGGTTCTGGTCCCCAAACCTCACACCAAAGATGGCAAGAGAGAGATGAGGTTCTGTGTGGATTACAGAGGACTCAATGCTGTCACCAGGACAGATGCACACCCTATTCCAAGGGCAGATGAGCTCATAGACAAACTAGCTTCTGCAAAGTTTTTGAGCACATTTGACTTAACAGCTGGCTATTGGCAAATCAGATTAGCTGAGGAGTCTAAGACCAAAACAGCATTCTCAACCCCAGGTGGGCATTATCAGTTTGTGGTGATGCCCTTTGGTCTGAAGAATGCACCTGCCACCTTCCAAAGGCTGGTGAACCAAGTCCTTACTGGGTTGGATGACTTTTGTGCAGCATATCTTGATGACATTGCTGTCTTTAGCTCCACCTGGGAGGATCACCTGATCCACCTGAAGAAGGCTCTTGAGGCCCTGCAGAGGGCAGGCCTCACTATCAAGGCTACTAAGTGCCAGATAGGGCAGAGTAAGGTTGTATATTTGGGCCACCTTGTAGGTGGAGGCCAAGTTCAACCACTGGAGAGTAAGATACAATCCATCAAGGACTGGTCCCCTCCAACCACCCAGACTCAAGTTCGAGCTTTCTTGGGCTTGACTGGGTACTACAGGAAGTTTGTTAAGAACTATGGGTCCATTGTGACTCCTCTTAATGATCTGACATCCAAGAAGATGCCCAAAAAGGTTCAGTGGACAGTAAGCTGTCAAAAGGCATTTGATGACCTGAAGAAGGCCATGTGCTCTGCACCTATCCTGAAAAGTCCTGACTACTCCAAAGAGTTTATTGTCCAAACAGATGCTTCTGAGTTGGGTGTGGGAGCTGTGCTGTCACAACTTAATATAGATGGTCAAGACCAACCCATTGCTTTTATTAGCAGAAGGTTGACCCCCAGAGAGAAGAATTGGTCAGCTATTGAGAGGGAGGCCTTTGCTGTGGTGTGGGCCCTGAAGAAGCTGAGGCCATACTTGTTTGGCACTCACTTCAAGATTCAGACCGACCATAAGCCCCTCTTGTGGCTAAATCAGATGAAGGGTGAAAACCCCAAACTGCTTAGGTGGTCCATTTCCCTACAGGGGATGGACTTTACAGTGGAGCACCGGCCAGGTACTGACCATGGGAATGCAGATGGTCTCTCCAGGTACTTCCACTTAGGACATGAAGACGAGACTGGTCAAGGCTAGTTTAATGTCCCAGCGTTTGGGGGGGGGTTGTGTAGGAGAGTAGGGTCTGCTATCCTATGGTCACCCCAAATTTTTGCTTTTTGCTTCACTGGTTTTTGACATATTGAGGCTGTGGGCCTGCCAATCAGACCCCCAGCCTGCTGTTCTCTCTACTAAATTAAAACTATGCACCCTAGGTGCATAACCAATTGGAAGTGGATCACCCTGTCAGCCCCTGTACCAGTGTACACTAGGTACCCAGGGCATTGGTGTACCCAAGGCCTGCCAAGGGCTGCAGCATGTATTATGCCACCCCAGGCTTGGCCTAACAATCTGACACAACTGGCTGATCACTCAGCTGGGGTAAGTTGGTGTAATCACCTCTTACTTAGGTGTAGTATATCTATACCTAACCTTAAATGGGACACCTGGTAACCTATAAGTCACTCCTATGGCAGGCCTTAACAATCCTGAAGGCAGAGTGCTTGGTTCCATGTGAGATGGTGCTCTGGCATGAGCTGAGCCTGTCTGCAGTGGTCGGAACAACTTCCTTCTACTGTTTCCAGATATCGTCATACCATATACTCTAAAGTGCATTATGAACCTCGCGGTTAAATGCTATCTTTGGTTTGGCTTTATCAAAACATGTCGAGTAAGGTGTCATACAAATTGGAATACTAACCCCTCGCCAGTTCTGGCGACGGGGTTAGCATTCCACCCTTCTAGAGGGACACGACATGTACAGTACCTGAAACCCGGGTAAAATCAGACATAGCCTCAGCTCCACAAAATGGATGCTGCCACCACAGACACAAGTCTGCCCTCCTGCTGCTGGGAGTCCTTCCAGCTTGGGAGGTGTGGACAAAGGGTTTCCTGCCAGGGGAGGTGCGTGCACCACCCCAGACAGGATTTTGTGTATTGGTCAGGTAGGGCTTGAAAGAAACCAGACATGCCTGTGGCTCACAAGGAGCCTCGGTGCATATGCCAGTTCAAACCGGTCCTGGGGCACACCAGTCCCGGGCCTGGGGCGAGCTGGACAAAGGATTGGGGGTGTAACCACCCCCCTTCCTGGTCCCACCCATAGGGAGGGACCTAGCAGGTAGTCCGGCCCCTAGAATCCGCTTAAAGGTAGGAGCTGTGTCCTAAGACTTCAGACATCCTGGAATCAACTTGAAACTAAGAAGAAGACGGGACCTTCGACATTCTGCTGCACAGAAGACTGAAGAAAATCTCCCCTGTGGTCAGGGAGTGACCACCTTGCTAACGCAAGCACCATCCAGCGAATCAACGTCTGCTTTGCCGCCGCCTCCCGCTGGAGCCCGAGCCCAGAGACTGACAAGACCTGGACCTCCAGACCTCTCACCGCCCGATCCACAGTCCCTGAAAAGAGGAGACCCGTGGAGGCACCGAGACACGTGGAGCCAGCCATCTTGGAACGACTACGACAAGCTGACAAGTGCAACAACCGAGGCTCCCTCCAAGTTGTGCTTTGGGTCCTGAGAAGCCCAACCCTCGAGCAGCATCTGCACCAAAGGTGAGCCCTCCAGCATCTCCACGATCTGCGTGGGGCCCTTCTGCCTTTTGCCACTCGACGCGCCTAACCGGTTGCTGGCCCGCTGGCTAGTGGCCATCTTGGCGACGAAATCTACGACAAACACCGCTGGTCTGGTTGCTCCAGGCTGGCCCTTGCTCCCCTCCAAAGGAGCAATCCCCCTGACCTTGCTGGTCAGAACCAACAGCTGATTTCCAAATCCTCGTACAATTGCTTTTGCCAAGGCTTGTTTGCTTCGATCAAGTCGCCGACACCGCCGACAGCGAGAGCCTGCGTGGGACAGCTCGTGAGCCGACTCCTGGACGTCGTCGACCTTCAGGGACCACGTGGCTGCGGAGACAAGCTACCCCTCATCACCTGTTTGCACCCGATATCGCCTGGTACCCACCTGGTGCCACGCTGGTCACTGGCTAGTGACTGTGAACACTGTCCCCTCTGCTTACAGGTCTTCAACATCTCCGATCCACTCTTGGATCCACTGCATCTCTCCCAGACCGACCGCCTGCAGCATCTTTGCCTTCAAGCTCCACGGAACAGATAGAAGAAACCCGACGCACTTTGAGGCCTATGCACCCGCTTCCTGTGGGTGAGGTAAAGCTGGTACTCCGGTGCCTAAGTGTAGTATTACATCTCTAGTGCCTGTGTTCCAAATCTTAAGTTCCTAGGTCATCCGGAAGATTCCTTTTGCAGTAACTTTGTACTTTTTACGCACCCATTGAAACCTATGGGAGCACGCGTGTGACTATTTGCTCTGCACACGCCACCCGTGGACCTCCTGGTCACTAACTGACGTTAGCTCCTTGTAGGCCCGGCGATTCTAGAGGCCCTAGGCCTTTTCCCTTTTCTGTTCGTGGTACTTATACCACTATTTTAGTATATGGTTTGAGTGGCCACCAGGGCCTATCCATATAACGTGCAACTTCTGTGTATTCTGTGATAATCTTGTTTGACGATTTGTGCTCCTGTGCTCATAAAGAGACTAGGGGTTACTTTGAGAAATAAATACATATATATTTTGAATATATATCTGTGTGGTGTCCTTTCATTGGTATAAAAGGGGGTTGCATTTGGTAAAACAGCTGGCTTAACACGCTTCACGAGTTTAGCCTCAAAGACTGCTTAGCCTACGCTACCACTAGGGCAGCTAGTCCAAAAAGGTTGACTTACAACCACACCATAAGGGTTGCTTGGCATGGTACAAGGTGGTCACTAGAACTAGTGAACAGCATATACCAGGCCAACTTCTCACAACCACACAACCACACACACAACCACACACACACTCAACCACACACAACCACAACCACACATACAACCACAACCACACACACAACCACAACCACATACAAACCACTACCACACACACACACAACCACAAAACCACACACACCACACACACACAAAACCACACACACACAAGCACAACCACACACACAACCACACACACACACAACCACACATAACCACACACACACATACAAACAACCACACACACAACCACATGCCCACACACACACAACCACACCCACACATACAACCACACACACCCACAACCACACACAACCAGGCACACAGCCACACACAAAACCACACACACACACAACCAAACCCACACACACAACCACAACCACACATACAAGCACACACACCCCCAACCACACACAACACTTATACAACCACACACAACCTCACACACAACCACACACAACCACATATATAACCACACACACTGAACAACACACACCCAACCACACACACAACCACAACCAATCACAACCACACACACACAACTGAACACACAACCAGGCACACAACCACACACACAACCACACACACACAACCACACAACCACACACACACACAACCACACACCTACAACCACATACACAACAACACATACAACCACACACATACACCCACACACACAACCACACACACAACCCCAGACACATACAACCACACACAACCACATACACCACAACCAACCACACACACAACCACAACCAACCACACAACTGCACATACAACCAGACACACACAACCACACACACACACTACACAACCACACACAGCCTCATACACAGCCACACACACAACCACACACACACCACACCCGAAACCACCCCCACACAACCACACACACACCACACCCGCAACCACACACACAACCACACACACACAACCACACCCCCACACAACCACACACCCACAACCACACACCCACACACCCACACAACCACACACATACAACCTCGCATAAAACCACGTACACAACCACACACACAGCCACACACACAGCCACACACAGCCACACACACAACCACACACGCAACCACACCCACAACCACATACAACCAGAACCACACACACAACCACACACACAACCCCAGACACATACAACCACACACAACCACACACACCACAACCAACCACACACACACACAACCACAACCAACCACACAACTGCACATACAACCAGACACACACAACCACACACACACACTACACAACCACACACAGCCTCATACACAGCCACACACACACCACACCCACAACCACCCCCACACAACCACACACACACCACACCCGCAACCACACACACAACCACGCACACACAACCACACCCCCACACAACCACACACCCACAACCACACACCCACACACCCACACAACCACACACATACAACCTCGCATAAAACCACATACACAACCACACACACAGCCACACACACAGCCACACATAGCCAGACACACAACTACACATGCAACCACACCCACAACCACATACAACCAGAACCACACACATAACCACACAACCACACACACACAACCACACACACACAACCACACACACAACCACAACCATACCCACACAACCACACACACAACCACACCCACACACAACCACACACACACACAACCACATACATACCCACAACCACACACAACCACACACACAACCACATACAACCAGAACCACACACATAACCACACAACCACACAACCACACACACAAAACCACACACATACAACCACAACCACACACACAAGCACAACCACACACACAACCACAACCACACAGACAACCACAACCATACCCACACAACCACACACACACACAACCACATACATACCCACAACCACACACACAACCACACGCACAAACAGACAACCAATACCACATACAATCACACATACACACAACCACACACACACAACCACACACAACCACACACACACAACCACACATACAACCAAACACACAACCACACAACCACACACACAACCATACACACAACCACACACAACCACACATCCACACACAACCACAACTGCACTGACAACCGCACCCACAACTACACACACACAACCACACACACAACCACACACACAACCACACACACATAACCCCACACAACCCCACACACACACAACCCCACACACACACACTACCACAACCACAAACACACTACACACACAACCACACAGACAACCACAACCACACACACCCACACACATAACCACACACAACCACACACACCACAACCACACACACACAACCACAACCAACCACACAACTGCACATACAACCAGACACACACAACCACACACACAATACACATCCACACACAGCCACATACACAGCTACACACACAATCACACACACACCACACTCGCAACTACACACAACCACACCCCCAAACAAGCACGCACCCACAACCACAACCACACACACACAACCACACACACACAACCACAACCACACACTCACACCATCAAACACCCACACAACCACACACATACAACCACAACCACGCACACAACCACGCACACAACCACACACACAGCCACACACACAGCCACACACACAACCACACACGCAACCACAACCACACACAACCAGAACTACACACACACAACCACACACACACACCCACACAACCACACACACACACAACCAAACACACACAACCACAACCACACAAACAACCACAACCACACACAACCACAACCACAAACAAAGCACTACCACACACACAACCACAAAACCACACACACAACCACAAAACCACACACACACCACACACAAACCACACACATACAACCACAACCACACACACAACCATGTACACAACCACACACACAGCCACACAAACAGCCACACACACAACCACACACACAACCACAACCACACATAACCACACACACAACCATAACCACACACACAACCACAAAAACAACTACAACCATACCCACACAACCACACCCATACACACAACCACACCCACACACAACCACACCCACAACCACACATACAACCACACACACAGACAACCACACACACACAACTACAACCACATATACAACCAAACACACCACACACAACACAACCACACACAACCACACACAACCACACATCCACACACAACCGCAACTGCACCCACAACCACACAAACAACTGCACACACACGCAACCACACCCACAACCACACCCACAACCAAAACCACACATATAACCACACAACCACACACACAAAACCACACACACACACAACCACCCACAACCACACATACAACCACAACCACACACACAACCACAACCACATACAAACCACTACCACACACACACACAACCACAAAACCACACACACCACACACACAAAACCACACACATACAACCACAACCACACACACAAGCACAACCACACACACAACCACACACACACACACAACCACATGCCCACACACACACAACCACAGCCACACATACAACCACACATACCCACAACCACACACAACCAGGCACACAGCCACACACAAAACCACACACACACACAACCAAACCCACACACACAACCACAACCACAACCACACATACAAGCACACACACACCCAACCACACACAACACTTATACAACCACACACAACCTCACACACAACCACACACAACCACACACAACCACACAACCACATATATAACCACACACACTGAACAACACACACCCAACCACACACACAACCACAACCAATCACAACCACACACACACAACCGAAGACACAACCAGGCACACAACCACACAACCACAACCACACACACAACCACACACACACAACCACACAACCACACACACACACAACCACACACCTACAACCACATACACAACAACACATACAACCACACACATACACCCACACACACAACTACACACACAACCCCAGACATATACAACCACACACAACCACACACACCACAACCAACCACACACACACAACCACAACCAACCACACAACTGCACATACAACCAGACACACACAACCACACACACACACTACACAACCACACACAGCCTCATACACAGCCACACATACAACCACACACACACCACACCCGCAACCACCCCCACACAACAACACACACACCACACCCGCAACCACACACACAACCACACACATACAACCACACCCCCACACAACCACACACCCACAACCACACACCCACACACCCACACAACCACACACATACAACCTCGCATAAAACCACGTACACAACCACACACACAGCCACACACATAGCCACACACAGCCACACACACAACCACACACGCAACCACACCCACAACCACACCCACAACCACATACAACCAGAACCACACACATAACCACACAACCACACACACACAACCATACACACAACCACAACCATACCCACACAACCACACACACAACCACACCCACACACAACCACACACACACACAACCACATACATACCCACAACCACACACGCAACCACACGCACAACCACATACAACCAGAACCACACACATAACCACAAAACCACACAACCACACACACACACAACCACACACACAAAACCACACACATACAACCACAACCACACACACAAGCACAACCACACACACAACCACACACACAACCACAACCATACCCACACAACCACACCCACACACAACCACACACACACACAACCACATACATACCCACAACCACACACACAACCACACGCACAAACAGACAACCAATACCACATACAATCACACATACACACAACCACACACACACACAACCACACACAACCACACACACACAACCACAACCACACATACAACCAAACACACAACCACACAACCACACACACAACCACACACAACCACAACTGCATTGACAACCGCACCCACAACTGCACACACACAACCACACACACAACCACACACACAACCACACACACATAACCCCACACAACCCCACACACACACAACCCCACACACACACAACCACAACCACAAACACACTACACACACAACCACACAGACAACCGCAACCACACACACCCACACACACAACCACACACACAACCCCAGACACACACAACCACACACAACCACACACACCACAAACAACCACACACATACAACCACAACCAACCACACAACTGCACATACAACCAGAAACACACAACCACACACACAATACACATCCACACACAGCCACATACACAGCTATACACACAACCACACACATATCACACTCGCAACTACACACAACCACACACACACAACCACACCCCCAAACAAGCACACACCCACAACCACAACCACACAACCACAACCACAACCACACACCCACACACATACCACCACACCCCCACACAACCACACACATACAACCTCACACACAACCACGCACACAACCACACACACAGCCACACATAGCCACACACAACCACACACGCAACCACACCCACAACCACACCCACAACCAGAACCACACACATAACCACACAACCACACACACAACCACACACACACTCAACCACACACAACCACAACCACATATACAACCACAACCACACACACAACCACAACCACATACAAACCACTACCACACACACACACAACCACAAAACCACACACACCACACACACAAAACCACACACACACAAGCACAACCACACACACAACCAAACACACACACAACCACACATAACCACACACACATACAAACAACCACACACACAACCACACAACCACATGCCCACACACACACAACCACACCCACACATACAACCACACACACCCACAACCGCACACAACCAGGCACACAGCCACACACAAAACCACACACACACACAACCAAACCCACAAACACAACCACAACCACACATACAAGCACACACACCCCCAACCACACACAACACTTATACAACCACACACAACCTCACACACAACCACACACAACCACACAACCACACACACTGAACAACACACACCCAACCACACACACAACCACAACCAATCACAACCACACACACACAACCGAACACACAACCAGGCACACAACCACACAACCACAACCATACACACAACCACACACACACAACCACACAACCACACACACACACAGCCACACACCTACAACCACATACACAACAACACATACAACCACACACATACACCCACACACACAACCACACACACAACCCCAGACACATACAACCAGACACAACCACACACACCACAACCAACCACACACACACAACCACAACCAACCACACAACTGCACATACAACCAGACACACACAACCACACACACACACTACACAACCACACACAGCCTCATACACAGCCACACACACAACCACACACACACCACACCCGCAACCACCCCCACACAACCACACACACACCACACCCGCAACCACACACACAACCACACACACACAACCACACCCCCACACAACCACACACCCACAACCACACACCCACACACCCACACAACCACACACATACAACCTCGCATAAAACCACATACACAACCACACACACAGCCACACACACAGCCACACACAGCCACACACACAACCACACACGCAACCACACCCACAACCACACCCACAACCACATACAACCAGAACCACACACACAACCACACACACAACCCCAGACACATACAACCACACACAACCACACACACCACAACCAACCACACACACACAACCACAACCAACCACACAACTGCACATACAACCAGACACACACAACCACACACACACACTACACAACCACACACAGCCTCATACACAGCCACACACACAACCACACACACACCACACCCACAACCACCCCCACACAACCACACACACACCACACCCGCAACCACACATACAACCACACACACACAACCACACCCCCACACAACCACACACCCACAACCACACACCCACACAACCACACACATACAACCTCGCATAAAACCATGTATACAACCACACACACAGCCACACACACAGCCACACACAGCCACACACACAACCACACACGCAACCACACCCACAACCACACCCACAACCACATACAACCAGAACCACACACATAACCACACAACCACACACACACAACCACACACACACAACCACACACACAACCACAACCATACCCACACAACCACACACACAACCACACCCACACACAACCACACACACACACAACCACATACATACCCACAACCACACACACAACCACACGCACAACCACATACAACCAGAACCACACACATAACCACACAACCACACACACACACAACCACACACACAAAACCACACACATACAACCACAGCCACACACACACACAACCACAACCACACACACAACCACAACCATACCCACACAACCACACACACACACACAACCACATACATACCCACAACCACACACACAACCACATGCACAGACAACCAATACCACATACAATCACACATACACACAACCACACACACACAACCACACACAACCACACACACACAACCACAACCACACATACAACCAAATACACAACCACACAACCACACACACAACCACACACACAACCACACACAACCACACATCCACACACAACCACAACTGCACTGGCAACCGCACCCACAACTGCACACACACAACCACACACACAACCACACACACAACCACACACACATAACCCCACACAACCCCACACACACAACCCCACACACACACACAACCACAACCACAAACACACTACACACACAACCACACAGACAACCACAACCACACACACCCACACACACAACCACACACACAACCCCAGACACACACAACCACACACAACCACACACACCACAAACAACCACACACACACAACCACAACCAACCACACAACTGCACATACAACCAGACACACACAACCACACACACAATACACATCCACACACAGCCACATACACAGCTACACACACAACCACACACACACCACACTCGCAACTACACACAACCACACACACACAACCACACCCCCAAACAAGCACACACCCACAACCACAACCACACACACACAACCACACACACACAACCACAACCACACACTCACACCACCAAACACCCACACAACCACACACATACAACCACAACCACGCACACATCCACGCACACAACCACACACACAGCCACACACACAGCCACACACACAACCACACACGCAACCACAACCACAACCACACACAACCAGAACCACACACACACACAACCACACACACACACCCACACAACCACACACACACACACAACCAAACACACACAACCACAACCACAAAAACAACCACAACCACACACAACCACAACCACAAACAAACCACTACCACACACACAACCACAAAACCACACACACAACCACAAAACCACACACACACCACACACAAACCACACACATACAACCACAACCACACACACAACCATGCACACAACCACACACACAGCCACACACACAACCACACACACAACCACAACCACACATAACCACACACACAACCATAACCACACACACAACCACAACCACAACTACAACCATACCCACACAACCACACCCATACACACAACCACACCCACACACAACCACACACACAACCACACACACACCCACAACCACATATACAACCACACACACAGACAACCACACACACACAACTACAACCACATATACAACCAAACACACCACACACAACACAACCACACACAACCACACACAACCACATATCCACACACAACCACAACTGCACCCACAACCACACAAACAACTGCACACACACACAACCACACACACAACCCCCCACACACAACCCCCACACACACAACCCCCACACACACAACCCCCACACACACAACCACACACAACCCCCCAAACACACAACCCCCCACACACACAACCACACACACACAACCACAACCACACACACACAACCACAACCACACAGACAACCACAACCACACAGATAACCACAGACAACCACAACCACACCCACACCCACACAACCAAACACACATCCACACCCACAACCACATACACACCCACAACCACACACACAACCACACACACAAACAGACAACCACAACCACATACAACCACACATACACACAACCACACACACACAACCACACACAACCACACATCCACACACAACCCCACACACAACCACACACACACACTCACAACCACACACACACAATCACAAACACACAACCACACATAACCACACACACATACAAACAACCACACACACACAACCACACAATCACACAGCCACACACCCACACACACAAAACCACACATACACATACAACCAGACACACACACAACCACACACAACCAGGCACACAGCCACACACAAAACCACACACACACACAACCAAACCCACGCACACACCCACAACCACACACACAACCACACATACAACCACACACCCCCAACCACACACAACACCTATACAACCACACACACACAACCCCACACACAACCTCACACCCAACCACACACACCCATAACCACACACAACCCCACACACACAGCCACACACAGCCACACTCAACCACACACAACCACACCTATACAACCACACACACACAACCACACACACTGAACCACACACACCCAACCACACATACAACCACAACCACACACACACAACCAAACACACACAACCACAACCAATCACAACCACACACACACAACTACACACACACAACCACACACACAACCAGGCACACAACCATAACCACACACACAACCATAACCACACACACAACCTCACACACAGACACAACCACAACCACACACACAACCACGCATACAACCACACACACACAACCACACACACAACCACATACCTGCACATACAACCAGACACACACAACCACACACACACAATACACAACCACACACAGCCACATACACAGCCACACACACGACCACATACACACCACACCCCCAACCACACACACAACTACACATATAACCACACACAACCACACACTCATCCACACACATCCAAACACACACACCCAATCACAAAACCACACACAACCACACACACAACCACACACATAGCCACACCCACAGCCACACAACAACAACCACGCACACACAACCACACACACACAACCACAACCAATTACAACCACACCCACACACACACAACCACACCCACATAACCACACATACAACCAGGCACACAACCACACACACAACCACACACACACAACCACAACCACACACACAACTACACATACAACCACAACGACACACACACAACCACAGACACAACCCCAGACACACACAACCACACACATAATAACAACCAACCACACACACAACCACAATCAACCACACACACCATAACCAACCACACACACACAACCAACCACACAACCACACACACACACCACACACCACACACCACACCCGCAACCACATATACAACCATAACCACACACACACAACCACACCCCCATACAAGCACAACTACACACACAACCACAACTACAACCATACCCACACAACCACACCCACACACACAACCACACCCACAACCACACATACAACCACACACACAGACAACCACACACACACAACTACAACCACATATACAACCAAACACACCACACACAACACAACCACACACACACACAACCACACACAACCACACATCCACACATAACACAACCACACACAACACAACCACACATCCACACACAACCACAACTGCACCCTCAACCACACCCACAACCCCCCACACACAACCCCCCCACACACACAACCACACACACACAACCACACACAACCCCCCCACACACAACCACACACAACCCCCCCACACACAACCACACACAACCCCCCACACACAACCACACACACACACAACCACACACACACAACCACAACCACACACACAACCACACAGATAACCACAACCACAGACAACCACACAGACAACCACAACCACACCCACACAACCAAACACACACCCACACCCACAACCACACACACTCCCACAACCACACACACAGACAACCACAACCACATATAACCACACATACACACAACCACACACACACAACCACACATACACACAACCACACACACACAACCACACACAACCACACACAACCACACATCCACACACAACCCCACACACAACCACACACACACAATCACAACCACACACACAACCACAAACACACAACCACACATAACCACACACACATACAAACAACCACACACACACAACCACACAACCACACACACACATACAACCAGACACACACACAACCACACACAACCAGGCACACAGCCACACACAAAACCACACACACACAACCAAACCCACACACAACCACAACCACACACACAACCACACATACAACCACACCCCCCAACCACACACAACACCTATACAACCACACACACACAACCCCACATACACAACCTCACACCCAACCACACACACCCATAACCACACACAACCCCACACACACAGCCACACACACACAACCACATATATAACCACACACACTGAACCACACACACCCAACCACACATACAACCACAACCACACACACACAACCAAACACACACAACCACAACCAATCACAACCACATACACACAACCGCACGCACACAACCACACACACAACCAGGCACACAACCACACAACCATAACCACACACATAACCACACACACAGACACAACCACAACCACACACATAACCACACAAACACACACACACCCACACACACAACCACACACACAACCACACAACTGCACATACAACCAGACACACACAACCACACACACACAATACACAACCACACACAGCCACATACACAGCCACACACACGACCATACACACACCACACCCACAACCACACACACAACCACACATATAACCACACACAACCACACACACTCATCCACACACACCCAAACACACACACCCAACCACAAAACCACACATAACCACACATACAACCACACACATAGCCACACCCACAACCACACACACAGCCACAGCCACACCCACACACACAACCACAACCATGCACATACAACCACACACACAAACAACCACAACCAATTACAACCACACCCACACACACACAACCACACAACCACACCCACATAACCACACACACAACCAGGCACACAACCACACACACAACCACACACACACAACCACAACCACACACACAACTACATATACAACCACAACCACACACACACAACCACACACACACAACCACACACACAACCACACACACAACCACACACACAACCACACACACAACCACACATACAACCCCGGACACACACAACCACACACATAACAACAACCAACCACACACAACACCACAACCAACCACACACACAACCAACCACACAACCACACACACACACCACACCTGCAACCACATACACAACCACAACCACACACACACAACCACACCCCCACACAAGCACACACCCACACACACAACCACACACACACAACCACACCACCACACACATACAACCACACACACAACCACGCACACAACCACACACACAGCCACACACACAGCCACACACACAACCACACACACAACCACACACACACCACACCCGCAACCACAACCACAACCAGAACCACACACAACCACACCCCCACACAAGCACACACCCACACATACAACCACCACCGCACACCCACACAACCACACACATACAACCACAACCACGCACACAACCACGCACACAACCACACACACAGCCACACACACAGCCACACACACAACCACTCCCACAACCACACACAACCAGAACCACACACAACCAGAACCACACATACACAACCACACACACAACCACACACAAACCACTACCACACACATACAACCACAAAACCATAACCACACACAACCACACACAACCACAACCACACACAAACCACTAATACACACACACACAAAACCACACATATACAACCACAACCACACACACAACCACGCACACAATCACATACACAGCCACACACACAACCACACACACAACCACCACAACCACACACAACCACACACACAACCACACACACAACCACACAACCACACACACACCCACAACCACCCACACAACCATGCACACTGTTGGAAGGCGGACCTCGGGGAGTCGGAGAGACCACCCAGAGGGGCCCCCACACTGTACGAAGTAGCCGAGCGCTGCAGAGAAGCCTCCTGGGAGATCCTTCTCCTATTATGTACTAGCACAGTAACACCACCACACAGGACTCAAGGAGGTTGTCTCAAGACGAGCAATTCTTTATCAGCACTTTACGGGATCAATATTTACACGAAAAGGGATCAAGGGATCCACAAAAGTCTCAGTGTCTCTTTAGAAGGGAAGGGGTAGCGGGATAGTCTTTGGCAGGAGCTTGGTACGAGGGTACCTGGGGCCCAGTTCTTATCCTCAAGCTGGAGGGCCTCCGGAACTCGGAGGGGTCGAGCCGCGACGGCGTCAGCAGGGCTCTGGCGTTCAGTTCGTGGAGAGCCACGACCAGGTCAGCGGGACTCTCAAGATGGTTTCTGCTCAGCTCGAGCCGCGACGTTGTCAGCAGGGCTCCGAGGGAGGTTTCAGCGAGGTTGGGCCGCGACAGCGTCAGCAGGGCCCCGATGTTCCGGGGGGGCTTCAAGGTTTCAGCAAGAAGGAGCCGCGACGCAGTCTGCAGGGCTCGTGGTGGTTTCAAGCAAGAGTTCTTCTCCGTAGGGTCGGCCGCGATTCAATCAGCAGGGCTCTCGACTCCGGGATACAACTGCCAGTCTGTTGCGGGGTCGCCCCAGATATAGGCCTGAAGCCCTTTGAAGTCCGGACCCTTGCACCCGGAGGGGCGGATAGGCCGGGTTGGGAGCGGCCAGACGCCCAGCAGGAGAGGCGCCGGGCCCAGGAGAGATGGAGGCCGATCGCACCTTGGTGTGTGGGGACGGTTGGGGGTCCCATCGATACCGCCCTCCGCCAGGGCGATGAGGTGTTCACGTGATACCCCCTGGCCAGTTCTTGGTGCCTCAATGTCTGGGCCTCGCTGGGGCCGAGGCCGGGTTGAGCGGAGTCAGGTGGACTGGTGTGCAGGGTCACGTGGCAGGCAACAAAATGGTGGAGCCCCGAGGTGTATGCGACCTCGTGCGGCTCGAACGGGTGGCCCATGGAGGCCAGGGCGGGGAACGGGCCCAACCCCAGGGAAGTCAGGACCACGCCACGAGGCCGGGTCCAACACACACAAACACACAACCACATACAACCACACACACACACAACCATACAACCACACACACAACCACAACCACACATACAACCACACACACCACACACAACCACACATACAACCACACACACAACCACACACACAACCACACACAACCACACACAACCACACCCACAACCACACACACACAACCATACACACACAACACCACACACACAACCCCACACACACACACAACCCCACACACAACCCCACACACACACAACCACACACACAACCACACACACACGACAACCACAGGCAACCACAACCACAGACAACCACAATGACAGACAACCACAACCACACCCACAAAACCACACACAACCACACACAACCACAAAAACACACAAACACACAACCCCACACACACAATGACAACCACACACACAACCACAAACACACAACCACACATAACCACACACACATACAAACACACAACCACACATAACCACACACCCATACCACCACAACTGCACACATACACACACAACCAAACACACAATCACAACCACACACACAACCACAAACACACAACCACACATAACCACACACACATACAAACAACCACACACACAACCACACAAACACACAACCACACACACAACCACACACATACAACCAGACACACACACAACCACACACAACCAGGCACACGGCCATACACAAAACCACACACACACACAACCAAATCCACGCACACAACCACAACCACACACACAATCACGCATACAACCACACGCCCCCATCCACACACAACACCTATACAACCACACACACACAACCCCACACACACAACCTCACATACACAACCACACCCAACCACACACACCCACAACCACACACAACCACACCCATACAACCACACACACACAACCACATATATACACACACACACTGAACCACACACACCCAACCACACATACAACCACAGCCACACACACACAACCAAACACACACAACCACAACCAATCACAACCACACACACACAACCGCACACACACAACCACACACACAACCAGGCCCACAACCACACACACAACCAGACACACACAACCACACACACACAATACACAACCACACACAGCCACATACACAGCCACACACACAACCACACCCACACACACAACCACACCCACAACCACACATACAACCACACACACAGACAACCACACACACACAACTACAACCACATATACAACCAAACACACCACACACAACACAACCACACACACACACAACCACACACAACCACACATCCACACATAACACAACCACACACAACACAACCACACATCCACACACAACCACAACTGCACCCTCAACCACACCCACAACCCCCCACACACAACCCCCACACACACACAACCCCCCACACACAACCACACACAACCCCCCCACACACAACCACACACAACCCCCCCACACACAACCACACACAACCCCCCACACACAACCACACACACATACAACCACACACACACAACCACAACCACACACACAACCACACAGATAACCACAACCACAGACAACCACACAGACAACCACAACCACACCCACACAACCAAACACACACCCACACCCACAACCACACACACTCCCACAACCACACACACAGACAACCACAACCACATATAACCACACATACATACAACCACACACACACAACCACACATACACACAACCACACACACACAACCACACACAACCACACACAACCACACATCCACACACAACCCCACACACAACCACACACACACAATCACAACCACACACACAACCACAAACACACAACCACACATAACCACACACACATACAAACAACCACACACACACAACCACACAACCACACACACACATACAACCAGACACACACACAACCACACACAACCAGGCACACAGCCACACACAAAACCACACACACACAACCAAACCCAGACACACAACCACAACCACACACACAACCACACATACAACCACACCCCCCAACCACACACAACACCTATACAACCACACACACACAACCCCACATACACAACCTCACACCCAACCACACACACCCATAACCACACACAACCCCACACACACAGCCACACACACACAACCACATATATAACCACACACACTGAACCACACACACCCAACCACACATACAACCACAACCACACACACACACAACCCCCACACACACAACCCCCACACACACAACCCCCACACACACAACCACACACAACCCCCCAAACACACAACCCCCCACACACACAACCACACACACACAACCACAACCACACACACACAACCACAACCACACAGACAACCACAACCACACAGATAACCACAGACAACCACAACCACACCCACACCCACACAACCAAACACACATCCACACCCACAACCACATACACACCCACAACCACACACACAACCACACACACAAACAGACAACCACAACCACATACAACCACACATACACACAACCACACACACACAACCACACACAACCACACATCCACACACAACCCCACACACAACCACACACACAAACTCACAACCACACACACACAATCACAAACACACAACCACACATAACCACACACACATACAAACAACCACACACACACAACCACACAAACACACAGCCACACACCCACACACACAAAACCACACATACACATACAACCAGACACACACACAACCACACACAACCAGGCACACAGCCACACACAAAACCACACACACACACAACCAAACCCACGCACACACCCACAACCACACACACAACCACACATACAACCACACACCCCCAACCACAC
Organism: Triturus cristatus; assembly: GCF_964204655.1. Taxonomy (NCBI): domain Eukaryota; kingdom Metazoa; phylum Chordata; class Amphibia; order Caudata; family Salamandridae; genus Triturus; species Triturus cristatus. The sequence goes on along the minus strand of NW_028187635.1, from coordinate 202,959 downwards.
ACAATACCTATACAACCACACACACACAACCCCACACACAACCTCACACCCAACCACACACACCCATAACCACACACAACCCCACACACACAGCCACACACAGCCACTCAACCACACACAACCACACCTATACAACCACACACACACAACCACACACACTGAACCACACACACCCAACCACACATACAACCACAACCACACACACACAAACAAACACACACAACCACAACCAATCACAACCACACACACACAACTGCACACACACAACCACACACACAACCAGGCACACAACCATAACCACACACACAACCTAACCACACACACAACCTCACACACAGACACAACCACAACCACACACACAACCACGCATACAACCACACACACACAACCACACACACAACCACATACCTGCACATACAACCAGACACACACAACCACACACACACAATACACAACCACACACAGCCACATACACAGCCACACACACGACCACATACACACCACACCCCCAACCACACACACAACTACACATATAACCACACACAACCACACACTCATCCACACACATCCAAACACACACACCCAATCACAAAACCACACACAACCACACACACAACCACACACATAGCCACACCCACAGCCACACCCACACCCACACACACAACCACAACCACGCACACACAACCACACACACACAACCACAACCAATTACAACCACACCCACACACACACAACCACACCCACATAACCACACATACAACCAGACACACAACCACACACACAACCACACACACACAACCACAACCACACACACAACTACACATACAACCACAACGACACACACACAACCACAGACACAACCCCAGACACACACAACCACACACATAATAACAACCAACCACACACACAACCACAATCAACCACACACACCATAACCAACCACACACACACAACCAACCACACAACCACACACACACACCACACACCACACACCACACCCGCAACCACATATACAACCATAACCACACACACACAACCACACCCCCATACAAGCACAACTACACACACAACCACAACTACAACCATACCCACACAACCACACCCACACACACAACCACACCCACAACCACACATACAACCACACACACAGACAACCACACACACACAACTACAACCACATATACAACCAAACACACCACACACAACACAACCACACACACACACAACCACACACAACCACACATCCACACATAACACAACCACACACAACACAACCACACATCCACACACAACCACAACTGCACCCTCAACCACACCCACAACCCCCCACACACAACCCCCCCACACACACAACCACACACACACAACCACACACAACCCCCCCACACACAACCACACACAACCCCCCCACACATAACCACACACAACCCCCCACACACAACCACACACACACACAACCACACACACACAACCACAACCACACACACAACCACACAGATAACCACAACCACAGACAACCACACAGACAACCACAACCACACAACCAAACACACACCCACACCCACAACCACACACACTCCCACAACCACACACACAGACAACCACAACCACATATAACCACACATACACACAACCACACACACACAACCACACATACACACAACCACACACACACAACCACACACAACCACACATCCACACACAACCCCACACACAACCACACACACACATACAACCAGACACACACACAACCACACACAACCAGGCACACAGCCACACACAAAACCACACACACACAACCAAACCCACACACAACCACAACCACACACACAACCACACATACAACCACACCCCCCAACCACACACAGCACCTATACAACCACACACACACAACCCCACATACACAACCTCACACCCAACCACACACACCCATAACCACACACAACCCCACACACACAGCCACACACACACAACCACATATATAACCACACACACTGAACCACACACACCCAACCACACATACAACCACAACCACACACACACAACCAAACACACACAACCACAACCAATCACAACCACATACACACAACAGCACACACACAACCACACACACAACCAGGCACACAACCACACAACCATAACCACACACAACCATAACCACACACATAACCACACACACAGACACAACCACAACCACACACATAACCACACAAACACACACACACCCACAAACACAACCACACACACAACCACACAACTGCACATACAACCAGACACACACAACCACACACACACAATACACAACCACACACAGCCACATACACAGCCACACACACGACCATACACACACCACACCCACAACCACACACACAACCACACATATAACCACACACAACCACACACACTCATCCACACACACCCAAACACACACACCCAACCACAAAACCACACATAACCACACATACAACCACACACATAGCCACACCCACAACCACACACACAGCCACACCCACACCCACACACACAACCACAACCATGCACATACAACCACACACACAAACAACCACAACCAATTACAACCACACCCACACACACACAACCACACAACCACACCCACATAACCACACACACAACCAGGCACACAACCACACACACAACCACACACACACAACCACAACCACACACACAACTACATATACAACCACAACCACACACACACAACCACACACACACAACCACACACACAACCACACACACAACCCCAGACACACACAACCACACACACAACCACACATACAACCCCGGACACACACAACCACACACATAACAACAACCAACCACACACAACACCACAACCAACCACACACACAACCAACCACACAACCACACACACACACCACACCTGCAACCACATACACAACCACAACCACACACACACAACCACACCCCCACACAAGCACACACCCACACACACAACCACACACACACAACCACACCACCACACACATACAACCATACACACAACCACGCACACAACCACACACACAGCCACACACACAGCCACACACACAACCACACACACAACCACACACACACCACACCCGCAACCACAACCACAACCAGAACCACACACAACCACACCCCCACACAAGCACACACCCACACATACAACCACCACCACACACCCACACAACCACACACATACAACCACAACCACGCACACAACCACGCACACAACCACACACACAGCCACACACACAGCCACACACACAACCACTCCCACAACCACACACAACCAGAACCACACACAACCAGAACCACACATACACAACCACACACACAACCACACACAAACCACTACCACACACATACAACCACAAAACCACAACCACACACAACCACACACAACCACAACCACACACAAACCACTAATACACACACACACAAAACCACACATATACAACCACAACCACACACACAACCACGCACACAATCACATACACAGCCACACACACAACCACACACACAACCACCACAACCACACACAACCACACACACAACCACACACACAACCACACAACCACACACACACCCACAACCACCCACACAACCATGCACACTGTTGGAAGGCGGACCTCGGGGAGTCGGAGAGACCACCCAGAGGGGCCCCCACACTGTACGAAGTAGCCGAGCGCTGCAGAGAAGCCTCCTGGGAGATCCTTCTCCTATTATGTACTAGCACAGTAACACCACCACACAGGACTCAAGGAGGTTGTCTCAAGACGAGCAATTCTTTATCAGCACTTTACAGGATCAATATTTACACGAAAAGGGATCAAGGGATCCACAAAAGTCTCAGTGTCTCTTTAGAAGGGAAGGGGTAGCGGGATAGTCTTTGGCAGGAGCTTGGTACGAGGGTACCTGGGGCCCAGTTCTTATCCTCAAGCTGGAGGGCCTCCGGAACTCAGAGGGGTCGAGCCGCGACGGCGTCAGCAGGGCTCTGGCGTTCAGTTCGTGGAGAGCCGCGACCAGGTCAGCGGGACTCTCAAGATGGTTTCTGCTCAGCTCGAGCCGCGACGTCGTCAGCAGGGCTCCGAGGGAGGTTTCAGCGAGGTTGGGCCGCGACAGCGTCAGCAGGGCCCCGATGTTCCGGGGGGGCTTCAAGGTTTCAGCAAGAAGGAGCCGCGACGCAGTCTGCAGGGCTCGTGGTGGTTTCAAGCAAGAGTTCTTCTCCGTAGGGTCGGCCGCGATTCAATCAGCAGGGCTCTCGACTCCGGGATACAACTGCCGGTCTGTTGCGGGGTCGCCCCAGATATAGGCCTGAAGCCCTTTGAAGTCCGGACCCTTGCACCCGGAGGGGCAGAGAGGCCGGGTTGGGAGCGGCCAGACGCCCAGCAGGAGAGGCGCCGGGCCCAGGAGAGATGGAGGCCGATCGCACCTTGGTGTGTGGGGACGGTTGGGGGTCCCATCGATACCGCCCTCCGCCAGGGCGATGAGGTGTTCACGTGATACCCCCTGGCCAGTTCTTGGTGCCTCAATGTCTGGGCCTCGCTGGGGCCGAGGCCGGGTTGAGCGGAGTCAGGTGGACTGGTGTGCAGGGTCACGTGGCAGGCAACAAAATGGTGGAGCCCCGAGGTGTATGCGACCTTGTGCGGCTCGAACGGGTGGCCCATGGAGGCCAGGGCGGGGAACGGGCCCAACCCCAGGGAAGTCAGGACCACGCCACGAGGCCGGGTCCAACACACACAAACACAAAACCACATACAACCACACACACACACAACCATACAACCACACACACAACCACAACCACACATACAACCACACACACCACACACAACCACACATACAACCACACACACAACCACACACACAACCACACACAACCACACACAACCACACCCACAACCACACACACACAACCATACACACACAACACCACACACACAACCCCACACACACACACAACCCCACACACAACCCCACACACACACAACCACACACACAACCACACACACACACGACAACCACAGGCAACCACAACCACAGACAACCACAATGACAGACAACCACAACCACACCCACAAAACCACACACAACCACACACAACCACAAAAACACACAAACACACAACCCCACACACACAATGACAACCACACACACAACCACAAACACACAACCACACATAACCACACACACATACAAACACAAAACCACACATAACCACACACCCATACCACCACAACTGCACACATACACACACAACCAAACACACAATCACAACCACACACACAACCACAAACACACAACCACACATAACCACACACACATACAAACAACCACACACACAACCACACAAACACACAACCACACACATAACCACACACATACAACCAGACACACACACAACCAGGCACACGGCCATACACAAAACCACACACACACACAACCAAACCCACGCACACAACCACAACCACACACACAATCACGCATACAACCACACGCCCCCATCCACACACAACACCTATACAACCACACACACACAACCCCACACACACAACCTCACATACACAACCACACCCAACCACACACACCCACAACCACACACAACCACACCCATACAACCACACACACACAACCACATATATACACACACACACTGAACCACACACACCCAACCACACATACAACCACAACCACACACACACAACCAAACACACACAACCACAACCAATCACAACCACACACACACAACCGCACACACACAACCACACACACAACCAGGCCCACAACCACACACACAACCAGACACACACAACCACACACACACAATACACAACCACACACAGCCACATACACAGCCACACACACAACCACACCCACACACACAACCACACCCACAACCACACATACAACCACACACACAGACAACCACACACACACAACTACAAACACCTTTTACAACCAAACACACCACACACAACACAACCACACACACACAACCACACACAACCACACATCCACACATAACACAACCACACACAACACAACCACACATCCACACACAACCACAACTGCACCCTCAACCACACCCACAACCCCCCACACACAACCCCCACACACACAACCCCCCACACACAACCACACACAACCCCCCACACACAACCACACACAACCCCCCCACACACAACCATACACAACCCCCCACACACAACCACACACACAAACAACCACACACACACAACCACAACCACACACACAACCACACAGATAACCACAACCACAGACAACCACACAGACAACCACAACCACACCCACACAACCAAACACACACCCACACCCACAACCACACACACTCCCACAACCACACACACAGACAACCACAACCACATATAACCACACATACATACAACCACACACACACAACCACACATACACACAACCACACACACACAACCACACACAACCACACACAACCACACATCCACACACAACCCCACACACAACCACACACACACAATCACAACCACACACACAACCACAAACACACAACCACACATGACCACACACACATACAAACAACCACACACACACAACCACACAACCACACACACACATACAACCAGACACACACACAACCACACACAACCAGGCACACAGCCACACACAAAACCACACACACACAACCAAACCCACACACACAACCACAACCACACACACAACCACACATACAACCACACCCCCCAACCACACACAACACCTATACAACCACACACACACAACCCCACATACACAACCTCACACCCAACCACACACACCCATAACCACACACAACCCCACACACACAGCCACACACACACAACCACATATATAACCACACACACTGAACCACACACACCCAACCACACATACAACCACAACCACACACACACAACCAAACACACACAACCACAACCAATCACAACCACATACACACAACCTCACACACACAACCACACATACAACCAGGCATACAACCACACAACCATAACCACACACAACCATAACCACACACACAACCACACACACAGACACAACCACACACATAACCACACAAACACGCACACACCCACACACACAACCACACACACAACCACACAACTGCACATACAACCAGACACACACAACCACACACACACAATACACAACCACACACAGCCACATACACAGCCACACACACGACCACACATACACCACACCCACAACCACACACACAACCACACATATAACCACACACAACCACACACACTCATCCACACACACCCAAACACACACACCCAACCACAAAACCACACATAACCACACACACAACCACACATATAGCCACACCCACAACCACACACAGAGCCACACCCACACACACAACCACAACCATGCACACACAACCACACACACAAACAACCACAACCAATTACAACCACACCCACACACACACAACCACACAACCACACCCACATAACCACACACACAACCAGGCACACAACCACACACACAACCACACACACACAACCACAACCACACACACAACTACATATACAACCACAACCACACACACACAACCACACACACACACAACCACACACACAACCACACACACAACCCCACACACACACAACCACACATACACACAACCACACACACACAACCACACACAACCACACATCCACACACAACCCCACACACAACCACACACACACAATCACAACCACACACACAACCACAAACACACAACCACACATAACCACACACACATACAAACAACCACACACACACAACCACACAACCAAACACACACATACAACAAGACACACACACAACCACACACAACCAGGCACACAGCCACACACAAAACCACACACACACAACCAAACCCACACACACAACCACAACCACACACACAACCACACATACAACCACACCCCCCAACCACACACAACACCTATACAACCACACACACACAACCCCACATACACAACCTCACACCCAACCACACACACCCATAACCACACACAACCCCACACACACAGCCACACACACACAACCACATATATAACCACACACACCGAACCACACACACCCAACCACACATACAACCACAACCACACACACATAACCAAACACACACAACCACAACCAATCACAACCACATACACACAACCGCATGCACACAACCACACACACAACCAGGCACACAACCACACAACCATAACCACACACAACCATAACCACACACACAACCACACACACAGACACAACCACAACCACACACATAACCACACAAACACACACACACCCACACACACCACACACACAACCACACAACTGCACATACAACCAGACACACACAACCACACACACACAATACACAACCACACACAGCCACATACACAGCCACACACACGACCACACATACACCACACCCACAACCACACACACAACCACACATATAACCACACACAACCACACACACTCATCCACACACACCCAAACACACACACCCAACCACAAAACCACACATAACCACACACACAACCACACATATAGCCACACCCACAACCACACACAGAGCCACACCCACACCCACACACACAACCACAACCATGCACACACAACCACACACACAAACAACCACAACCAATTACAACCACACCCACACACACACAACCACACAACCACACCCACATAACCACACACACAACCAGGCACACAACCACACACACAACCACACACACACAACCACAACCACACACACAACTACATATACAACCACAACCACACACACACAACCACACACACACAACCACACACACAACCACACACACAACCCCACACACACACAACCACACATACACACAACCACACACACACAACCACACACAACCACACATCCACACACAACCCCACACACAACCACACACACACAATCACAACCACACACACAACCACAAACACACAACCACACATAACCACACACACATACAAACAACCACACACACACAACCACACAACCACACACACACATACAACCAGACACACACACAACCACACACAACCAGGCACACAGCCACACACAAAACCACACACACACAACCAAACCCACACACACAACCACAACCACACACACAACCACACATACAACCACACCCCCCAACCACACACAACACCTATACAACCACACACACACAACCCCACATACACAACCTCACACCCAACTACACACACCCATAACCACACACAACCCCACACACACAGCCACACACACACAACCACATATATAACCACACACACTGAACCACACACACCCAACCACACATACAACCACAACCACACACACATAACCAAACACACACAACCACAACCAATCACAACCACATACACACAACCGCACGCACACAACCACACACACAACCAGGCACACAACCACACAACCATAACCACACACAACCATAACCACACACACAACCATACACACAGACACAACCACAACCACACACATAACCACACAAACACACACACACCCACACACACCACACACACAACCACACAACTGCACATACAACCAGACACACACAACCACACACACACAATACACAACCACACACAGCCACATACACAGCCACACACACGACCACACACACACCACACCCACAACCACACACACAACCACACATATAACCACACACAACCACACACACTCATCCACACACACCCAAACACACACACCCAACCACAAAACCACACATAACCACACACACAACCACACACATAGCCACACCCACAACCACACACACAGCCACACCCACACCCACACACACAACCACAACCATGCACACACAACCACACACACAAACAACCACAACCAATTACAACCACACCCACACACACACAACCACACACACATAACCACATACACAACCAGGCACACAACCACACACACAACCACACACACACAACCACAACCACACACATAACTACATATACAACCACAACCACACACACACAACCACACACACACAACCACACAAACAACCACACACACAACCCCAGACACACACAACCACACACACAACCACACATACAACCCCGGACACACACAACCACACACATAACAACAACCAACCACACACAACACCACAACCAACCACACACACAACCAACCACACAACCACACAACCACACACACATACCACACCCGCAACCACATACACAACCACAACCACACACACACAACCACACCCCCACACAAGCACACACCCACACACACAACCACACACACATAACCACACCACCACACACATACAACCACACACACAACCACGCACACAACCACACACACAACCACACACACACCACACCCGCAACCACAACCACAACCAGAACCACACACAACCACACCCCCACACAAGCACACACCCACACACACAACCACCACCACACACCCACACAACCACACACATACAACCACAACCACGCACACAACCACACACACAGCCACACACACAGCCACACACACAACCACTCCCACAACCACACACAACCAGAACCACACACAACCAGAACCACAAATACACAACCACACACACAACTACACACAAACCACTACCACACACATACAACCACAAAACCACAACCACACACAACCACACACAACCACAACCACACACAAACCACTAACACACACACACACAAAACCACACATATACAACCACAACCAAACACACAACCACGCACACAATCACATACACAGCCACACACACAACCACACACACAACCACCACAACCACACACAACCACACACACAACCACACACACAACCACACAACCACACACACACCCACAACCACACACACAACCATGCACACTGTTGAAAGGCGGACCTCGGGGAGTCGGAGAGACCACCCAGAGGGGCCCCCACACTGTACGAAGTAGCCGAGCGCTGCAGAGAAGCCTCCTGGGAGATCCTTCTCCTATTATGTACTAGCACAGTAACACCACCACACAGGACTCAAGGAGGTTGTCTCAAGACGAGCAATTCTTTATCAGCACTTTACGGGATCAATATTTACACGAAAAGGGATCAAGGGATCCACAAAAGTCTCAGTGTCTCTTTAGAAGGGAAGGGGTAGCGGGACAGTCTTTGGCAGGAGCTTGGTACGAGGGTACCTGGGGCCCAGTTCTTATCCTCAAGCTGGAGGGCCTCCGGAACTCGGAGGGGTCGAGCCGCGACGGCGTCAGCAGGGCTCTGGCGTTCAGTTCGTGGAGAGCCGCGACCAGGTCAGCGGGACTCTCAAGATGGTTTCTGCTCAGCTCGAGCCGCGACGTCGTCAGCAGGGCTCCGAGGGAGGTTTCAGCGAGGTTGGGCCGCGACAGCGTCAGCAGGGCCCCGATGTTCCGGGGGGGCTTCAAGGTTTCAGCAAGAAGGAGCCGCGACGCAGTCTGCAGGGCTCGTGGTGGTTTCAAGCAAGAGTTCTTCTCCGTAGGGTCGGCCGCGATTCAATCAGCAGGGCTCTCGACTCCGGGATACAACTGCCGGTCTGTTGCGGGGTCGCCCCAGATATAGGCCTGAAGCCCTTTGAAGTCCGGACCCTTGCACCCGGAGGGGCGGAGAGGCCGGGTTGGGAGCGGCCAGACGCCCAGCAGGAGAGGCGCCGGGCCCAGGAGAGATGGAGGCCGATCGCACCTCGGTGTGTGGGGACGGTTGGGGGTCCCATCGATACCGCCCTCCGCCAGGGCGATGAGGTGTTCACGTGATACCCCCTGGCCAGTTCTTGGTGCCTCAATGTCTGGGCCTCGCTGGGGCCGAGGCCGGGTTGAGCGGAGTCAGGTGGACTGGTGTGCAGGGTCACGTGGCAGGCAACAAAATGGTGGAGCCCCGAGGTGTATGCGACCTCGTGCGGCTCGAACGGGTGGCCCGTGGAGGCCAGGGCGGGGAACGGGCCCAACCCCAGGGAAGTCAGGACCACGCCACGAGGCCGGGTCCAACACACACAAACACACAACCACATACAACCACACACACACAACCATACAACCACACACACAACCACAACCACACATACAACCACACACACCACACACAACCACACATACAACCACACACACAACCACACACACAACCACACACAACCACACACAACCGCACCCACAACCACACACACACAACCATACACACACAACACCACACACACAACCCCCCACACACACACAACCCCACACACAACCCCACACACACACAACCACACACACAACCACACACACACGACAACCACAGGCAACCACAACCACAGACAACCACAATGACAGACAACCACAACCACACCCACAAAACCACACACAACCACACACAACCACAAAAACACACAAACACACAACCCCACACACACAATGACAACCACACACACAACCACAAACACACAACTACACATACAAACACACAACCACACATAACCATACACCCATACCACCACAACTGCACACATACACACACAACCAAACACACAATCACAACCACACACACAACCACAAACACACAACCACACATAACCACACACACATACAAACAACCACACACACAACCACACAAACACACAACCACACACACAACCACACACATACAACCAGACACACACACAACCACACACAACCAGGCACACGGCCATACACAAAACCACACACACACACAACCAAACCCACGCATACCACAACCACACACACAATCACGCATACAACCACACGCCCCCATCCACACACAACACCTATACAACCACACACACACAGCCCCACACACACAACCTCACATACACAACCACACACAACCACACCCATACAACCACACACACACAACCACATATATACCCACACACACTGAACCACACACACCCAACCACACATACAACCACAACCACACACACACAACCAAACACACACAACCACAACCAATCACAACCACACACACACAACCGCACACACACAACCACACACACAACCAGGCCCACAACCACACACACAACCAGACACACACAACCACACACACACAATACACAACCACACACAGCCACATACACAGCCACACACACAACCACACACACACCACACCCGCAACCACACACACAACCACAACCACACACACTCCATACCTGCAACCACACACACAACCACACACACACAAACACAACCCCACACAAGCACACACCCACAACCACAATAACACACCCACACCACCACACACCCACACACATACAACCACAACCATGCACACAACCACGCACACAGCCACACACACAGCCACACACACAACCACACACAACCACACACGCAACCACATCCACAACCACACCCACAACCACACACACCCAGAACCACACACACAACCACACAACCACACCCACATACAACCACACACAACTACAACCACACATACAACCACACACAAACCACTACCACACACACAACCACAAAACCACACACACACCACACACACAAAACCACACACATACAACCACAACCACACACAACCACACACACAACTACACACAACCACAACCATACCCACACAACTACACCCACACAACCAAACACACAACCACACCCACACACAACCACACCCACAACCACATACACACCCACAACCACACACACAAACACACACACAAACAGACAACCACAACCACATACAACCACACATATACAAAAACAAACACACACAACCACACACAACTACACCCAACCACACATCCACACACAACCACAACCACACATACAACCAAACACACAACCACACACACACAACCACACACACAACCACACACAACCACACATCAACACACAACAACTGCACTGACAACCGCACCCACAACTGCACACACACAACCACACACACACAACCACACCCCACACAACCCCATACACACAACCCCACACAAAACACACACACACAACCACACACACACAACCACAACCACACACACACAACTACACACACAACCACACAGACAACCACAACCCCACAGACAACCACACTGTGGAAATATGGATTTTTCTGGTCAGTTATGTCCCCTATCCTGGACCCCAACGGTTCTATGTGCATGTTACAAGTACATGTATGTTCCCTCCAGTTCCAGTTATGAAGACGCAAATACATGTGCGTCCACCGTTAACATGTCCTCTTTCAGATCCGCCATGAATGGGCCGGATATTCCATTCCTAAGTACAAAAGGCCACCGCCTTTATATGGTTCACTTATGCCATTTTTACAGTCCAGGCAAGTAGGCCCTGATTCTGTCATCAAGCTTTTCTTGCTTTCTGTCTCTGAAGCTCCAGTCCGAGCCTGCATCTGTGACCATGAACTTTGTCTCATTCCCTGCGCGGCTCATGAAGCCTGACATCAGCTTGCTGCCTGCCAAGAACTGTATTTCACCTTCGAAATTATCTGCTCCGATCCCTGCCCAATGCATTCCTGTCTAGTAGTTTAAGTAAACATTCTTCCAGCTACCGAGCAAAGGCCCGGCTTCTCTGTCTTCATGCAAGTAATTCATAGCCCTGTTACTATGGAAGATTCCTGCCCTCGCATCTAGTGTAGACACTTAGACGCTTGTACACGCACTAACAGTCAGTATAGTCAGTATAGAATAAGATTCTACTCTAAGAGACCTCTCTTCTGGATAACATAGTTCTTTAAACATAGGATGATTAGATATGATTTGGGATTAGGTTGACTTGACCCTCCAGACTTCTGTCGCCACATGTAGAGCTAAATGTCAAGTCCCCTTCACCCCCTAGTTGCACGTCAATCACACGTCATGCTGCTGTGTGCGCATCTCTGCCAAGTATTTCTGCTGACATTGCGAAATTATTTCATAGGTCCACCCATATGTGACATCACAACCAATGACGTTTTTTTGTTACTCCCAGTTCCACCTACTTTTGCTACGTATGTATGTCTTATCTACACTATCAATTGTTACGCCTCTCGCATTTACTTCACTGTAATGCCTATTGTATAAAAGTGAATAATTATCAATAATGTATGTACTTCACTTCCTGAACCTTCGTGGTGATGGAACCTGGAGCAACCGATTATAATCGTCCATTGGAATAAAGCCCATTCCGAACCTCTAATACCACGGATTCTGCCTCTTATTTACTGAGCTATCTTATTATGTTTCTGTATCAAATTAAGTCCCGGTAATTAAATTATTTACCACATAAATGGCGCCCGAACAGGGACACTTTCTCATCTCACGCGCCGGTGGTGCGTTGCAGGCCCGGTCTCCTGCCACAGCTGGACGGACAACAACGCGTACCAGCAGGATTTCCTGTATCTCCCTCCGGTCAAGCGGGGGCGACTGAGGCTGCGATCAACACCCAGACGAGGCGGTGAGAAGTGCGAAGTATCCCGACCAGAGCCTAGCTGAGAGAGCAAGATCCGAGGTATACAGAGGCCCACCAGTTTCCGAAGTCCCGAGTCGAGTCCAGTTTCCGAAGTGTTCGAGTCGAGTCCAGTCCGGTTCAAGTTCAGTTCAGTTTCCGAGGCCTTCCGTTCCGAGCTACCCGGTGAGTACCATTACTGGGGAGGCGTTCTGGCGTGCACATAAGTTGTGCCGGTCCAGACGGGTTTGGGTACACAAATCCGGTCTGCACTGTTTCAGCAGTGTATCTGTACTGTTTAGCAGTATATCTAGTATATCAAGTATATAAATTCAGAATAATTCAGTTCAAGTCGAGTATTATGTTTAGTGATTAAGTTTTCCTTAGATCGTCATCATCATTGTTGCTCAGTTAAATGTTAAATGTTAAATGTTTTTAGTACGTTCTGCATATTGTGGTATGAATGACTGTTCATTATTGTGATTACTGTATTAAGTTTGTTCAAGATCAAGTATCAGATCAGTTCTCAATATGCCGCTCTTTTCGAAATTAAGACAGATCACAACTAGAAAAGGGGTACTCGAAGAAGCTGTTCCTATTCCTCCTAGGGACACTCCAGGGTACTTCATGTATCATAAACACGGCTTAGACGCTATATTATTTCTTGATTTATGGGTAGACTACACTAAGGAATTACCAGAAAGTCAGAGGTGGCCCGCGGCTGGGACCTGGGATGCAGAGTGTATCGTGAAAGTAGAGGAAGAATTATGGAAAAAGAAAGCTAGACAATCACAGAAAGACGCCATTGAATTATGGCGTAAAGAATCGTATAGACGTACAGAAAAAGCACGCAGACAGGAAGAGAAGAGTAAAGAGAATTCAAATGAAGTCCGAGAAAATCTACTAATTGAAGAAGGTACACGAGTGAAATCAGAACAAGTAGACAGACAAAGACATGCCCTTATGAAGGGTATGTATCCCCTTCTGGCCGAGGGATTACCTAAGGCTACTGCGGGGATACCAAAAGACTTGCCACCCCCATTATTTCCAATAAAGGTACATCCTAAGGGGCATCCTAGAACCGCAGAAGATGTTTTTCTTTCCTCATATTTAGATGACGCAGCTCCCGAGTATGCTAACCCCGCCCCACACAGACCGTCGGCCGGGGAGGTTCAACGCCAAGATCCTGTATCAATACCTTTACAACAACAAAACCTGACACAAGTTCCGGCAAGCACGTCCGTTTCTACATCTGTTCCTACAGCTACTTCTATGGCTGTGTCCACACCTATAGTCGCTGTATCGCGTTCGACGAATCCTTTCACGCCCGATACTCCAGACGGGGCTACGGGAGGTGCTACCAATATTTTTTCTACGCCACCCAGAATAAATAAACTTACCTTTCAAGAGTCAGCACATCCACGTACCCCCAAACTCATAAATTCCCGCACGCTTAAGGAACTTCTTGTAGATTGTAGATATGACCCTGTGCCCGGCAAAGAGGACGAAATGATCCTGGCATCATTACGTATCAGACGAGCCGCGGTGTATTTAGGGAAGTTACCAGGAATGACGATGCATCTAGATAATATATATCATTTTGTCCAGACAGGGCGAGATTCTGAATGTATTAACAGAGCTATGGAATACCAGAAAGTGGAGATACAAGGGGAACTGTTACGTTTCCTCATAAATTGCGTAATCAGAAATCAAGACCGACCGGGGGTAGACCCGGAAACA
This sequence comes from Triturus cristatus, assembly GCF_964204655.1. Taxonomy (NCBI): domain Eukaryota; kingdom Metazoa; phylum Chordata; class Amphibia; order Caudata; family Salamandridae; genus Triturus; species Triturus cristatus. The sequence continues at coordinate 185,814 of NW_028187635.1, read as the reverse complement.
ATGGAAACTCTTACCAGATGGAGCCAGAATATATCAGAAGGGAGACATGACAGGCAAAAATGTATAATAGCCATGTGCAGAAAGATCCGTAAAGAAATAGAACGCCTACACGAAGAGAGATTAGCGGTAGACCAGTTTGAACAAAACGAGGAGGAGGAAGGATCAGGACTGCCCACAGGACAGTCAGACACCATAGCCTATGTAGGTAGAGGAAGATCTTGTAATAGTACCAGATGTTTTACTGATCCGATACGTCCGATATGTCCAGATAATAACAGGAATTTCCAAACACCTATAATAAATATAAGGTCCCCCGAGCATTCGTTCCAAGCCGCTGACAAATCACTGCGAGAACGAAGGGGTTATCATTTACTCGATTCTATGGATGAACAAGAATTAGCCAGGTCAGCCGTTCATTGGATTGACAGTCCCGGAAAGTATGATGATGATACAGTAGCACACACATTTTTGAACCTCACCCCAGATGAACAGCGTTTAGCTGGGATTTATATGATTCAACAACTTCTTATACTATATAAAAGCCAACATTCAGATCCTGGTCCCTTACCTGATATATTGACTGAATTACTCACGAATAGATGGAAAGGTTCAGGTACTAAGTTAATTAAGGAAATACTAGAATCCAGAAAGCAGTACATTCTTTTTGTATGTCCAGAACATGATTCACTGGCCATCAAGGAAAGACCGATGTATTACATGGACAGACAGAATCCCTTACGAGAAGTGCACCCAATAAAGGGCGAGGACAATCAGTTTAAACGTGTATATGTATATACGCCCATATCAAAAATAGAATTGTTGGAAATGAAGAAAGTGGTACCCAGTCATGACAAAGACCCAGCGGGTTTCCACCGAGAAATTAAAGACATGTTACTCATGGGAGAGTATACCTATCCCGACATTATGACAATATTGAAGGTATTAATGCCTGCTGGCATTTATGAAAAACTCAAGGAAAAAGAGTGGGAGGTAGGAGACCAAAAGATAGATTGGACAGCATTAGAAAATGAAGAAAGGGCCCGAGGTCCAGGTTCGGGGCTTGGGGACAAAACTAAAGCATTACCAGGTTTATTAGTACAGGTGCTGCCACGTTTATTAACTACGAAAAAGGAAGACTGGGGTGCAATCTCAGCCTGTAAACAAAAGCAAGATGAAGACACTAGTGATTTCTATGCCCGATTCGAAAAATGTTTTGGTATAAATAGTGGTATAAAAGCAAGTAGCGAGTCATACCCACATCTGTTTGTGACAAAATTAGTTGAAAATTCCTTGCCCCAAGTGAAGAATAGAGTATTAAAATTCGAGAGTACCTGGCAAGGTAACACCCCATCACAAATGTTACAAATGTTACAGTATCATCACAATAGAATTAGAGAGGAACAAGATCATGAACAAAGACGCATGAAAGACACGAAAATGAAAATGCTAGTCTCCCAGACAGTTCCAGCTGACGGACATAATAAGGGTACGACACATTCCGGTGATTCAGCAGGACCTGTAAAAGGGACATGCAACTATTGTAAACAACCAGGTCATTATATACACGATTGCCCAGTCCTGAAGCGTAATATCGCTACAGGTATTACAAAAGAAAGACCACGGCCACCTAGACAGGATCAGAATGAACAAGGAGCCTTGCAGCATGCACAGTCCATGCCAGCTCCACAACAGTCTATACAGTTTGTGCCAGCTGCACCAGCGCTGCCTGTTGCTGCCACGCAAACCACGACACGACAGCTGTACCAGACCGCACAGTATGACTATCCTGATTACCAACGATATGCATGAAACAGCCTAGAGAAGGAAGTTGACTTACCCCTTATCGAGGTCCCTGTAGACCAAGAAGGACCTTATGTACATAGTGAATTATTAGGTCAAGATAGAAAATTTTTACTTGATACAGGGGCAAGTCGAACAACCATAAAACGTAGTGAAGTTCCAGGGGCACCCCTCTCAGGCTCACAGAATATATCCCTTGGTTTTTCAGGAAAACCTATTGTTAATGAAGTATCACAGCCTCTTCCACTTACGATAGGACCCTTGACCAGAACTACAGATTTATTGTTTACTAAATCATGTCCAGAAAACTTGTTAGGTATAAAAACACTGAAAGCTCTAGGAGCTATAATATGTTGTTCTCCGGAAGGAGTAAGATTGTTTTTACGTGATTTCAAAGGTCACTATGTGTCTCGAGACATGGATCCCCGACTGCAGACTTTACCTACACATCTATGGGCACAAGGCCCTACTGATGTTGGTTGCATGAATATTACACCATATCGAGTTACACTGAAGGCAGGAGTGGTACTACCACGAATGCGACAATACAAGTTACCACCAGATGCTGTAGTGGCTTTACTACAAATCATTGACGAGCTCATTGCCCAAGGAGTGGTTGTGGAGACCGACTCCAATGTATGTAATTCACCGATAATTCCGATTCTTAAACGAACTGATCCAAAGGCCTCGCCAGTATATCGATTGGTTATTGATTTGCGCGAATTGAACAAATGCATTGTGCCACAATTCCCTGTGGTCCCAGATATCTCGTCATTATTGACAGCTATTGATTCCGAAGCAACATTCTTTACTGTAATTGATCTCAAAAATGCCTTTTTCAGCGTCCCAATAGATCCGGAAAGCCAATATTTGTTCGGATTTAGTTTAAATGGACGTAGCTTCAAATTCTCACGCGCACCTCAAGGATTTACAGAAAGCCCCAGCATCTATAGCCAAGCACTGAAACGAGAACTTGACAGTATACACATGCCAGTCAACACTGCTCTGCTTCAATATGTCGACGATCTGCTCATCACCGCCCGAAGCGAACCTGAATGTGAAAAAGCATCACTGACGGTTTTACAATTTCTAGCCGAAAAGGGGCACAAGGTGTCCCCTTCTAAGCTGCAATTCTGTGTCCAGCGAGTTATTTACCTTGGTCACTCGCTGTCCAAGGAGGGAAGGCAGCTTACACCCGACCGCATTCAGTTAATAGCTAACATGCCAATACCCAAGACACAAAAGGAGGTGCGGGCTTTCATAGGCCTCACTTCATATTGTAGACAGTGGATCCCTCAGTATGCATTTCTAGCAAAACCACTCATTCAGTTGACAACACAGGAGGCAGCCACATCGACTGTTCTCCCTTGGACTCAGGAACATACACAAGCTTTTGAAAGCTTAAAGACAGCCTTATGTCAAGCACCGGTTTTAGCAACACCATGTTACAGAAAACATTTTACACTCTTTGTCACAGAACGAGAAGGTACTGCTTTGTCAGTACTCACACAGGAACAAGCAGGATCACACAAACCGTGTGCTTATTTTTCTAGTACATTAGATCCCGTAGCTCAGGCTCTGCCTGCGTGCCTGAAATCAGTGGCAGCGACAGCTTTAGCAATCAGACAAAGCGATGCTATAGTGTTAGGACATCCATTGACAGTTCAAGTACCACATGCAGTAGAGGTTCTTGTGAATCGAACGCAAACACAACACTTGACTATAGCACGACTTACAGGGTATGAACTAACACTGTTTCAGCCACATATAGAAATCAGACGTTGTAACACATTGAATCCTGCCACACTTTTACCTGTAATCGGAACAGACCCACTAGCTCATGACTGTATTGATGTTATTACAATCACGACGAAACCCAGACAAGACTTGACAGATGTCCCATTATCAGACCCAGACCTGACGTTGTATGTAGATGGCTCATGTATGAGAACAAGTACAGGAGAGTTAGTAGCCGCTTACGCAGTCACAACAGACACTGAAATCATTGAAACAAATTGCATAAATACCTTGTCCGCTCAAGCAGCAGAGCTCGTCGCTTTGACACAAGCCTGTATTCAAGCCACAAATAAAACAGTCAACATATACACTGATTCACGTTATGCATTCGGAGTTGTACATGACTTCGGCGTGCTGTGGCGAGAGAGAGGTTATTTAACTTCTCACGGTGCCCACATTCAGCACGGACCCCTCATTCATGCCTTATTAGATGCAATACATTTACCCATTGCAATATCGATTATGAAATGCAAAGCACATACGAAAGTTACTGATATCATTTCTCAAGGCAATGATCTAGCTGACAGAACAGCTAAACAGACTGCTCAAACTCAAACATCCGACATGACAAAGACAATAGTCCCGACGCCAACACATTGTATGACGGTTAAAGATCCTACTCTTGACGTAATTGATATACAGACACATGCTACACCAGACGAAATAAAGAAATGGATTGAATTAGGAGGGATCCAAACGGATCAGGGATGGTTGATGAAGGAAAGGTCTGTGTGGTTCCTTCCTGATTCAATGGTCCAGGTTATAATTAACACTGTACATAGTCCAGCACATCTAGGAGAAAAAGCTATGCTAGATAGCATTCAATACATTTGGTTCAATAAACATTTACGAGCAGCAGCCAAACAAAAAGTTCGTACCTGTATGATCTGTTGCCAGTTCAACCCAGGAAAAAGCATCCCCGTAGAGCAGGGTGGATTTCAGCCTCCTGATTACCCTTTTGAAGTCCTCCAGATGGATTATATCCAGATGGAACGATGTCGAGGATTCAAATATGTTCTCGTAGTTGTTTGTGCTCTTTCCCGTTGGACGGAGGCATACCCGGTTTCAGATTACACTGCCCCGACTACTGCCAAACAGTTAGTTCGAGAATTCTTCCCACGATACGGTTTACCACGTGTTGTTCACTCAGATAACGGCCAGCCGTTCTCATCCGAACTTATGAAACACGTTTCACTTTTGTTAGGATATCAGTGGAAGTTTCATTGTGTCCGACACCCCGAGGCAGCAGGTCTCGTGGAACGACATAATCAAACTTTGAAAATCAGATTGTCCAAAATATGCAGGGAGAAAGGTGTCGACTGGGTAGTAGCATTACCAGTTGCACTCTTTTACATGAGAATGGTAGCACACTCTCGAACAGGGCTATCCCCGTATGAGGTGATCTTTGGCAGACCACCAAATATGTGGGGGACGCCTATACCACGTAAAATAACTGATATTGACTGTAATATGCTGACAGATTATTTGGCTTCCTTGATGTCTGCACTACAATCTTGTCGTTCACAGGTAGCTGCAGCTTTTCCTGACAACACTGAGGTGAAACCCCATGACGTAATTCCGGGGGATCTCGTTTTAGTGAGGAACTTTGATCGAAAGACTCAGCTGGATCCTAGGTGGAGGTCGCCTCAGCTCGTGTTATTAACGACGAGGACAGCCGTGAAGATCGAGGGCAGAAAAGGCTGGATTCACTCAAGTCATATCAAGAAATTTCATGGACTACAATCAGATGTGAATACCACACCTCGTGTGTCTTCACCCATTGACTCAAAACTTCCTCTTGTTGAAAGGAGTAATTCCGAACATTATAAACTAAAACTCAGGCCCAATCAGTCAAGCAATTTGATTGTTTAAGTCCTCTCCAAGGTGAAGCGGTTGAATTGTCTCTGACATGTATCCCTTGGACCTGAATAGAGAAAGCACCCGAAAAATGTTGAAACGACAGGCGTACTGTAAATCACTGCGTAGTCATTGCACAGTGACGTTATTAATTTTGTTTTCCTTAAGTCTTTTTATAATTATTGCAAGTATATTGTTGCACATATATTATCCTATTTCTAGACATGTTTATAATATTACTGCTGAACATTCTTTTAGTGAATTACCTCCGCATGAATTGTCATACAGATTTGCGCTGCGCAATAACACGTTTATTAATATGTTACATCATTCCCATCAGGTTAGCAATGCTACAAATTGTTGGATATGTGGCCGACTCCCTCCCTATCAGAACTATAAAGGAATTCTACCTCTTTTTCCATACCCGTTCACACACAACGGCTCCTGTGGAGCATGGTTTAGCTTAATTAATTCCTTAGATTCAAATTCTGCAGTTTATCAAGACAACTGGGTATGGGGAAATCTGAACTTAGTTTTACTTAAAGTCTGCCACCCCAACAAGGAGGGACTTCCCAAAAGAACAGGAACTGATCTAGAAAACGAAGTATATGGATTAGGTAATTTTACGCTTAATCTCTTGATCTTGAATGTCGAATCCGAAGTCACTCCAAGTTTGCCCGCCATGTCAATATTTCCAGTAAAAGGTGAATTATGTGTAAGAAAGAATGGTTCCATACATATGGGCCATAGTAGATGCACCACTGTAGTAGAATTTAGTGATCAAGGCAAGTCTACATTTAGAGCTTCCCGCCATTCCTATTTCATATGTGGTCAGACGGCCTATGTACGTTTGCCTCTAGATTGGGATGGTACCTGCTACATTGGATTCCTTTTGCCACCTGTTTTCCTAGCTCCTCCTGATTATCACAGAAATACTCATTTAGTACACAATAGAGAAAGGAGAGATCTCCCAATAGTCGATTACACTGAAACAGCATGGGAAAAATACACAGATTTCAATAAAGGTCTCTTTCCCTATATAGGTACCGTTACTAATAGTAAACTGATACGTAGATTAACTAGAACCCTTGAAGCAGTAGTGAACGAAACTATTTCCGCCTTAGGCAATTTAACAGAAGAGCAGTCTGCTATGCGGATTGTTGTGCTTCAAAATCGTCTTGTCCTTGACGTCATCCTGGCCGATAGGGGCGGAGCTTGTAGGGTCATCGGATCAAGCTGCTGCGTATTCATACCAGAAAATTCGCCATCTGTATATAAAGCTATAACCCGCCTTCATAAGATTGTAAGCCAGATACACCAGAATCCAGGCACCTGGACTTGGTCCGGTTGGTTTTGGAGCGTGTTATCAGCCTGGGGATGGAGAGTTCTATCCTTCCTAGGTATCGGCCTTCTCATACTATTCAGTTGCTGCTTATGCCTGCAATGTGGACCAGCGATTTGTGGTCTGTGTGCCACATCGTGTATTCCACATCAAGATTTTCGTTCAAAATCCCGGAAGAAGAAAGAAGAACAAATGATGCTATATGAACAGATCAATGGATTGATGAAGATTGATGTCTCTTGACGGGCAAGTAGGGGACAAGGAGGGAATGTGGAAATATGGATTTTTCTGGTCAGTTATGTCCCCTATCCTGGACCCCAACGGTTCTATGTGCATGTTACAAGTACATGTATGTTCCCTCCAGTTCCAGTTATGAAGACGCAAATACATGTGCGTCCACCGTTAACATGTCCTCTTTCAGATCCGCCATGAATGGGCCGGATATTCCATTCCTAAGTACAAAAGGCCACCGCCTTTATATGGTTCACTTATGCCATTTTTACAGTCCAGGCAAGTAGGCCCTGATTCTGTCATCAAGCTTTTCTTGCTTTCTGTCTCTGAAGCTCCAGTCCGAGCCTGCATCTGTGACCATGAACTTTGTCTCATTCCCTGCGCGGCTCATGAAGCCTGACATCAGCTTGCTGCCTGCCAAGAACTGTATTTCACCTTCGAAATTATCTGCTCCGATCCCTGCCCAATGCATTCCTGTCTAGTAGTTTAAGTAAACATTCTTCCAGCTACCGAGCAAAGGCCCGGCTTCTCTGTCTTCATGCAAGTAATTCATAGCCCTGTTACTATGGAAGATTCCTGCCCTCGCATCTAGTGTAGACACTTAGACGCTTGTACACGCACTAACAGTCAGTATAGACAGTATAGAATAAGATTCTACTCTAAGAGACCTCTCTTCTGGATAACATAGTTCTTTAAACATAGGATGATTAGATATGATTTGGGATTAGGTTGACTTGACCCTCCAGACTTCTGTCGCCACATGTAGAGCTAAATGTCAAGTCCCCTTCACCCCCTAGTTGCACGTCAATCACACGTCATGCTGCTGTGTGCGCATCTCTGCCAAGTATTTCTGCTGACATTGCGAAATTATTTCATAGGTCCACCCATATGTGACATCACAACCAATGACGTTTTTTTGTTACTCCCAGTTCCACCTACTTTTGCTACGTATGTATGTCTTATCTACACTATCAATTGTTACGCCTCTCGCATTTACTTCACTGTAATGCCTATTGTATAAAAGTGAATAATTATCAATAATGTATGTACTTCACTTCCTGAACCTTCGTGGTGATGGAACCTGGAGCAACCGATTATAATCGTCCATTGGAATAAAGCCCATTCCGAACCTCTAATACCACGGATTCTGCCTCTTATTTACTGAGCTATCTTATTATGTTTCTGTATCAAATTAAGTCCCGGTAATTAAATTATTTACCACAACACCCACATCCATACCCACACAACCACATCCACACAACCACACACACACAGCCACACAAATACACAACCACAAACACAAAACCACACACAAACATAAACACCCACACACAACCATACATACAATCACAACCCCACACAACCACACACACACACAACCACATACACCTATACAACCACACACAAAACCACACACACAACCAAACCCACACACACACACACACAACCAAACCCACACACAACCAAACCCACACACAACCACACACACAACCACAACCACACACACAACCACACATACAACCACACACACCCAACCACATACAACAACACCTACACAATCACACACACATAACCCCACATACACAGCCTCACACACAACCACACCCAACCACATACACCCACAACCACATACACACAACCCCTAACACACACAGCCACACACACAGCCACACCCAACCACACGCAACCACACCCACACAACCACACACACAACCACACATATAACCACACACACAACCACATACACAACCACACACACAACCACACACACAGCCATACCCACAACCACACACACAGCCATACCCACAACCACACACAGCCACACCCACAACCACACACACACACAACCACAACCAATCACAACCACACACACACAACCACACCCACACCCACAACCAGGCACACAACCACACACACAACCACAACCACACACACAACCACACACGCACAACCACAACCACACACGCACAACCAACCATACAACCACACATACAACCACACACACACACACAACCACACACACAACCACACACACAACCCCAGACACACACAACCATACACAATCACAACTAACCACACACACACAACCACAACCAACCACACAACTGCACATACAACAAGACACACAAACACAACCACACACACACACACAATACACAACCACACCCAGCCACACACACAACCACACCCATAACCACACACACAACCACTACCACACCCACACAATCACATACACACCACACCTGCAACCACACACAACCACAACCAGACACAACCACACCCCCACCCCCACACAAGCATACACCCATAAGCACACACACACACCCACACCACCACACATGTACAGCCACAACCACAACCACGCACACAACCACACACACAGCCACACACAGTTAGACACATAGCCACACACACAGCCACACACACAACCACACACAACCAGAACCACACACAATCACACACACACAACCACACACACAACCAGGCACACAACCACAAACACACACCCACACACACAACCACAACCACACACACAACCACACACGCAACCACACATACAACCACACACAATCACACTCACAACCCCAGACACACACAACCACACACACAACCACAACCAACCACACACACACAACCACAACCAATCACAAAACTGCACATACAACCAGAAGACACACAACCACAACCACACACAAACACACACACAATACACAACCACACACAGCCGCATACACAGCCACACATACAACCACAACCACACACAACCACCCCCCCACCCCCATGCAAGCACACACCCACAAGCACATACACACACAACCACACACACACAACCACACACACACAACCACACACACACAACCAGACACCCACACCACCACACATATATAACCCCACACACAACCCCACACACACAACCCCTCACATACACATCCCCACACACACCCCCACACACACAACCACAACCACACACACAACCACACACACACATACAACCACACACACAACCACACACACAACCAAGCACACAACCACACACAAAACCACACACACAACCAAACCTACACACAACCACACACACAACCACACACACACAACCACACAGAACCAGAATCACACACACACAACCACACACAACCACACACAACCCCACACACAAAACCCCCCACACACACAACCCCACACACACAACCCCCCCACACACACAGCCCCACACACACAACCACACACACCCACAACCACACACACACATACAACCACACCCACACAACCACACACACAACCAAGCACACAACCACACACAAAACCACACACAACCAAACCTACACACAACCACACACACAACCACACATACAACCACACACACCCAACCACACACAACCACACCCACACAACCACACACACAACCACACACACACAACTTCACACACAACCACAACCTCACACACAACCACACACCCAACCACACACAACCACACACACTCACACAACCATACACCCACAACCACACACACAGCCACACACACAACCACACATAACCACACACACACTCAAACAACCACACACACAACCACACCACCACAACTACACACACACAACCACACACACAACCACACACAACCACACAGACAACCATAACCACACAGACAAACACAACCACACACACAACCACACCCACACATACAACCGCACACACCCACAACCACACACAACCAGGCACACACAACCCCACATACACAACCACACACACACAACCACACACACACAACCACACACACCCCCCACACACAAGCACAACCACACACACAGAACCACACACACAACCACATACCCACACCACCACACACCCATACAACCACACACATACAACCACAACTACGCACACAACCACACACACAGCCAGACACACAGCCACACACACAGCCACACACGCAACCACACACAACCAGAACCACACACACACAATCACACACACAACCACATACACACAACCACACACACAACCACACACAACCACAACCACACACAACCACAACCACATACACAACCACACCCACACAACCATACACAAAACCACACCCATACACAACCACACCCACACCCACAACCACACACACAACCATACACACAAACACACAAATACAACCAAATACAACCACACACACACACAACCACACCCACAACTGCACCCAAAACTGCACCCACATCACACACACAACCCCACACACACACTGCCACACACACACAACCCCACACAACCACACACAACCCCACACACAACCCCACACACACAACCCCACACACACAATCACAACCACACGCACAACCACAAACACACAACCACACATAACCACACACACATACAACCACACACACACACAAACACACAACCACACACCCACACCACCACAACCACACACACACTCATCCACACACACCCAAACACACACACCCAACCACAAAACCACACACAACCACACACATAGCCACACCCACAACCACACACACAGCCACACCCACACCCAAACACACAACCACAACCATGCACACACAACCACACACACAAACTACCACAACCAATTACAACCACACTCACACACACACAACCACACAACCACACCCACATAACCACACACACAACCAGGCACACAACCCCCACACACAACCACACACAACCCCCCACACACACGACCCCCCACACACACAAGCCCCCCACACACAACCACACACACACAATGTAGGAAGGTGGATATCTGACTATGGTTACCCCCAAATTGTTTGCCTAGTGTCTAGCTGGTTTTTCGACTTAGTTGGCCTGAGATCCTGCTATTCAGGATCTCAGCCTGGCTGTTCTCTCTTTAAAATGGACTCCATGTACCCTAGGTACATACCCAATTGGTTGGATCACCCTGTCAGCCCCTGTACCAGTGTACACTAGGTACCCAGGGCATTGGTGTACCCAAGGCCTGCCAGGGGCTGCAGCATGTATTATGCCACCCCAGGCTTGGCCTAACAATTTGACACAACTGGCTGATCACTCAGCTGGGGTAAGTTGGTGTAATCACCTCTTACTAAGGTGTAGTATACCTATACCTAACCTTAAATGGGACACCTGGTAACCTATAAGTCACTCCTATGGCAGGCCTTAACAATCCTGAAGGCAGAGTGCTTGGTTCCATGTGAGATGGTGCTCTGGCATGAGCTGAGCCTGTCTGCCGTGGTCGGAACAACTTCCTTCTACTGTTTCCAGATATCGTCATACCATATACTCTTAAGTGCATTATGAACCTCGCGGTTAAATGCTATCTTTGGTTTGGCTTTATCAAAACATGTCGAGTAAGGTGTCATACGAATTGGAATACTAACCCCTCGCCAATTCTGGCGACGGGGTTAGCATTCCACCCTTCTAGAGGGACACGACATGTACAGTACCTGAAACCCGGGTAAAATCAGACATAGCCTCAGCTCCACAAAATGGATGCTGCCACCACAGACACAAGTCTGCCCTCCTGCTGCTGGGAGTCCTTCCAGCTTGGGAGGTGTGGACAAAGGGTTTCCTGCCAGGGGAGGTGCATGCACCACCCCAGACAGGATTTTGTGTATTGGTCAGGTAGGGCTTGAAAGAAACCAGACATGCCTGTGGCTCACAAGGAGCCTCGGTGCATATGCCAGTTCAAACCGGTCCTGGGGCACACCAGTCCCGGGCCTGGGGCGAGCTGGACAAAGGATTGGGGGTGTAACCACCCCCCTTCCTGGTCCCACCCATAGGGAGGGACCTAGCAGGTAGTCCGGCCCCTAGAATCCGCTTAAAGGTAGGAGCTGTGTCCTAAGACTTCAGACATCCTGGAATCAACTTGACACTAAGAAGAAGACGGGAACTTCGACATTCTGCTGCACAGAAGACTGAAGAAAATCTCCCCTGTGGTCAGGGAGTGACCACCTTGCTAACGCAAGCACCATCCAGCGCATCAACGTCTGCTTTGCCGCCGCCTCCCGCCGGAGCCCGAGCCCAGAGACTGACAAGACCTGGACCTCCAGACCTCTCACCGCCCGATCCACAGTCCCTGAGAAGAAGAGACCCGTGGAGGCACCGAGACACGTGGAGCCAGCCATCTTGGAACGACTACGACAAGCTGGCAAGTGCAACAACCGAGGCTCCCTCCAAGTTGTGCTTTGGGATCTGAGAAGCCCAACCCCCGAGCAGCATCTGCACCAAAGGTGAGCCCTCCAGCATCTCCACGATCTGCGTGGGGCCCTTCTGCATTTTGCCACTCGACGCGCCTAACCGGTTGCTGGCCCGCTGGCTAGTGGCCATCTTGGCGACGAACTCTACAAAATACACTGCTGGTCTGGTTGCTCCAGACTGGCCCTTGCTCCCCTCCAAAGGAGCAATCCCTCTGACCTTGCTGGTCAGAACCAACAGCTGATTTCCGAATCCTCCTCCAATTGCTTTTGCCAAGGCTTGTTTGCTTCGATCAAGTCGCCGACACCGCCGACAGCGAGAGCCTGCGTGGGACAGCTCGTGAGCCGACTCCTGGACGTCGTCGACCTTCAGGGACCACGTGGCTGCGGAGACAAGCTACCCCTCATCACCTGTTTGCACCCGACATCGCCTGGTACCCACCTGGTGCCACGCTGGTCACTGGCTAGTGACTGTGAACACTGTCCCCTCTGCTTACAGGTCTTCAACATCTCCAATCCACTCTTGGATCCACTGCATCTCTCCCGGACCGACCGCCTGCAGCATCTTTGTCTTCAAGCTCCACGGAACAGATAGAAGCAACCCGACGCACTTCGAGGCCTATGCACCCGCTTCCTGTGGGTGAGGTAAAGCTGGCACACCTGTGCCCAAGTGTAGTATTACATCTCTAGTGCCTGTGTTCCAAATCTTGAGTTCCTAGTCCATCCGGAAGATCCTCTTTGCAGTAACTTTGTACTTTTTACGCACCCATTGAAACCTATGGGAGCACGCGTGTGACTATTTGCTCTGCACACGCCACCCGTGGACCTCCTGGTCACTAACTGACGTTAGCTCCTTGTAGGCCCAGCGATTCTAGAGGCCCTAGGCCTTTTCCCTTTTCTGTTCGTGGTACTTATACCACTATTTTAGTATATGGTTTGAGTGGCCACCAGGGCCTATCCATATAACGTGCAACTTCTGTGTATTCTGTGATAATCTTGTTTGACGATTTGTGCTCCTGTGCTCATAAAGAGACTAGGGGTTACTTTGAGAAATAAATACATATATATTTTGAATATATATCTGTGTGGTGTCCTTTCATTGGTATAAAAGGGGGTTACATTTGGTAAAACAGCTGGCTTAACACGCTTCACGAGTTTAGCCTCAAAGACTGCTTAGCCTACGCTACCACTAGGGCAGCTAGTCCGAAAAGGTTGACTTACAACCACACCATAAGGGTTGCTTGACATGGTACAAGGTGATCACTTTAACTAGTGAGCATCATATACCAGGCCAACTTCTCACACACAACCACACACAACTACACATACAACCACAACCACACACCCACACAACCACACACATACAACCACACACAACTACACATACAACCACAACCACACACCCACACAACCACACACATACAACCACAACCACGCACACAACCATGCACACAACCACGCACACAACCACACACACAGCCACACACACAGCCACACCCACAACCACACACAACCAGAACCACACACACACACAACCACACACAACCACACACAAACCACTACCACACACACACACAACCACAAAACCACACACACACAACCACACACAACCACACACAAACCACTACCACACACACACACAAAAACACACACATACAACCACAACCACACACACAACCATGCACACAATCACACACACAGCCACACACACAACCACACACACAACCACACACACAAACACCACAACCACACACAACCACACACACACAACCACACACACAACCACACAACCACACACAACCACACACACAACCATGCACACAAACACACAAACACATACAACCACACACACAACCACACACAATCACACACACAACCACAACCACACATACAACCACACACACCACACACAACCACACATACAACCACACACACAACCACACACAACCACAACCACACACACACAACCACACCCCCACACAACCACACACACAACCACAACTACAACCATACCAACACAACCACACCCACACACAACCACACACACAACAACACACACACCCACAACCACACATACAACCACACACACAGACAACCACACCACACACAACACAACCACACACAACCACACATCCACACACAACACAACCACACACACACATAACCACACATCCACACACAACCACACACAACCACACACAACCACAACCACACATACAACCACACACACCACACACAACCACACATACAACCACACACACAACCACACACAACCACAAAAACACACAAACACACAACCCCACACACACAACCCCACACACACAATGACAACCACACATAACCACAAACACATACAAACACACAACCACACATAACCACACACCCATACCACCACAACTGCACACATACACACACAACCAAACACACAATCACAACCACACACACAACCACAAACACACAACCACACACACATACAACCAGACACACACAACCACACAACCACACACACAACCACACACACAACCAACCAAACACACACACAACCACACACAACCAGGCACATGGCCACACACAAAACCACACACACACACAACCAAACCCACGCACACAACCACAACCACACACACAACCACACATACAACCACACACCCCCAACCACACACAACACCTATACAACCACACACACACAACCCCACACACACAACCACACACACACAACCACACACAAGCACGCACACCCACAACCACACACAACCACACCCATACAACCACACACACACAACCACATATATAACCACACACACTGAACCTCACACACCCAACTACACATACAGCCACAACCACACACACACAACCAAACACACACAACCACAACCAATCACAACCACACACACACAACAACACACACACAACCACACACACAACCAGGCACACAACAATAACCACACACACAACCATAACCACATACACAACCACACACAAAGACACAACCACAACCACACATACAACCGCACATACAACCACACACACACAAACACCCACACACACAACCACACACACAACCAGACACACACAACCACACACACACAATACACAACCACACACAGCCACATACACAGCCACACACACAACCACACACACACCACACCCGCAATCACACACACAACCACACACACTCCACACCCGCAAGCACACACACAAACACACACACACAAACACACCCCCACACAAGCACACACCCACAATCACACACCCACACCACCACACACCCACACACATAGAACCACAACCATGCACACAACCACGCACCCAGCCACATACACAGCCACACACACAGCCACACACAGCCACACACACAACCACACACACAACCACACACGCAACCACATCCACAACCACACCCACAACCACACACACCCAGAACCACACACACACAACCACACAACCACACAACCACACCCACATACAACCACACACAACCACAACCACACACACAACCACAACCACACACAAACCACTACCACACACACACAACCACAAAACCACACACACACCACACACACAAAACCACACACATACAACCACAACCACACACAACCACACACACAACCACACACAACCACAACCATACCCACACAACCACACCCACATAACCAAACACACAACCACACCCACACACAACCACATCCACAACCACATACACACCCACAACCACACACACAAACACACACACAAACAGACAACCACAACCACACACACACCACACACAACCACACACAACCATACATCCACACACAACCACAACCACACATACAACCAAACACACAACCACACACACAACCACACACAATCACACATCAACACACAACAACTGCATTGACAACCGCACCCACAACTGCACACACACAACCACACACACACAACCACACACACACAACCCCATACACACAACCCCACACAACCCCACACACACAACCACAACCACACACACACAACTACACACACAACCACACAGACAACCACAACCCCACAGATAACCAAACCCACAGACAACCACAACCACACCCACATCCATACCCACACAACCACACCCACACAACCACACACACACAACCACACACACACACAGCCACACAAATACACAACCACAAACACAAAACCACACACAAACATACACACCCACAACCAAACCCACACACAACCACACACACAACCACAACCACACACACAACCACACACCCAACCACATACAACAACACCTACACAATCACACACACAACCCCACATACACAGCCTCACACACAACCACAACCAACCACACACACCCACAACCACACACACACAACCTCTAACACACACAGCCACACACACAGCCACACCCAACCACACCCACACAACCACACACACAACCACACATATAACCACACACACAACCACACACACAACCACATACACAGCCATACCCACAACCACACACACAGCCATACCCACAACCACACAGAGCCACACCCACAACCACACACACATACAACCACAACCAATCACAACCACACACACACAACCACACACACACACAACCACACACACACACACAACCAGGCACACAACCACACACACAACCACAACCACACACACAACCACACACGCACAACCACAACCACACACATTACCAACCATACAACCACACATACAACCACACACACACAACCACACACAACCACACACACAACCCCAGACACACACAACCACACACACAACCACAACCAACCACACACACACAACCACAACCAATCACACAACTGCACATACAACCAGACACACAACCACAACCACACACAAACACACACACAATACACAACCACACTCTCAGCCACATACACAGCCACACACATAACCACAACCACACACAACCACACCCCCACCCCCATACAAGCACACACCCACAAGCACATAACCACGCAACCATACACACACAACCACACACACACATCCCCACACACACAACCCCCACACACACAACCCCACACACACAACCACAACCACACACACAACCACAACCACACATACAACCACACACACACAACCACACACACAACCAAGCACACAACCACACACAAAACCACACACATAACCAAACCTACACACAACCACACACACAACCACACACACAACCACACACACAACCACAAACAACCAGAATCACACACACACAACCACACACACACAACCCCCCCCACACACAACCCCCCCACACACACAACCCCACACACACAACCACAACCACACATACAACCACACACTTACAACCACACACACAACCAAGCACACAACTACACACAAAACCACACACACAACTAAACCTACACACAACCACACACACAACCACACATACAACCACACACAACCACACCCACACAACCACACACACAACCAAACACACACAACCTCACACACAACCACAACCTCACACACAACCACACACCCAACCACACACAACCACACACACCCAAACAACCATACACCCACAACCACACCCACAGCCACACACACAACCACACATAACCACACACACTCACAAACAACCACACACACACACACAACCACACCACCACAACCACACACACAACCACACACACACAACCACACACACCACACAACCACACAGACAAACACAACCACACCACAACCACACACCCACACATACAACCGCACACACCCACAACCACACACACAACCAGGCACACACAACCCCACATACACAACCACACACACACAACCACACACACACAACCCCACACACAAACCCACACACAACCCCACACACACACACACACACCCCACACACACAACCCCACACACACAACCACACACAACCACACACACACAACCACACACACACCCCACACACAAGCACAACCACACACAGAACCACACACACACAACCACACATCCACACCACCACACACCTGTACAACCACACACATGCAACCACAACCACGCACACAACCACACACACAGCCACACACACAGCTAGACACACAGCCACACCCACAACCAGAACCACACACACACAATCACACACACAACCACACACACACAACCACACACACAACCACACACAACCACAACCACACACACAACCACAACCACACCCACACAACCACACCCACACAACCATACACACAACCACACCCACACACAACCACACACACACCCACAACCACACATACAACCCAACACACAAACACACACACAAACACACACACACAACCACAACCACACATACAACCATACACAATCACATATACAACCAGACAACCACACACAACCACACACAACCACACACAACCACAAATCCACACACACAACCACAACCACACCCACAACTACACCCACAACTTCACCCACAACATCACACACACAACCCCACACACACACTGCCACACACGCACAATCCCACACAACCACACACAACCCCACACACAACCCCACACACACACAACCCCACACACACAACCACACACACACAATCACAACCACACGCACAACCACAAACACATAACCACACATAACCACACCCACATACAACCACACACACAGACACAAACACACAACCACACACCCACACCACCACAACCACACACATATACAACCACACACACACAAACACAACCAAACACACACACAACCACACACACAACCACACACAACCACACACAACCAGGCACACTACCAGGCACACAACCATACACACACACAACCAAACCCACACACAACCACAACCACACACACCCAACCACACACAACACCTACACAACCACACACACACAACCCCACACACAAATACACCCAACCACACACACCCACAACCCCACACACACAGCCACACTCAACCACACACTACCACACCCACACAACCACACCCACACAACCACATATATAACCACACACACTGAACCACACACCCCCAACAACACAACCACACACACAACCACACACACAACCACACCCCCACACAAGCACCCACCCACAACCACACACACAACCATAACCACACACACACAACCACACACACACACACACACACAACCAGGCACACAACCACAACCACACACACAACCACATACACACAACCACACACACACAACCACAACCACACACACAACCACACATACAACCACAACCACACACACACACAACCGCACACACAACCACACACACAACCACACACACAACCCCAGACACACACAACCACATAAAACCACACACACCACAACCAACCACACACATAACCGCAACCAACCACACAACTGCACATACAACCAGACACACACAACCACACACACAATACACATCCACACACAGCCACATACACACACACACCACACTGGCAACCACACACACAACCACACAAACACAACCACACACCCAAACAAGCACACACCCACAACCACAACCACACACACAACCACACACATAGAACCACAACCACACACACACACACCACCACACAACCACACACATACAACCACAACCACGCACACAACCACGCACACAACCACACACACAACCACACACAACCACACAAGCAATCACACCCACAACCACAACCACACACACAGAACCACAACCACACACCCACACCACCACACAACCACACACATACAACCACAACAACGCACACAACCACGCACACAACCACAACCACACACAACCACAAACAAACCACTACCACACACAACCACAAAACCACACATACAACCACAAAACCACACACACACCACACACACAGCTAGATACACAGCCACACACACAGCCACAACCAGAACCACACACACACAATCACACACACAACCACACACACACAACCACACACACAACCACATACAACCACACACACAACCACACCCACACAACCACACCCACACAACCATACACACAACCACACCCACACACAACCACACACACCCACAACCACACACACAACCACACACACAAACACACAAATACAACCAAATACAACCACACACACACACAACCACAACCACACATACAACCATACACAACCACATATACAACCAGACAACCACACACAACCACGCACAACCACACACAACCACATACAACCACAAATCCACACACACAACCACAACTGCACCCACAACTACACCCACAACTGCACCCACAACATCACACACACAACCCCACACACACACTGCCACACACACAACCCCACACAACCACACACAACCCCACACACAACCCCACACACACACAACCCCACACACACAACCACACACACACAATCACAACCACATGCACAACCACAAACACACAACCACACATAACCACACACACACATACAACCACACACACACACACAAACACACAACCACACACCCACACCACCACGACCACACACACACACAACCAAACACACACACAACCACACACACAACCACACACAACCACACAGACAACCACAACAACACACACAACCACACACAACCCCAACTACACCCCCACACACACAACCACACCCATACATACAACCACACACACCCACAACCACACACAACCAGGCACACAACCACACACACACACAACCAAACCCACACACAACCACAACCACACACACCCAACCACACACAACACCTACACAGCCATACACACACAACCCCACACACAACTACACCCAACCACACACACCCACAACCACACACACAACCCCACACACACAGCCACACACACAGCCACACTCAACCACACACTACCACACCCACACAACCACACCCACACAACCACATATATAACCACACACACTGAACCACACACACCCAACCACACAACCACACACACAACCACCCCCACAACCACACCCCCACACAAGCACACACCCACAACCACACACACAACCACAACCACACACACACCCACAACCACACACACACAACCACACACACACACACACAACCAGGCACACAACCACACAACCACAACCACACACACAACCACATACACACAACCACACACACACAACCACAACCACACACACAACCACACATACAACCACAACCACACACACACACAACCGCACACACAACCACACACAACCACACTGTTGGAAGGCGGGCCTCGGGGGGGTCGGAGAGACCACCCAGAGGAGCCCCCACCCTGCACGAAGTAGCCGAGCGCTGCTGAGAAGCCTCCGGGGAGAGGTCCTTCTCCTATAACGTACTAACACAGTAACACCACCACACAGGACTCAAGGGGATTCAGCAAGACGAGCAGTTCTTTATCAGTACTTATGAAGTTACGATTATCAATATTTACAAAGGGGGGGATCGAGGGATCCACAAGAGTCTCAAAGTCTTTGGTAGGGACGGGGTAGCGGGACAGTCTTTAGCAGCAGCTGGGTACGAGGGTACCTGGGGCCCAGATCTTATCCCCACGCTGGAGGGCCTCCGGATCTCGGAGGGGTCGAGCCGCGACGGCGTCAGCAGGGCTCTGGTGTTCAGTCCGTGGAGTTCGAGCCGCGACCAGGTCAGCAGGGCTCTTACGGTGTCTTGGTTCAGCTCGAGCCGCGACGACGTCAGCAGGGCTCCGAGGGAGGTTTCAGCGAGGTTGGGCCGCGACAGCGTCAGCAGGGCTCCGATGTTCCGTGAGGCTTCGTGACCTCAATAAGGTGGAGCCGCGACGCAGTCAGCAGGGCTCGTGGTAGAGTTTCAAGCAAGAGTTCTTCTCCGTTGGGTCGGCCGCGATTCAATCAGCAGGGCTCTCGACTCCGGGATACAACTGCTGTCCTGTTGCAGGGTCGCTCCAGATATAGGTCTGGAGCCCTTTGATGTCCGGACCCTTGCGCCCGGGGGGGCGGAGAGGCCGGGCTGGGAGAGGCCAGACGCCCAGCGAGAGAGGCGCCAGGCCCAGGGGAGCTGTGGGGTGATCGCACCTAGGTGTGGGAGGACGGTTGGGGGTCCCATCGATACTGCCCTCCGCCAGGAGTGGGGAAGTGTTCACGTGGTACCCCCTGGCCAGTTGCTGGTGCCTGGATGTCGGGGCTTGCTGGGGCCGAGGCCAGGTTGAGCGGGGTAACGCAGGCTGGCGCGTACAATCCAAAATGGAGGAGCCCCGAGGTGCAGGGGACCTCGTGCGGCTTGGCGAGGGGGAACAGGACCACGCCACGAGGCCGGCTCCAACAAGCGTCCCCCCCAGCTGAAGGCAGGGAGAGTCACCCATCTCCTTGGGGATTCTCCTCGTCGAGGCGGAAGAAGCGGGATAGGCCGTCGGCGTTGGCGTGGTCATTGCCGGGCCGGTGTTCGACGGAAAAGTCCATCCCTTGCAGCGAGATGGACCACCGCAGCAGCTTGGGGTTCTCGCCTCTCATCTGCATTAACCACCGCAAGGGCCAGTGGTCGGTTTGAACCCGGAAGTGGGTGCCGAAGAGATAGGGCCGGCCTTCTTGAGGGCCCACACGACAGCGAAGGCCTCTCGCTAGATGGTGCTCCACCGCTGTTCCCGGGGCAATAGCTGTCGGCTGATGAAGGCCACGGGTCTGTCGAGTCCCTCCGCGTCTGCCTGGGACAGGACGGCCCCAATTCCATATTCGGAGGCGTCCGTCTGCACAACAAACTCCTTGCTGGAGTCAGGGGCCTGTAGCACGGGGGCAGTGCACATCGCCGTCTTGAGAGTCTCGAAGGCCGACTGGCAGCGGGGTGTCCAGTGCACCTTCTTGGGCTGCTTTTTGGACGTGAGCTCTGTGAGGGGGCCAGCAATGCTCCCATAGTCTTTGATGAATCACCGGTAGTACCCGGTGAGGCCCAGGAAGGCCCGGACAGCTGTCTGGGTGGTGGGGGGTTCCCAGGCCTGGATGGCATCAACTTTTGGTTGGAGGGGAGCCACCTGACCGCTCCCCACCTGATGGCCCAGATAGGTCACCGATCCTTGACCTATCTGGCACTTGCTGGCCTTGATCGTGAGCCCGGCCCTTTGGAGGGCGGCCAGGACTGCCTTGAGGTGCCCCAGGTGCTCAGCCCAGTGGTTGCTGTACACGGCAATGTCATCCAAATAAGCCGCGCTGAAGGCCTCTAGCCCGGCCAGAACCTTGTTCACCAGTCTCTGGAAGGTGGCCGGGGCGTTCTTCATGCCGAAGGGCATCACCCAAAAGTGGTAGTGCCCATCAGGGGTGGAGAAAGCGGATCTCTCTCGGGCGCCGGGGGTGAGCTGGATCTGCCAGTACCCGGCGGTGAGGTCAAAAGTACTCAGGTAGCAGGCTGCTCCTAAACGGTCGATGAGCTCGTCGGCCCGGGGAAGGGGATGGGCATCGGTCTTGGTAACAGCATTCAGACCCCGGTAGTCCACACAAAATCGTAGCTCCGGGGGATTGCCTGGGGCGGCGGCCTTCGGTACCAGGACAACAGGACTGGCCCACGGGCTGTCGGAGGGCTCGATGACCCCGAGGGCCAGCATCTTTGCCACCTCGCCCTGGATGCAGGCCCGCACCCGGTCGGGTACTCTGTAGGCTCGGTGTCGCACGGGGGGACTGTCCCCAGTGTCGACGTCGTGGACGCACCATGGGGTCAACCCCGGAGTGAGGGAGAAGAGGGCTGCAAAGGGCTGCAACAGCTGCTGATAGTCGTGGCGCTGTTCCAGGGTCAGGGAGGAGGCGAGTTGGACGCCTTTGATGGACCCATCGTGGTCGCTGATCCGCAGGAGGTCGGGTAGGGGCTCGGAGTCGTCTTCGCCCCCATCGTCGGTTACCAGTAGCAGGCTCAGTTCATTCCGGGCAAAGTGGGGTTTGAGCCGGTTAGCATGTAGGACCCGGAGGGAGTTCCGGGGGGACTCTAGGTCGATTAGGTAGGTGACGGGGCTCTTCTTCTCCACCACCTTGAAGGGCCCAGTCCATTTGTCCTGGAGGGCGCAGGGGTCAACCGGGGCCATGACCCAGACTTGCTGGCCTGGCTCAAACTCAATGGTAGAGGCGTTCCGATCATACCATTGCTTCATGTCCTCCTGGCTGGCCTCGAGGTTGGCTTCGGCCAGGGCTCGGAACCTGCGGGTCTGGTTTCGTAGGGTCAGGAGGTATCGGTAGACGTCGGGAGGGGCATCTTGGGGCTTCGTCTCCCAGCCCTCCTTGACCAGGCTGAGGGGTCCGCGGATCGGATGCCCATACAACAGTTCGAAAGGGCGAACCCCAGGGACTTCTGCGGGACCTCCCGATAGGCAAACAGGAGGCACGGCAGCAGGACATCCCATCTCCGCCTTAGGGGCTCTTCCAGGCCCTGGATCATTCCCTTTAAGGTCCTGTTGAACCGCTCGACCAGTCCGTCCCCCTGAGGGTGGTATGGGGTGGTGAATTTGTACGTGACCCCGCACTGCTGCCACAGGGACCGCATGTATTTAGAGATGAAGTTCGTACCCCGGTCGCTCACCACTTCTCGGGGGAATCCCACTCTCGAGAAGATCCCCATTAGGGCCCGGCCCACCACGGGGGCCGTCACAGTCCGAAGCGGGATAGCCTCAGGGTACCTGGTTGCGAGGTCCACGAGGACCAGGATGAAGCGGTGACCCAGGGCGGTCCGGGGGTCCAGGGGCCCTACAATGTCTATCCCGACCTGTTCGAACGGGGTGTTGACCGTTGGAAAGGGCTGGAGGGGGGCTTTGACCCGCCCCCCCGCCTTCCCGCTGGCTTGGCAGGTCAGGCAGGACCGGCAGTGGTTGTCCACGTCTCTCCGCATCCGGGGCCAGTAGAAGTGGGTCACCAGGCGGCTGTAGGTTTTGTCCTGCCCCAGGTGCCCGGCGAGGGGCACATCATGCGCTAGGTTAAGGAGGAACTCCCGGAATCGGAGGGGGACCACCAGCACGCGACTGGCCCCCAGTTCCGCAATCTTCTGTTCGCTGTACAGTAGGCCCTCTGCCCAATAGACCCAGTGCGTTCCGGTCTGGTCACCGTTGGCCTGTGAGGACGCCTGCTGTCGGACCCCTTCGAGGGAGGGGCAGGTCTCCTGTTCCTGCTGGAACTGCTCTCGGGTGGGACCCCCGTCGTGGCGCCATTGGGCAAGCGCTGGGAGCGTTTCGAGAGAGGCGATTTCGTCTGGGGAGGGTTCGGTGGATCCGGTATCAGCGTCCGCTTCTCCCTCGCTGGAGGCGGGTGGTGGCGCGGGCCACTCGGGCCTGGTGGGGTCGGATGCTATGGGCGAGCGTGGGGCCTGGGTGGCCATGGACCGGGTAGTGGCGCAGGCCCATTCGGGTAGCCCCAACATTCGGAGGTGCTCTTGCCGCTCCACCTGAGCCCAGGGAGAACTCTCTAGGTTGTTCCCCAGGAGGCAGTCCACCGGGGCGTCGTCGCGGACAGTCACCTTTAGTATGCCCGTCACCCCTCCCCATTCGAAGGGGACCTGGGCCATCTGGCACATGCTTTCGCTGTTGTCGGCCGTCCGGACGGGGCATAGTACATTGGGCAGGATCTGTTCGGGGGTCACCAGGTGGCAGCGGACAGCGGTGACACTGGCTCCGGTGTCACGGAGGGCCTCGGCCCGTTGTCCATTGATAGTGACCCACTGCTGGTACTTCTGGGTGTTGCTCGGGATGGGTGTTCGGGGCACCATTTCTCGGCTGCCCAGGCAGACCAGGGACATGGCCGCCGGTTCCCACTGAGTGGTTCGTCTGTCGAGGGGTTCTTCCTCTTCCTCCCCTTCCCCCAGGGCGTCAGCCGCCAGCTCTCGGGGCGGGGGCCCGCCGGCCCGGCTTCTTCGGTTCATGGGGCAGGCCGGGACGCTGGCATAGTGTCCGGTTTGTTGGCAGCCGTAGCAGGTTATCGAGGGCCGGGGTCCGGTCCGGGCTGGAGGCGTCCCTCTTCGGGCCAGGCTCAGGGAGAGGTGTTGCTGAGGCGGCCCTCGAGGTGGACTTCGGGGTGGCCCGGCGGGGATGTCCCGATTCTGGTTCGACCCACCTCCTCCGCCGTGCTGGCGGGGAGGTCCGGTGGTGTTTCTCTGGTACTCCCCCATCGAGTTCCGGGGGACTCGGGTGTTGACCCATCGATCGGCCTCGGCGGCGAGCTTCCGCGGTTCGGTCAGCTTGCTGTCGAGGAGGTGTTGTCTTAGCTCCACGAAGCAGTTGTTGGAGAGGTGTTCCCAAATAATGAGGTTGCCCAGCTGCCCGTAGGTGGTGACCTTGCTACCGTTGATCCATCCCTCTAGGGCCCTGCTGAAGAAGTCCACATATTCTACCCACGTGGTACCGAGGATTTTTTTGCAGTCTCTGAAACGCTGGCGGTACATTTCCGCGGTTAGTCCGTAGCGGGTGAGCAGGGCCTCCTTCATATGGTCGTAGGAGGTCACCACCTCTTCTGGTAGCTGGAGCAGGGTGTCTCGGCCCTCGCTAAGGAACCGCCCCCACAGGCCAGCACCCCAATCCTTACGGGGCACCCGATGGGAGGTCATGGCCACCTTGTACGCCTTGAACCACTGCTGGATGTCGTCGTTTTTATAGTATTCTTTGACGACATCTTTGGGGATATGCACCTTGGCTTCGGCGGGGGGTGGAGCGTCTCTATTACTGGGGGTTCCGGTCTCCCCCTTCTGGGCCTTGAGTTCGAGTTCTTTGAGGCCCCGCTCGTGTTCAAGGGTCAACCTTTTTTCTTCCAATTCTCGATGCCGCTTTTTCTCCTCTATCTCTTCCTGCAGCCGTAGCTGTTCTAGGGCCATTTTCTTTTCGGCCAGCCGGAGTTCGCCGTCCAGCCGAAGTCGTGCAAGCTCTAGTTCGTGGGTCCGGACCTACTCCCGCTCTTGTATTTCCTCCACCAGTTCCCAGGCTGTCTCTCCCTCCGTTTGCCGGGGTCGGTGCGGGTGGTGTGGCTACATTTAGGGGCAGGGGCCCTTCGTTCTGGGAGGGGTCCGCCTCGGACTCTATCCAGGTTCTCAGGGCTTTCTGCATCTCTTCCTTGGTACCTAGGCCGGTGGTTGCAATGCCCTTGTCTTTGCAGAACTGTTTTAACTCTTTGTGAGTATACTCTTCCAACCGTTCTGGTTGGAACTTCATGGTCGCGGTGGTTTCCTGGTTGCTCATGGTCTCTGTTCGTCTGGATGGATAGCTAGTGGGTTACTTGCTTGTACGAACTGCGTTCGGCTCGGATCCCGTCGCTGGCCACCAAATGTTGGAAGGCGGGCCTCGGGGGGTCGGAGAGACCACCCAGAGGAGCCCCCACCCTGCACGAAGTAGCCGAGCGCTGCTGAGAAGCCTCCGGGGAGAGGTCCTTCTCCTATAACGTACTAGCACAGTAACACCACCACACAGGACTCAAGGGGATTCAGCAAGACGAGCAGTTCTTTATCAGTACTTATGAAGTTACGATTATCAATATTTACAAAGGGGGGGATCGAGGGATTCACTAGAGTCTCAAAGTCTTTGGTAGGGACGGGGTAGCGGGACAGTCTTTAGCAGCAGCTGGGTACGAGGGTACCTGGGGCCCAGTTCTTATCCCCACGCTGGAGGGCCTCCGGATCTCGGAGGGGTCGAGCCGCGACAGCGTCAGCACGGCTCTGGTGTTCAGTCCGTGGAGTTCGAGCCGCAACCAGGTCAGCAGGGCTCTTACGGTGTCTTGGTTCAGCTCGAGCCGCGACGACGTCAGCAGGGCTCCGAGGGAGGTTTCAGCGAGGTTGGGCCGCGACAGCGTCAGCAGGGCTCCGATGTTCCGTGAGGCTTCGTGACCTCAATAAGGTGGAGCCGCGACGCAGTCAGCAGGGCTCGTGGTAGAGTTTCAAGCAAGAGTTCTTCTCCGTTGGGTCGGCTGCGATTCAATCAGCAGGGCTCTCGACTCCGGGATACAACTGCTGTCCTGTTGCAGGGTCGCTCCAGATATAGGTCTGGAGCCCTTTGATGTCCGGACCCTTGCGCCCGGGGGGGCGGAGAGGCCAGGCTGGGAGAGGCCAGATGCCCAGCGGGAGAGGCGCCAGGCCCAGGGGAGCTGTGGCGCGATCGCACCTAGGTGTGGGAGGACGGTTGGGGGTCCCATCAATACTGCCCTCCGCCGGGAGTGGGGAAGTGTTCACGTGGTACCCCCTGGCCAGTTGCTGGTGCCTGGATGTCGGGGCTTGCTGGGGCCGAGGCCGGGTTGAGCGGGGTCACGTAGGCTGGCGCGCAGAGTCACGTACAATCCAAAATGGAGGAGCCCCGAAGTGCAGGGGACCTCGTGCGGCTTGGCGAGGGGGAACAGGACCATGCCACGAGGCCGGCTCCAACACACACACACAACCCCAGACACACACAACCATATAAAACCACACACACCACAACCAACCACACACACAACCACAACCAACCACACAACTGCACATACAACCAGACACACACAACCACATACACAATACACATCCACACACAGCCACATACATAGCCACACACACACACACACCACACTCGCAACCACACACACAACCACACACACACAACCACACCCCCAAACAAGCACACACCCACAACCACAACCACACACACACAACCACACACACAGAACCACAACCACACACCCACACCACCACACAACCACACACATACAACCACAACTACGCACACAACCACGCACACAACCACACACACAGCCACACACACAACCACACACAACCACACAAGCAACCACACCCACAACCACAACCACACACACAGAACCACAACTACACACCCACACCACCACACAACCACACACATACAACCACAACCACGCACACAACCATGCACACAACCACAACCACACACAACCACAAACAAACCACTACCACACACAACCACAAAACCACACACACAACCACAAAACCACACACACACCACACACAAAACCACACACATACAACCACAACCACACACACAACCATGTACACAACCATACACACTGCCACACACACAACCACAACCACACACAACCACACCCCCACCCCCATACAAGCACACACCCACAAGCACATACACACACAACCACACACACACAACCACACACACACCACCACACATATACAACCCCACACACAACCCCACACACACAACCCCCCACATACACATCCCCACACATACAACCCCCCCACACACAACCCCACACACACAACCACAACCACACACACAACCACACCCACACATACAACCACACACACACACAATGACACACACAACCAAGCACACAACCACACACAAAACCACACACACAACCAAACCTACACACAACCACACACACAACCACACACACACAACCAGAATCACACACACACAACCAAACACAACCACACACAACCCCACACACACACAACCCCACACACACAACCCCCCCCACACACACAACCCCACACACACAACCACAACCACACATACAACCACACACATAAAACCAAACCTACACACAACCACACACACAACCACACATACAACCACACACACCCAACCACACACAACCACACCCACACAACCACACACAACCACACACACACAACCTCACACACAACCACAACCTCACACACAACCACACACACAACCACACACACCCACACAACCATACACCCACAACCACACACACAGCCACACACACAACCACACATAACCACACACAAACAACCACACACACACAACCACACCACCACAACCACACACACAACCACACACACAACCACACACAACCACACAGACAACCACAACCACACAGACAAACACAACCACACACACAACTACACACCCACACATACAACCGCACACACCCACAACCACACATACAACCAGGCACACACAACCCCACATACACAACCACACACACACAACCCCACACACACACACAAACACACACACAAACCCACACACAACCCCACACGCACTCACAACCCCCCCCCACACACACACACAACCCCACACACACAACCACACACATACAACCACACACACCCCCACACACAAGCACAACCACACACACAGAACCACACACACACAACCACACACCCACACCACCACACACCCATACAACCACACACATACAACCACAACCACACACACAACCACACACACAGCCACACACACAGCCACACACACAGCCACACACGCAACCACACACAACCAGAACCACACACACACAATCACACACACAACCACACACACACAACCACACACACAACCACAACCACACACAACCACAAAC
Source organism: Triturus cristatus (assembly GCF_964204655.1). Lineage (NCBI taxonomy): Eukaryota > Metazoa > Chordata > Amphibia > Caudata > Salamandridae > Triturus > Triturus cristatus. The sequence continues at coordinate 154,444 of NW_028187635.1, read as the reverse complement.
ACACACACAACCACAACCACACCCACACAACCACACCCACACAACCATACACACAACCACACCCACACACAACCACACACATACCCACAACCACACATACAACCACACACACAAACACACAAATACAACCAAATACAACCACACACACACGCAACCACACATACAACCATACACAACCACATATACAACCAGACAACCACTCACAACCACACACACAACCACACACAACCACAACCGCACCCACAACTATACCCACAACTGCACCCACAACATCACACACACAACCCCCCCACACACACTGCCACACACACACAACCCCACACAACCACACACAACCCCACACACAACCCCACACACACAACCCCACACACACAACCACACACACACAATCACAACCACACGCACAACCACAAACACACAACCACACATAACCACACACACATACAACCACATACACACACACAAACACACAACCACACACCCACACCACCACAACCACACACACAACCACACACACAACCCCACATAACCACAACCACACATACCACAACCAACCACACACACAACCACAACCAACCACACAACTGCACATACAACCACACACACACAACCACATACAAACAACCACACACACACACCCACACAAACACACCCACACCACCACAACCACACAAACACACAACCACACACACACAAACACAACCAAACACACACACAACCACACACACAACCACACAGACAACCACAACAACACACACAACCACACACACAACCACAACTACACCCCCACACACACAACCACACCCATACATACAACCACACACACCCACAACCACACACAACCAGGCACACAACCAGGCACACAACCACACACACACACACACAACCAAACCCACACACACACAACCACACACACACCACCACACATATACAACCCCACACACAACCCCCCACACACAACCCCCATCATACACATCCCCACACATACAACCCCCACACACACAACCCCACACACACAACCACAACCACACACACAACCACACCCACACATACAACCACACACACACACAACCACACACAACCAAGCACACAACCACACACAAAACCACACACACAACCAAACCTACACACAACCACACACACACAACCACACACAACCAGAATCAGACACACACAACCACACACAACCAAACACAACCCCATATACACAACCCCCCCCCATACACAACCCCCCCACACACACACAACCCCACACACACAACCACAACCACACATACAACCACACACACAAAACCACACACACAACCAAACCTACACACAACCACACATACAACCACACACACCCAACCACACACAACCATACCCACACAACCAAACACACAACCACACACACACAACCTCACACACAACCACAACCTCACACACAACCACACACCCAACCACACACAACCACACACACCCACACAACCATACACCCACAACCATACACACAGCCACACACACAACCACACATAACCACACACAAACAACCACACACACACAACCACACCACCACAACCACACACACAACCACACACACAACCACACACAACCACACAGACAACCACAACCACACAGACAAACACAACCACACACACAACCACACACCCACACATACAACCGCACACACCCACAACCACACACACAACCAGGCACACACAACCCCACATACACAACCACACACACACAACCCCACACACACACAAACCCACACACAAACCCACACACAACCCTACACCCCCCCACACACACAACCCCACACACACAACCACACACTACCACACACACACAACCACACACACCCCCACACACAAGCACAACCACACACACAGAACCACACACACACAACCACACACACACACCACCACACACCCATACAACCACACACATACAACCACAACCATGCACACAACCACACACACAGCCACACACACAGCTAGACACACAGCCACACACACAGCCACACACGCAACCACACACAACCAGAACCACACACACACAATCACACACACAACCACACACACACAACCACACACACAACCACAACCACATACAACCACAACCACACACACAACCACAACCACACCCACACAACCACACCCACACAACCATACACACAACCACACCCACACACAACCACACACACACCCACAACCACACACACAACCACACACACAAACACACAAATACAACCAAATACAACCACACACACACACAACCACACATACAACCATACACAACCACATATACAACCAGACAACCACACACAACCACACACACAACCACACACAACCACACACAACCACAACCGCACCCACAACTACACCCACAACTGCACCCACAACATCACACACACAACCCCCCACACACACTGCCACACACACACAACCCCACACAACCACACACAACCCCACACACACACAACCCCACACACACAACCACACACACACAATCACAACCACACGCACAACCACAAACACACAACCACACATAACCACACACACATACAACCACACACACACACACAAACACACAATCACACACCCACACCACCACAACCACACACACAACCACACACACACAACCACACACACAACCACAACAACACACAAAACCACACACACAACCACAACTACACCCCCACACACACAACCACACCCATACATACAACCACACACACCCACAACCACACACAACCAGGCACACAACCAGGCACACAACCACACACACACACAACCAAACCCACACACAACCACAACCACACACACCCAACCACACACAACACCTACACAACCACACACACACAACCCCACACACAACTACACCCAACCACACACACCCACAACCACACACACACAACCCCACACACACAGCCACACACACAGCCACACTCAACCACACACTACCACACCCACACAACCACACCCACACAACCACATATATAACCACACACACTGAACCACACACACCCAACCACACAACCAGACACACAACCACACACACAAGCACACCCCCACACAAGCACACAACCACAAACACAACCACAACCACACACACACACACAACCACACACACACACACAACCAGGCACACAACCACACACATAACCACATACACACAACCACACACACACAACCACAACCACACACACAACCACACATACAACCACACACACATACAACCACACACACATACAACCGCACACACAACCACACACACAACCACACACACAACCACATACAACCACACACACCACAACCAACCACACACACAACCACAACCAACCACACAACTGCACATACAACCAGACACACACAACCACACACACAATACACATCCACACACAGCCACATACACAGCCACACACACAACCACACACACACAACCACACCCCCAAACAAGCACACACCCTCAACCACAACCACACACACACATCCACACACACAGAACCACAACCACACACCCACACCACCACACAACCACACACATACAACCACAACCACGTACACAACCACGCACACAACCACACACACAGCCACATACACAACCACACACAACCACACAAGCAACCACACCCACAACCACAACCACACACACAGAACCACAACCACACACCCACACCACCACACAACCACACACATACAACCACAACCATGCACACAACCATGCACGCAACCACAACCATACACAACCACAAACAAACCACTACCACACACAACCACAAAACCACACACACAACCACAAAACCACACACACACCACACACAAAACCACACACATACAACCACAACCACACACACAACCATGTACACAACCACACACACTGCCACACACACAGCCACACAAACAGCCACACACACAACCACACACACAACTACAACCACACACAACCACAACTACAACCATACCCACACAACCACACCCACACACACAACCACACCCACACACAACCACACAACCACACATCCACACACAACCACAATTGCACCCACAACCACACCCACAACTGCACACACACAACCACACACACAACCCCCATACACAACCCCCCACACACACAACCCCCCACACACACAACCCCCCACACACACAACCCCCCACACACACAACCACACACAACCCCCCACACACACAATCACACACACACATAACCACAATCACACACACACACAACCACAAAGACAACCACAACCACACAGATAACCACAACCACAGACAACCACACAGACAACCACAACCACACCCACACAACCACATCCACACAACCACACACACAACCACACAACCACAAACACACAACCACAAACACACAACCACACACAACCATACATATCCACAACCGCACACACAACCACACATACAACCACAACCCCACACAACCACACATACAACCACACACACAACCACACACACACAATCACACATACAACCACACAAACCACACACAACCACATATCCACACACACAACCACAACCACACCCACAACTGCACACACACAACTCTACATACATAACCCCACACACACACAATCCCACACACAACCACACACAACCCCACACACACACAACCCCCCCCAACACACACACAACCCCACACACACAACCACACACAAAACCACACACACACAACTAAACCTACACAAACACAACCACACATACAACCACACACACACCCAACCAACCACACATAACACCTACACAACCACACACACACAACCACACACACCCCCACACACAAGCACAACCACACACACAGAACCACACACACACAACCACACACCCACACCACCACACACCCATACAACCACACACATACAACCACAACCATGCACACAAAAACACACACAGCCACACACACAGCTAGACACACAGCCACACACACAGCCACACACGCAACCACACACAACCAGAACCACACACACACAATCACACACACAACCACACACACACAACCACACACACAACCACAACCACAACCACACACACAACCACAACCACACCCACACAACCACACCCATACAACCATACACACAACCACACCCACACACAACCACACACACACCCACAACCACACACACAACCACACACACAACCACACAAATACAACCAAACACAACCACACACACACACAACCACACATACAACCATACACAACCACATATACAACCAGACAACCACACACAACCACACACACAACCACACACAACCACACACAACCACAACCGCACCCACAACTACACCCACAACTGCACCCACAACATCACACACACAACCCCCCACACACACTGCCACACACACACAACCCCACACAACCACACACAACCCCACACAACCACACACAACCCCACACACACAACCACACACACACAATCACAACCACACGCACAACCACAAACACACAACCACACATAACCACACACACATACAACCACACACACACACACAAACACACAACCACACACCCACACCACCACAACCACACACACAACCACACACACACACACACAACCAAACACACACACAACCACACACACAACCACACAGACAACCACAACAACACACAAAACCACACACACAACCACAACTACACCCCCACACACACAACCACACCCATACATACAACCACACACACCCACAACCACACACAACCAGGCACACAACCAGGCACACAACCACACACACACACAACCAAACCCACACACAACCACAACCACACACACCCAACCACACACAACACCTACACAACCACACACACACAACCCCACACACAACTACACCCAACCGCACACACCCACAACCACACACACAACCCCACACACACAGCCACACACACAGCCACACTCAACCACACACTACCACACCCACACAACCACACCCACACAACCACATATATAACCACACACACTGAACCACACACACCCAACCACACAACCAGACACACAACCACACACACAAGCACACCCCCACACAAGCACACACCCACAACCACAACCACACACATACGCACAACCACACACACACACACAACCAGGCACACAACCACACACATAACCACATACACACAACCACACACACACAACCACAACCACACACACAACCACACATACAACCACACACACATACAACCACACACACACAAAACCGTACACACAACCACACACACAACCCCAGACACACACAACCACATACAACCACACACACCACAACCAACCACACACACAACCACAACCAACCACACAACTGCACATACAACCAGACACACACAACCACACACACAATACACATCCACACACAGCCACATACACAGCCACACACACAACCACACACACACCACACTCGCAACCACACACACAACCACACACACACAACCACACCCCCAAACAAGCACACACCCACAACCACAACCACACACACACATCCACACACACAGAACCACAACCACACACCCACACCACCACACAACCACACACATACAACCACAACCACGTACACAACCACGCACACAACCACACACACAGCCACACACACAACCACACACAACCACACAAGCAACCACACCCACAACCACAACCACACACACAGAACCACAACCACACACCCACACCACCACACAACCACACACATACAACCACAACCACGCACACAACCATGCACACAACCACAACCATACACAACCACAAACAAACCACTACCACACACAACCACAAAACCACACACACAACCACAAAACCACACACACACCACACACAAAACCACACACATACAACCACAACCACACACACAACCATGTACACAACCACACACACTGCCACACACACAGCCACATAAACAGCCACACACACAACCACACACACAACCACAACCACACACACAACCACAACTACAACCATACCCACACAACCACACCCACACACTTAACTACACACAACCACACACACACCCACAACCACACATACAACCACACACACAGACAACCACACACAAACAACTACAACCACATATACAACCAAACACACCACATACAACACAACCACACACACACAACCACACAACCACACATCCACACACAACCACAATTGCACCCACAACCACACCCACAACTGCACACACACAACCACACACACAATCCCCCATACACAACCCCCCACACACACAACCCCCCACACACACAACCCCCACACACAACCCCCCACACACACAACCACACACAACCCCCCACATACACAATCACACACACACACAACCACAATCACACACACACACAACCACAAAGACAACCACAACCACACAGATAACCACAACCACAGACAACCACACAGACAACCACACCCACACAACCACATCCACACAACCACACACACAACCACACAACCACAAACACACAACCACACACAACCATACATACCCACAACCGCACACACAACCACACATACAACCACAACCCCACACAACCACACATACAACCACACACACAACCACACACACACAATCACACATACAACCACACAAACCACACACAACCACATATCCACACACACAACCACAACCACACCCACAACTGCACACACACAACTCTACATACATAACCCCACACACACACAATCCCACACACAACCACACACAACCCCACACACACACAACCCCCCCAACACACACACAACCCCACACACACAACCACACACAAAACCACACACACACAACTAAACCTACACAAACACAACCACACATACAACCACACACACACCCAACCAACCACACATAACACCTACACAACCACACAACAACAAACACAACCCCACACACACAACCTCACACACAACCATACCCAACCACACACACCCACAACCATACCCAACCACACACACCCACAACCACACACACACAATCCCACACACACACAGCCACTCCCAACCACGCCCAACCACACCCACACAACCACACACACTGAACCACACACACCCATCCACACAACCACACACACACAACCACACACACACAACCACAACTAATCACAACCACACACACACAACCACACACACACAACCACACCCACAACCAGGCTCACAACCACACAGACACAACCACATACACACACAACCACCCACACAACCACAAAATTCAACCACAACCACACACACAACCACGCACACAATCACACACAGCCACACACATAGCCACACACACAACCACACACACAACCACACATACAACCACACCCACAACCACACACAACCAGAACCACACACACACAACCACACAACCACAACCAAACACACACAACCACACACACAACCACAAAACCACACACACACCACACACAAAACCACACACATACAACCACAACCACACACACAACCATGCACACAACCACACACACAGCCACACACACAGCCACACACACAACCACACACACAACCACAACCACACACAACCACACACACAACCACAACCACACAGATAACCACAACCACAGACAACCACACAGACAACCACAACCACACCCACACCCACACAACCACATCCACACAACCACACACACAACCACACACACACACAACCACACAAATACACAACCACAAACACACAACCATACCCACCCACAACCGCACCTACACACAACCACACATACAACCACAACCCCACACAACCACACATACAACCACACACACAACCACACATACAACCACACACACAACCACATACACACAACCACACACAACCACACACAACCACACACAACCACACATATACAACCACACACAACCACACACACACAACCACACAATCACACACACAACCACACATAACCACACATCCACACACACAACCCCACACACAACCCCCACACACACAACCCCCCCGAACACACACAACCCCACACACAACCACTACCAAAACCACACACAACCACACACACAACCACATGCACAACCACACACACAACCACACACACACACACAACCAAACCCACACAAACACAACCATACATACAACCACACACACCCAACCACACACAACACCTACATAACAACACACACACAACACACACAACCCCACACACAACCATACCCAACCACACACACCCACAACCACACACACACGACCCCACACACACACAGCCACACACAACCGCACACACAGAACCAACCACAACCACACACAACCTCACACACAACCATACCCAACCACACACACCCACAACCACACACACATGACCCCACACACACAGCCACACACAACCGCACACACAGAACCAACCACAACCACAACCACACACACAACCACACACACAATCACAACCACACACAACCACACAACTGCACACACAACCATACAACTGCAACCACACACACAACCACACACACAACCACAACCATACCCGCAACCACACACACAACCACAAACAACCACAACCACACACACAACCACAACCCCACAAGCACACAAAACACACATACAACCACACACACCCACACAAGCACACACCCACAACCACACATACAACCACACACACCCACAACCACACACAACCAGGCACACAACCACACACACACATGTTGGACCCGGCCTCGTGGCGTGGTCCCGAACCCTCCTACCCGACCAGACGGGGCAGCCCCCACCCTTCAGGGTCCCCCTGGATTGTACCCCGCTACCCGCACCAGCCTTCGCGATGTGGCCCGCTCCGGCCTTAGTCCCAGTGAAGCACCGACATTGATGCAACAAGATCCAACCAAGGGGGGTCGAGTGGCCACTCCACAGCTCCCGGAGGAGGAGAGTTTCGATGGGGCCTCCAGCCGTCCCCCGACACCTGGCTCCGATCACCCTCCGGCCCCCCTAGGCACTGGCTCCCCCCCACCGCTGGGTGTCTGGACTCTCTCATCCCGGCCCCTCCGACTCCCCCCAGGTGCGAGGGTCCGGACATCAAAGGGCTCCAGCCCTATATCTGGGGCAGCCCAAAACCAGGACAGCAGTTGTATCCTGGAGTCAAGAGCCCTGCTGATCGGATCGCGGCTGACCCTACGGAGAGAGACTCATTGCCTGGAACTTGGAACTCGAGCCCTGCTGACTGCATCGCGGCTCCCCCTTTCTGAGAAGAAGACCCTCATGGAACATCGGAGCCCTGCTGACCTAGTCGCGGCTCGACCTCGCTGAGCTGAACCATCGGAGCCCTGCTGACCTCGGCGCGGCTCGACCTCGCTGAGCTAAACCATCAGAGCCCTGCTGACCTCGTCGCGGCTCGACCTCGCAGAAGTAACTATCCGAGCCTGCGGACGACGTCCCGGCTCCCAGCACCCCCCCCAGCTCAAAGATTGAGAGCTGGGCGCAGGGTGCTCCCGTACCAGGCCGGTACTGAGACTGTCCCACTACCCCGTCCCTGAAAGACCCTGAGACTCTTGTGGATACCTCGATCCGCCTGTAAATATTGCCACAGAAACCTGCCTTTAATACCGATAAAGACTTGTGAGAATTGATAACCTTGTTGTGTCCCTTTGTGGTGGTGGGGTTGCTTGGCTGGTACGATCATAGGAGAAGGACCTAGCCCCGGAGGCTTCTCAGCGGCGCTCGGCTACTTTCCTACGGAACGGTGGCTCTCGGGGTGGCCCGTCCGACACCATCTGACTCCCCGGAGAGCGGCCTTCTAACAACACACCACCAAATCCACACACACAACCACAACCACACACACAACCACACATACAACCACACACACAACCACACACAACTGCACACACAGAACCAACCACAACCACACACAACCACACACACAATCAAAACCACACACAACCAGAACCACACATACACAACCACACACACAACCACACACAACCACACACAACCACACACACAACCACACAACCACACACACACCCACAACCACACACACAACCATGCACACAAACACACAACCACATACAACCACACACACACACACAACCACACACAACCACACACACAACCACAACCACACGCACACCACACACAACCACACATACAACCACCCACACAACCACACACACAACCACACACAACCACACACAACCGCACCCACAACCACAAACACACAACCATACACACACAACCCCACACACACAACCCCCCACACACACACAACCCCACACACACACGACCACACACAACCACACACACATGACAACCACAGGCAACCACAACCACAGACAACCACAATGACAGACAACCACAACCACACCCACAAAACCACACCCAACCACACACAACCACAAAAACACACAAACACACAACCCCACACACACAACCACACATACACAATGACAACCACACACACAACCACAAACACACAACCACACATAACCACACACACATACAAACACACAACCACACATAACCACACACCCATACCACCACAACTGTAAACATACACACACAACCAAACACACAATCACAACCACACACACAACCACAAACACACAACCACACATAACCACACACACATACAAACAACCACACACACACAACCACACAAACACACAACCACACACACAACCACACACACATACAACCAGACACACACACAACCACACACAACCAGGCACACGGCCACACACAAACCCACACACACACACAACCAAACCCACACACACAACCACAACCACACACAACCACACCCAACCACACACACCCACAACCACACACAATCACACCTATACAACCACACACACACAACCACATATATAACCACACACACTGAACCACACACACCCAACCAAACATACAACCACAACCAATCACAACCACACACACACAACCGCATTCACACAACCACACACACAACCAGGCACACAACCATAACCATACACAACCATAACCACACACACAACCACACACACAGACACAACCACAACCACACACACAACCACACATACAACCACACACACCCACACACACAACCACACACACAACCAGACACACACAACCACACACACAATACACAACCACACACAGCCACATACACAGCCACACACACAACCATACACACACCATACCCGCAACCACACACACAACCACACACACACAACCACACACACTCCACACCCGCAACCACACACACAACCACACACACACAAACACACCCACCCACAACCACAATCACACACCCACACCACCACACACCCACACACATACAACCACAACCATGCACACAACCACGCAAACAGCCACACACACAGCCACACACACAACCACACACGCAACCACATCCACAACCACTCACACCCAGAACCACACACACACAACCACACAACCACACAACCACACCCACAAACAACCACAAACAACCACAACCACACAGACAACCACAACCACACACAAACCACTACCACACACACACAACCACAAAACCACACACACACCACACACAAAACCACACACAACCATACCCACACAACCACACCCACACAACCAAACACACAACCACACCCACACACAACCACACCCACAACCACATACACACCCACAACCACACACACAAACACACACACAAACAGACAACCACAACCAAATACAACCACACATACACACAACCACACACACACAACCACACCCAACCACATATCCACACACAACCACAACCACACATACAACCAAACACACAACCACACAACCACACACACACAACCACACACAACCACACATCAACACACAACAACTGCACTGACAACCGCACCCACAACTGCACACACACAACCACACACACAACCATACACACACAACCCCACACACCCCCATACACACAACCCCACACACAACCCCACACACACAACCACACACACAACCACAACCACACACACACAACTACACACACAACCACAACCCCACAGACAACCACACCCACAGACAACCACAACCACACCCACATCCATACCCACACAACCACATCCACACAACCACACACACACAACCACACACACACACAGCCACACAAATACACAACCACAAACACAAAACCACACACAAACATACACACCCACAACCACACCCACACACAACTACACATACAACCACAACCCCATACAACCACAACCACACATACAACCACACACACACACAACCACATACACCTATACAACCACACACAAAACCACACACACAACCAAACCCACACACACACACACAACCAAACCCACACACAACCACACAACCAAACCCACACACAACCACACACACAACCACAACCACACACACAACCACACATACAACCACACACACCCAACCACATACAACAACACCTACACAATCACACACACACAACCCCATGTTGGACCTGGCCCTTCTGGCAGGTTCACCCCTGAACTTTTTTTGCTTTTTATTGGTGACTTGGTGTTGTGATTTTTGGTTTCTGCGCACTTTCCCTGTGTCCCAGGGTAAAGTGCGTGCGCACTCTGAGTGCATGTGGTGAGATAGGCCTGCCCTCCCATAGGAATGCATGGGGAATGTATGTGTCCCTAGTAGTTCCTGATGCGTGGGGTGTGCAGGCCCGAGTTTGGTATGTGCGGACTCGTGGGATTGAATGCTGCACGATGATGTGTGCGGCGTGCATGTACCTAGTGTGGAAGTGCCACTTCTAGAAGTGGGCACTTCTGTGTGCAGTGTGTCTGGCGTGTGATTGGCTGGAGCTGGCTGGTGAGCCTGGCTCCAGGAGTCTGGTTGGGTCTGCCCCAGTGGTGAGTGTGAGATTGGCATGCTGATGGCATGCTGATGGCTGGGGAGGAGTGCACCTTGGAACCACACAATGCTGGCTCCGCCCCCTGTGGTGCGACTGACGACCCTAGCCCTGCCAGTGAATAGAGTGAGGGGCTGAGCACATCAAGGGTGCTCCCCAACCAGCTGCGACTGGTTTTTCCCCCTCACCCTGAACCCAGAACAAAGGGTTTTACTGTATAAAAATGGGGCTGTGTCCCCACAGAATCTGTTCTCTTCCTGGATCCTGCCTGAGGGGGGCTGCTGCTGCTGCTGGACCAGAGGACCGCCACTTGGACTACCTCCCTGCCTGGAGGCCCAGTGAGCTGGCTCTGGGTCCAGCCTTGCCCCCCCCCACCCCTGCTTGGCTGTATGCAGGGAAGGACCTTGCTGGACTTTGTTTTATCCTCCTAAGCGCTGGGAGCGCTTTATTTGTATCCCTGAGCGCCTGAAAGTGCTTTTTCTGGACTTATAAAGCTAGGAGCGCTTTATCGGGGCCCCCAGCATCAAGAAAGCGCTGCCCCGGAAAAGCGCCGACCTGGGAGCCCGTAGCGCGGCGCTACGACAACCCAGGAGGGAACCCCGACGTAGGGGTTCCCCCGTTTTGCCTGATCCTTGTGGGTGCCTACCCCGCTTATTTTATTATTTCCCGTGCAGGAGCCCACCCCGCATACTCTGCCCGCCGCGGGTGCCCACCCCGCATGGTGTGCCCAGAGAAAGGAGAACGGTGTGCCCCGTGGTGCGGCGCCGGAACCCTCAGGGCCGCCGCGCTGCCCGCAGCGACCCGGAAGCAGCCTGGGAAGCCCTGGATGTGGGCGGGTCCTCATCGCGGCCCGGAAGCTGAGGGAGGCGGAAAGGTGCGTTGTTACACCCGGAGCTCCCGGCGTGTGAGGGAGCCCCGCAACCCCCCCCCCCCCCAGTGGCCAGCCCAGGAGAGAAGTCAGCCCGGGGCTCTCGTGAGCGGAAAGAGAGCCCCGCAGCCCAGCGAGGTCGGAGCACTGTGTGCTCCACTCCCGTCGTCGGCCGAGCAGGAAGACGACCCGCCGCGAAGAGTCCGGTGAGTGGGGGCTGCTACCAGCCTGGTGAAAGGGGCTGTGTGGGCAGAGTGTTGTCCAAGAGCCGTGAAGGCTCCAGCGACGATGCAGATATTTGTTTAGAGCCTGCGAGGCTCAGGGGCATTTGGTTTAAGAGCCGTGAGGCTCCAGTACAGAGCCCCGTAGGGCTCCAACGTCGGGGGCATTTCTTTTGCACCCAGAGCGGCCCCGGAAGACAGCGGGCCTCTCCCACGCATACGGGGGCACTTCTTCCGTGTTTTGAGTGGCCCCAGATGGCAGCGGGCCACTCCCACCTAGGCCCCATTATTTCTCGAGCCTAGAAGGCTCTAGGGGGCATTTCCTGTTGTTTTAAGCCCACGAGGCTCCAACGAAGGGGTGGAGTATTGGTTGAAAGCCCACGTGGTTCCTACGTCGCTTTTGGGGCATTAGACATGCCCAGAGCCTGGTGAGGCTCCAGCGTTGGCCCCATCATTTGTCCAGAGTTCCACATTTGTTCTAGAAGGCGCAGTGGTGCCCACGCTCACTTTCTCCAGCTGCCCAGCACTTAGTGGGCAGCTGCAACGTTTAGGTTGTGGCCTCTGTGTTTTGGCTTGCGCAGCTTGCGCAGCCGTGCCCTGACTTTTCTGGACACAGGGCGTCCTTGCCCCGACAAGGCCAGTTGGCCTAGGGACTGCCACAGTGGTGGCTAATGTGAGTTTGGCGTTATTGTCTCCCTTCCTGCACCTCTGAATGTGTTTATGCGTCATGTGCTTTGCTTTACACCGCTGAATGTATTTTATGCATCATGTGTTTCCCTTGTTCTACACCTATGAATGTGATGCATCATGTGTAATGTGCGTTTACCCCTATAGGTATTGTGATACTTAGGTGGTTGCTTTTCTCCTAGTACAGGTGGTACTAGTGAGGTCCTGATTCCCTGTGCAGTATTTTCCTAAGGTGGTTAGGGTTGTGTAGGTGGTACTTACCTGTGACCATTAGTTACTGGTTGTGTGCTACATATGTTATTTTGTGCTACAGTAATTTTATATCCTATGTGCTAAGTGCTATGTTCAAAAAGTGCTAATTCCTGACAGTGGTCCATGTGGCCCTGTCCCCTGTACATATAATCCCTTGTAAATTCTGCCCATGCCTGTTGGCACATTGTAAAGTGTGTGTTTTTATCTAATGTGTTTTGGTAATACAAAGGTTATTTTTATAGAATACCTTGTGTGGAGTTTCCTTTGTGGTGGGCCTTGGGTGTTGTTGCTGGGTGCGCGCGCAAACGCTCTACACATCGCCTCCGGGATAAGCCTGACTGCTCGTGCCAAGCTACCAAGGGGGTGAGCAGGGGTTATCTTTGGCGTGTAACTTCCTTGCCCTGACTAGAGTGGTGGTTTCTGCCTGGCTTTGGCGCAAGCCCTAGCCAACCAGAAATCCCATTTCTAACACCCCATATACACAGCCTCACACACAACCACACCCACCCACAACCACACACACACAACCCCTAACACATACAGCCACACACACAGCCACACCCAACCACACCCACACAACCACACACACAACCACACATATAACCATACACACAACCACACACACAACCACACACACAACCACACACACAGCCATACCCACAACCACACACACAGCCATACCCACAACCACACACAGCCACACCCACAACCACACACACACAACCACAACCAATCACAACCACACACACACAACCACACACACACAACCACACCCACACCCACAACCAGGCACACAACCACACACACAACCACAACCACACACACAACCACACATGCACAACCACAACCACACACACAACCAACCATACAACCACACATACAACCACACATACAACCACACACACACAACCACACACAACCACACACACAACCACACACACAACCCCAGACACACACAACCACACACACAACCACAACCAACCACACACACAACCATAACCAACCACACAAACATACACAATATACAACCACACCCAGCCACACACACAACCACACCCATAACCACACACACAACCACACCCACACAGCCATATACACACCACACCCGCAACCACACATACAACCACAACCAGACACAACCACACCCCCACCCCCACACAAGCACATACCCATAAGCACACACACACATAACCACACACACACAACCACACCCACAGAACCACACACCCACACCACCACACATATACAACCACAACCACGCACACAACCACACACACAGCCACACACAGTTAGACACACAGCCACACACACAGCCACACACACAACCACACGCAACCAGAACCACACACAATCACACACACAACCACACACACAACCAGGCACACAACCACAAACACACAACCACACACACAACCACAACCACACACACAACCACACACGCAACCACACATACAACCACACACACAAACACACACAATCACACACACAACCCCAGACACACACAACCACACACACAACCACAACCAACCACACACACACAACCACAACCAATCACACAACTGCACATACAACCAGACACACAACCACAACCACACACAAACGTACACACAATACACAACCACACACAGCCACATACACAGCCACACACACAACCACACACAACCACACCCCCACCCCATACAAGCACACACCCACAAGCACATATACACACAACCACACACACACAACCACACACACACAACCACACACACACAACCACACACCCATACCACCACACATATACAACCCCACACACAACCCCACACACACAACCCCCCACACACACATCCCCACACACACAACCCCCACACACACAACCCCACACACACAACCACACACACACACATACAACCACACACACACACAACCACACACACAACCAAGCACACAACCACACACAAAACCACACACAACCAAACCTACATACAACCACAAACACAACCACACACACACAACCACACACAACCAGAATCACACACACACAACCACACACAACCCCACACACACAAACCCCACACACACAAACCCCCACACACACAACCACACACACACAACCCCCCCCACACACACAACCCCACACACACAACCACAACCACACACACACAACCACACCCACACATACAACCGCACACACACAACCACACACACAACCAAGCATACAACCACACACAAAACCACACACACAACCAAACCTACACACAACCACACACAACCACACATACAACCACACACACCCAACCACACACAACCACACCCATACAACCACACATACAACACACACACACAACCTCACACACAACCACATCCTCACACACAACCACACACCCAACCACACACAACCACATACACCCACACAACCAAACACCCACAACCACACACACAGCCACACACACAACCACACATAACCACACACACACACAAACAACCACATACACACAACCACACCACCACAACTACACACACAACCACACACACACAACCACACACACAACCACACACAACCACACAGACAACCACAACCACACAGACAAACACAACCACACACACAACCACACCCACACATACAAGTGCACACACCCACAACCACACACACACACAACCCCACACAAACCCACACACAACCCCACACGCACACACAAGCCCCCCCACACACACACAACCACACACACACAACCACACACACACAACCACACACACCCCCCACACACAAGCACAACCACACACACAGAACCACACACACAACCACATACCCATACAACCACACACATACAACCACAACCACGCACACAACCACACACACAGCCACACACACAGCCACACAAGCACACACCCACAAGCACATATACACACAACCACACACACACAACCACACACACAACCACACACCCATACCACCACACATATACAACCCCACACACAACCCCACACACACAACCCCCCACACACACATCCCCATACACACACATCCCCACACACACAACCACACACACAACCACACCCACACATACAACCACACACACACAACCACACACACAACCAAGCACACAACCACACACAAAACCACACACAACCAAACCTACATACAACCACACACACAACCACACACACACAACCACACACAACCAGAATCACACACACACAACCACACACAACCACACACAACCCCATACACACAACCCGCCACACACAACCCCCCCACACACACAACCCCACACACACAACCACACATACAACCACACCCACACATACAACCACACACACACAACCACACACACAACCAAGCACACACCCACACACAAAACCACACACACAACCAAACCTACACACAACCACACACAACCACACACAACCACACCCACACAACCACACATACAACAACACACACACAACCTCACACACAACCACAACCTCACACACAACCACACACCCAACCACACACAACCACATACACCCACACAACCATACACCCACAACCACACACACAGCCACACACACAACCACACATAACCACACACACACACAAACAACCACACACACACAACCACACCGCCACAACTACACACACACACAAACACACACACACAACCACACACAACCACACAGACAACCACACCCACACATACAACCACAAACACACAACCACACACAACCAAGCACACAGCCACACACAAAACCACACACACAACCAAACCTACACACAACCACACACAACCACACATACAACCACACACACCCAACCACACACAACCACACCCACACAACCACACATACAACACACAACCACATCCTCACACACGACCACACACCCAACCACACACAACCACATACACCCACACAACCATACACCCACAACCACACACAAAGCCACACACACAACCACACATAACCACACACACACAAACAACCACATACACACAACCACACACCACAACTACACACACAACCACACACACACAACCACACACACAACCACACACAACCACACAGACAACCACAACCATACAGACAAACACAACCACACACACAAGCACACCCACACATACAAGTGCACACACCCACAACCACACATACAACCACACACACACACAACCCCACACACAAACCCACACAACCCCACACGCACACACAAGCCCCCCCCCACACACACACAACCACACACACACAACCACACACACACAACCACACACACCCCCCATACACAAGCACAACCACACACACAGAACCACACACACACAACCACATACCCATACAACCACACACATACAACCACAACCACGCACACAACCACACACACAGCCACACACATAGCCACACAAGCACACACCCACAAGCACATATACACACAACCACACACACACAACCACACACACACAACCACACACACACAACCACATACCCATACCACCACACATATACAACCCCACACACAACCCCACACACACAACCCCCCACACACATATCCCCACACACACACATCCCCACACACACAACCACACACACAACCACACCCACACATACAACCACACACACACACAACCACACACACAACCAAGCACACAACCACACACAAAACCACACACAACCAAACCTGCATACAACCACACACACAACCACACACACACAACCAGAATCACACACACACAACCACACACAACCCCCCACACACAACCTCCCACACACAACCCCCCCTCACACACACAACCCCACACACACAACCACAACCACACACACTACCACACCCACACATACAACCACACACACACAACCACACACAAAACCAAGCACACAACCACACACAAAACCACACACACAACCAAACCTACACACAACCACACACAACCACACATACAAACACACACACCCAACCACACACAACCACACCCACACAAACACACATACAACAACACACACACAACCTCACACACAACCACAACCTCACACACAACCACACACCCAACCACACACAACCACACAACCATACACCCACAACCACACACACAGCCACACACACAACCACACACATACACAAACAACCACACACACACAACCACACCACCACAACTACACACACACAACCACATACACACAACCACACACACAGCCACACACAACCACACAGACAACCACAACCACACAGACAAACACAACCACACACACAACCACACCCACACATACAAGCACACACACCCACAACCACACACACAACCACACACACACACAACCCCACACACAAACCCACACACAACCCCACATGCACACACAAGCCCCCCCACACACACACAACCCCACACACACAACCACACACACACAACCACCCACCCCCCACACACAAGCACAACCACACACACACAACCACACACACACAACCACACACCCACACCACCACACACCCATACAACCACACACATACAACCACAACCATGCACACAACCACACACACAGCCACACACACAGCTAGACACACAGCCACACACAGCCACACACGCAACCACACACAACCAGAACCACACACACACAATCACACACACAACCACACACACAACCACAACCACACACAACCACAACCACACACACAACCACAACCACACCCACACAACCACACCCACACAACTATACACACAACCACAACCACACACAACCACACACACACCCACAACCACACACACAAACACACAAATACAACCAAATATAACCACACACACACACAACCACAACCACACATACAACCATACACAACCACATATACAACCAGACAACCACACACAACCACACACACAACCACACACAACCACAACCGCACCCACAACTGCACCCACAACTGCACCCACAACATCACACACACAACCCCACACACAAACTGCCACACATACACAACCCCACACAACCCCACACACATACAACCCCACAAACACAACCACACACACACAATCACAACCACACAGACAACCACAAACACACAACCACACATAACCACACACACATACAACCACACATACACACACAAACACACAACCACACACCCACACCACCACAACACACACACACAACCACACACACACAAACACAACCAAACATACACACAACCACACACTCAACCACACACAACCATACAGACAACTACAACAACACACACAACCACACACACAACCACAACTACACCCCCACACACACAACCACATCCATACATACAACCACACACACCCACAACCACACACAACCAGGCATACAACCATACACAAAACCACACACACACAACCAAACCCACACACAACCACAACCACGCACACCCAACCACACACAACACCTACACAACCACACACACAACCCCACACACAACTACACCCAACCACACACACCCACAACCACACACACAACCCCACACACACAGCCACACTCAACCACATACTACCCCACACCCTACCACACCCACACAACCACATATATAACCACACACACTGAACCACACACACCCAACCACACAACCACACACACAACCACACACACAAGCACACACCCACACAAGCACACACCCACAACCACACACACAACCACAACCACACACACACAACCACACACACACACACACAACCAGGCACACAACCACACACACACAACCACAACCACACACACAACCACACATACAACCACAACCACACACACACACAACCGCACATACAACCACAACCACACACACAACCGCACACACAATCACACACACAACCACACACACAACCCCAGACACACACAACCACATACAACCACACACACCACAACCAACCACACACACACAACCACAACCAACCACACAACTGTACATACAACCAGATACACACAACCACACACACAATACACATCCACACACAGCCACATACACAGCCACACAAACAATCACACACACACCACATTTGCAACCACACACACAACCACACACCCACAACCACACCCCCAAACAAGCACACACCCACAACCACAACCACACACACAGAACCACAACCACACACCCACACCACCACACAACCACACACATACAACCACAACCACGCATACAACCACGCACACAACCACAAACACAGCCACACACACAGCCACACACACAACCACACAAGCAACCGCACCCACAACCACAACCACACACAACCACAACCACACAGACACAACCACACACACACAACCACACACAGCCAAACACATACAACCACACACACAACCACACACAACCACAAACAAAGCACTACCACACACAACCACAAAACCACACACACAACCACAAAACCACACACACACCACACACAAAACCACACACATACAACCACAACCACACACACAACCATGCACACAACCACACACACAGCCACACACACAGCCACATACACAACCACAATCACACACAACCACACACACAACCATAACCACACACACAACCACAACCACACACATAACCACAACTATAACCATACCCACACAACCACACCCACACACACATCCACACCCACACACAACCACACACACAACCACGCACACACCCACAACCACACATACAACCACACACACACAACTACAACCACATATACAACCAAACACACCACATACAACACAACCACACACACAACCACACATAACCACAACTGCACCCACAACCACACCCATAACTGCACACACACAACCACACACACAACCCCCCACACACAACCCCCCACACACAACCACAAACAACCCCCCACACACACAACCCCCCCACACACACAACCACACACAACCCCCCACACACACAACCACACACACACACAACCACAACCACACACACACACACAACCACAACCACACAGACAACCACAACCACACAGATAACCACAACCACAGACAACCACATGACAACCACAACCACACCCACACCCACACAACCACATCCACACAACCACACACACAAAACCACACACACAATCACACATACAACCACACAAACCACACACAACCACATATCCACACACACAACCACAACCACACCCACAACTGCACACACACAACTCTACACACATAACCTCACACACACACACACAATCCCACACACAACCACACACAACCCCACACACACAACCCCCCACACACACAACCCCACACAAAACCACACACACACAACCAAACCCACACAAACACAACCACACATACAACCACACACATACCCAACCATACATAACACCTACACAACCACACACACACAACACACACAACCCCACACACACAACCTCACACACAACCATACCCAACCACACACACCGACAACCATACCCAACCACACACACCTACAACCACACACACACAACCACACATATAACCACACACACTGAACCACAGACACCCATCCACACAACCACACACAACCACAACCACACACACACAACCACAACTAATCACAACCACACCCACACAACCACACACACACAACCACACCCACAACCAGGCTCACAACCACACAGACACAACCACACACACACACAACCACACACAACCAGAATCACACACACACAACCACACACAACCACACACAACCCCACACACACAACCCGCCACACACAACCCCCCCACACACACAACCCCACACACACAACCACACACACAACCACACCCACACATACAACCACACACACACAACCACACACACAACCAAGCACACACCCACACACAAAACCACACACACAACCAAACCTACACACAACCACACACAACCACACATACAACCACACACACCCAACCACACACAACCACACCCACACAACCACACATACAACAACACACACACAACCTCACACACAACCACAACCTCACACACAACCACACACCCAACCACACACAACCACATACACCCACACAACCATACACCCACAACCACACACACAGCCACACACACAACCACACATAACCACACACACACACAAACAACCACACACACACAACCACACCGCCACAACTACACACACACACAAACACACACACACAACCACACACAACCACACAGACAACCACACCCACACATACAACCACAAACACACAACCACACACAACCAAGCACACAGCCACACACAAAACCACACACACAACCAAACCTACACACAACCACACACAACCACACATACAACCACACACACCCAACCACACACACCCACACAACCACACATACAACACACAACCACATCCTCACACACAACCACACACCCAACCACACACAACCACATACACCCACACAACCATACACCCACAACCACACACAAAGCCACACACACAACCACACATAACCACACACACACAAACAACCACATACACACAACCACACCACCACAACTACACACACAACCACACACACACAACCACACACACAACCACACACAACCACACAGACAACCACAACCATACAGACAAACACAACCACACACACAAGCACACCCACACATACAAGTGCACACACCCACAACCACACATACAACCACACACACACACAACCCCAAACACAAACCCACACAACCCCACACGCACACACAAGCCCCCCCCCACACACACACAACCACACACACACAACCACACACACACAACCACACACACCCCCCATACACAAGCACAACCACACACACAGAACCACACACACACAACCACATACCCATACAACCACACACATACAACCACAACCACGCACACAACCACACACACAGCCACACACATAGCCACACAAGCACACACCCACAAGCACATATACACACAACCACACACACACAACCACACACACACAACCACACACACACAACCACATACCCATACCACCACACATATACAACCCCACACACAACCCCACACACACAACCCCCCACACACATATCCCCACACACACACATCCCCACACACACAACCACACACACAACCACACCCACACATACAACCACACACACACACAACCACACACACAACCAAGCACACAACCACACACAAAACCACACACAACCAAACCTGCATACAACCACACACACAACCACACACACACAACCACACACAACCAGAATCACACACACACAACCACACACAACCCCCCACACACAACCTCCCACACACAACCCCCCCTCACACACACAACCCCACACACACAACCACAACCACACACACAACCACACCCACACATACAACCACACACACACAACCACACACAAAACCAAGCACACAACCACACACAAAACCACACACACAACCAAACCTACACACAACCACACACAACCACACATACAAACACACACACCCAACCACACACAACCACACCCACACAAACACACATACAACAACACACACACAACCTCACACACAACCACAACCTCACACACAACCACACACCCAACCACACACAACCACACAACCATACACCCACAACCACACACACAGCCACACACACAACCACACACACACACAAACAACCACACACACACAACCACACCACCACAACTACACACACACAACCACATACACACAACCACACACACAGCCACACACAACCACACAGACAACCACAACCACACAGACAAACACAACCACACACACAACCACACCCACACATACAAGCGCACACACCCACAACTACACACACAACTACACACACACACAACCCCACACACAAACCCACACACAACCCCACATGCACACACAAGCCCCCCCACACACACACAACCCCACACACACAACCACACACACACAACCACCCACCCCCCCACACACAAGCACAACCACACACACAGAACCACACACACACAACCACACACCCACACCACCACACACCCATACAACCACACACATACAACCACAACCACGCACACAACCACACACACAGCCACACACACAGCTAGACACACAGCCACACACAGCCACACACGCAACCACACACAACCAGAACCACACACACACAATCACACACACAACCACACACACAACCACAACCACACACAACCACAACCACACACACAACCACAACCACACCCACACAACCACACCCACACAACTATACACACAACCACACCCACACACAACCACACACACACCCACAACCACACACACAAACACACAAATACAACCAAATATAACCACACACACACACAACCACAACCACACATACAACCATACACAACCACATATACAACCAGACAACCACACACAACCACACACACAACCACACACAACCACAACCGCACCCACAACTGCACCCACAACTGCACCCACAACATCACACACACAACCCCACACACAAACTGCCACACATACACAACCCCACACAACCCCACACACATACAATCCCACAAACACAACCACACACACACAATCACAACCACACAGACAACCACAAACACACAACCACACATAACCACACACACATACAACCACACATACACACACAAACACACAACCACACACCCACACCACCACAACACACACACACAACCACACACACACAAACACAACCAAACATACACACAACCACACACACAACCACACACAACCATACAGACAACTACAACAACACACACAACCACACACACAACCACAACTACACCCCCACACACACAACCACATCCATACATACAACCACACACACCCACAACCACACACAACCAGGCATACAACCATACACAAAACCACACACACACACAACCAAACCCACACACAACCACAACCACGCACACCCAACCACACACAACACCTACACAACCACACACACAACCCCACACACAACTACACCCAACCACACACACCCACAACCACACACACAACCCCACACACACAGCCACACTCAACCACATACTACCCCACACCCTACCACACCCACACAACCACACCCACACAACCACATATATAACCACACACACTGAACCACACACACCCAACCACACAACCACACACACAACCACACACACAAGCACACACCCACACAAGCACACACCCACAACCACAACCACACACACAACCACACATACAACCACAACCACACACACACACAACCGCACATACAACCACAACCACACACACAACCGCACACACAACCACACACACAACCACACACACAACCCCAGACACACACAACCACATACAACCACACACACCACAACCAACCACACACACACAACCACAACCAACCACACAACTGCACATACAACCAGATACACACAACCACACACACAATACACATCCACACACAGCCACATACACAGCCACACAAACAATCACACACACCACATTTGCAACCACACACACAACCACACACCCACAACCACACCCCCAAACAAGCACACACCCACAACCACAACCACACACACAGAACCACAACCACACACCCACACCACCACACAACCACACACATACAACCACAACCACGCATACAACCACGCACACAACCACAAACACAGCCACACACACAGCCACACACACAACCACACAAGCAACCGCACCCACAACCACAACCACACACAACCAGAACCACACAGACACAACCACACACACACAACCACACACACAGCCAAACACATACAACCACAACCACACACACAACCACACACAACCACAAACAAAGCACTACCACACACAACCACAAAACCACACACACAACCACAAAACCACACACACACCACACACAAAACCACACACATACAACCACAACCACACACACAACCATGCACACAACCACACACACAGCCACACACACAGCCACATACACAACCACAATCACACACAACCACACACACAACCATAACCACACACACAACCACAACCACACACATAACCACAACTATAACCATACCCACACAACCACACCCACACACACAACCACACCCACACACAACCACACACACAACCACGCACACACCCACAACCACACATACAACCACACACACACAACTACAACCACATATACAACCAAACACACCACATACAACACAACCACACACACAACCACACATAACCACAACTGCACCCACAACCACACCCATAACTGCACACACACAACCACACACACAACCCCCCACACACAACCCCCCACACACAACCACAAACAACCCCCCACACACACAACCCCCCCACACACACAACCACACACAACCCCCCACACACACAACCACACACACACACAACCACAACCACACACACACACACAACCACAACCATACAGACAACCACAACCACACAGATAACCACAACCACAGACAACCACACGACAACCACAACCACACCCACATCCACACAACCACATCCACACAACCACACACACAAAATCACACACACAATCACATATACAACCACACAAACCACACACAACCACATATCCACACACACAACCACAACCACACCCACAACTGCACACACACAACTCTACACACATAACCTCACACACACACACAATCCCACACACAACCACACACAACCCCACACACACACAACCCCCCACACACACAACCCCACACAAAACCACACACACACAACCAAACCCACACAAACACAACCACACATACAACCACACACATACCCAACCATACATAACACCTACACAACCACACACACACAACACACACAACCCCACACACACAACCTCACACACAACCATACCCAACCACACACACCGACAACCATACCCAACCACACACACCCACAACCACACACACACAACCACACATATAACCACACACACTGAACCACACACACCCATCCACACAACCACACACAACCACAACCACACACACACAACCACAACTAATCACAACCACACCCACACAACCACACACACACAACCACACCCACAACCAGGCTCACAACCACACAGACACAACCACACACACACAACCACAAACACACCCACATAACCACACACATACAACCACAACCACACACACAACCACACACAGCCACACACACAGCCACACACACAGCCACACACAACCACACACACAACCACACATGCAACCACACCCACAACCACACACAACCAGAACCACACACACAACCACACACACACAACCAAACACACACAACCACACACACAACCACAAAACCACACACACACCACACACAAAACCACACACATACAACCACAACCACACACACAACCACACACACAGCCACACACACAGCCACACACACAGCCACACACACAACCACACACACAACCACAACCACACACAACCACACACACAACCACAACCACACACACAATCACAACCACACAACCACACCCACACACAACCACACAAACAACCACACACACAACCACACACACGCCCACAACCACACATACAACCACACACACAGACAACCACAACCACAAACAACCACACACACACACAACCACACACACACAACTACAACCACATATACAACCAAACACACCACACACAACACAACCACACACACACACAACCATACACACAACCACACACAACCACACGCAACCACACATCCACACAAAACCACAACTGCACCCACAACCACACCCAACACTGCACACACAACCACACACACACAACCACACACACAACCACCCACACACAACCCCCCACACATACAACCCCACACACAACCCCCCCACACAACCACACACAACCCCACACACAACCCCCCCACACAACCACACACACATACAACCACACACAAACAACCACAACCACACACACAACCACACAGACAACCACAACCACACAGATAACCACAACCACAGACAACCACACAGACAACCACACCCACACCCACACAACCACATCCACACAACCACACACACAACCACACACACACAACCACACACAACCACACAAATACACAACCACAAACACACAACCACAAACATACAACCACAAACACACAACCACACACAACCATACCCACCCACAACCGCACCCACACACAACCACACATACAACCACAACCCCACACAACCACACATACAACCACACGCACAACCACACATACAACCACCACAACAACACACACACACAACCACACACACACAAACACAACCAAACACACACAACCACACACACAACCACACACAACCACACAGACAACCACAACAACACACACAACCACACACACAACCACAACTACACCCCCACACACACAACCACACCCATACATACAACCACACACACCCATAACCACACACAACCAGGCATACAACCATACACAAAACCACACACACACACAACCAAACCCACACACAACCACAACCACACACACCCAACCACACACAACACCTACACAACCACACACACACAACCCCACACACAACTACACCCAACCACACACACAACCACACCCATACCCACACAACCACACCCACACAACCAAACACACAACCACACCCACAACCACATACACACCCACAACCACACACACAAACACACACACAAACAGACAACCACAACCACATACAACCACACATACACACAACCACACACACACAACCACACACAACCACACATCCACACACAACCACAACCACACATACAACCAAACACACAACCACACAACCACACACACACAACCACACACACAACCACACACAACCACACATCAACACACAACAACTGCACTGACAACCACACCCACAACTGCACACACACAACCACACACACACAAGCATACACACACAACCCCACACAACCCCATACACACAACCCCACACACAACCCCACACACACAACCACACACACAACCACAACCACACACACACAACTACACACACAACCACAACCCCACAGACAACCACACCCACAGACAACCACAACCACACCCACATCCATACCCACACAACCACATCCACACAACCACACACACACAACCACACACACACACACACACAGCCACACAAATACACAACCACAAACACAAAACCACACACAAACATACTGTGAGAAGTTGGCCTGGTATATGATGCTCACTAGTTAAAGTGATCACCTTGTACCATGCCAAGCAACCCTTATGGTGTGGTTGTAAGTCAACCTTTTCGGACTAGCTGCCCTAGTGGTAGCGTAGGCTAAGCAGTCTTTGAGGCTAAACTCGTGAAGCGTGTTAAGCCAGCTGTTTTACCAAATGTAACCCCCTTTTATACCAATGAAAGGACACCACACAGATATATATTCAAAATATATATGTATTTATTTCTCAAAGTAACCCCTAGTCTCTTTATGAGCACAGGAGCACAAATCGTCAAACAAGATTATCACAGAATACACAGAAGTTGCACGTTATATGGATAGGCCCTGGTGGCCACTCAAACCATATACTAAAATAGTGGTTTAAGTACCACGAACAGAAAAGGGAAAAGGCCTAGGGCCTCTAGAATCGCTGGGCCTACAAGGAGCTAACGTCAGTTAGTGACCAGGAGGTCCACGGGTGGCGTGTGCAGAGCAAATAGTCACACGCGTGCTCCCATAGGTTTCAATGGGTGCGTAAAAAGTACAAAGTTACTGCAAAGAGGATCTTCCGGATGGACTAGGAACTCAAGATTTGGAACACAGGCACTAGAGATGTAATACTACACTTGGGCACAGGTGTGCCAGCTTTACCTCACCCACAGGAAGCGGGTGCATAGGCCTCGAAGTGCGTCGGGTTGCTTCTATCTGTTCCGTGGAGCTTGAAGACAAAGATGCTGCAGGCGGTCGGTCCGGGAGAGATGCAGTGGATCCAAGAGTGGATCGGAGATGTTGAAGACCTGTAAGCAGAGGGGACAGTGTTCACAGTCACTAGCCAGTGACCAGCGTGGCACCAGGTGGGTACCAGGCGATGTCGGGTGCAAACAGGTGATGAGGGGTAGCTTGTCTCCGCAGCCACGTGGTCCCTGAAGGTCGACGACGACCAGGAGTCGGCTCACGAGCTGTCCCACGCAGGCTCTCGCTGTCGGCGGTGTCGGCGACTTGATCGAAGCAAACAAGCCTTGGCAAAAGCAATTGTAGGAGGATTCGGAAATCAGCTGTTGGTTCTGACCAGCAAGGTCAGAGGGATTGCTCCTTTGGAGGGGAGCAAGGGCCAGTCTGGAGCAACCAGACCAGCAGTGTATTTCGTAGAGTTCGTCGCCAAGATGGCCACTAGCCAGCGGGCCAGCAACCGGTTAGGCGCGTCGAGTGGCAAAATGCAGAAGGGCCCCACGCAGATCGTGGAGATGCTGGAGGGCTCACCTTTGGTGCAGATGCTGCTCGGGGGTTGGGCTTCTCAGATCCCAAAGCACAACTTGGAGGGAGCCTCGGTTGTTGCACTTGTCAGCTTGTCGTAGTCGTTCCAAGATGGCTGGCTCCACGTGTCTCGGTGCCTCCACGGGTCTCTTCTTCTCAGGGACTGTGGATCGGGCGGTGAGAGGTCTGGAGGTCCAGGTCTTGTCAGTCTCTGGGCTCGGGCTCCGGCGGGAGGCGGCGGCAAAGCAGACGTTGATGCGCTGGATGGTGCTTGCGTTAGCAAGGTGGTCACTCCCTGACCACAGGGGAGATTTTCTTCAGTCTTCTGTGCAGCAGAATGTCGAAGTTCCCGTCTTCTTCTTAGTGTCAAGTTGATTCCAGGATGTCTGAAGTCTTAGGACACAGCTCCTACCTTTAAGCGGATTCTAGGGGCCGGACTACCTGCTAGGTCCCTCCCTATGGGTGGGACCAGGAAGGGGGGTGGTTACACCCCCAATCCTTTGTCCAGCTCGCCCCAGGCCCGGGACTGGTGTGCCCCAGGACCGGTTTGAACTGGCATATGCACCGAGGCTCCTTGTGAGCCACAGGCATGTCTGGTTTCTTTCAAGCCCTACCTGACCAATACACAAAATCCTGTCTGGGGTGGTGCACGCACCTCCCCTGGCAGGAAACCCTTTGTCCACACCTCCCAAGCTGGAAGGACTCCCAGCAGCAGGAGGGCAGACTTGTGTCTGTGGTGGCAGCATCCATTTTGTGGAGCTGAGGCTATGTCTGATTTTACCCGGGTTTCAGGCACTGTACATGTCGTGTCCCTCTAGAAGGGTGGAATGCTAACCCCGTCGCCAGAATTGGCGAGGGGTTAGTATTCCAATTCGTATGACACCTTACTCGACATGTTTTGATAAAGCCAAACCAAAGATAGCATTTAACCGCGAGGTTCATAATGCACTTAAGAGTATATGGTATGACGATATCTGGAAACAGTAGAAGGAAGTTGTTCCGACCACTGCAGACAGGCTCAGCTCATGCCAGAGCACCATCTCACATGGAACCAAGCACTCTGCCTTCAGGATTGTTAAGGCCTGCCATAGGAGTGACTTATAGGTTACCAGGTGTCCCATTTAAGGTTAGGTATAGGTATACTACACCTAAGTAAGAGGTGATTACACCAACTTACCCCAGCTGAGTGATCAGCCAGTTGTGTCAGATTGTTAGGCCAAGCCTGGGGTGGCAAAATACATGCTGCAGCCCTTGGCAGGCCTTGGGTACACCAATGCCCTGGGTACCTAGTGTACACTGGTACAGGGGCTGACAGGGTGATCCACTTCCAATTGGTTATGCACCTAGGGTGCATAGTTTTAATTTAGTAGAGAGAACAGCAGGCTGGGGGTCTGATTGGCAGGCCCACAGCCTCAATATGTCAAAAACCAGTGAAGCAAAAAGCAAAAATTTGGGGTGACCATAGGATAGCAGACCCTACTCTCCTACACAACCCCCCCCCAAACGCTGGGACATTAAACTAGCCTTGACCAGTCTCGTCTTCATGTCCTAAGTGGAAGTACCTGGAGAGACCATCTGCATTCCCATGGTCAGTACCTGGCCGGTGCTCCACTGTAAAGTCCATCCCCTGTAGGGAAATGGACCACCTAAGCAGTTTGGGGTTTTCACCCTTCATCTGATTTAGCCACAAGAGGGGCTTATGGTCGGTCTGAATCTTGAAGTGAGTGCCAAACAAGTATGGCCTCAGCTTCTTCAGGGCCCACACCACAGCAAAGGCCTCCCTCTCAATAGCTGACCAATTCTTCTCTCTGGGGGTCAACCTTCTGCTAATAAAAGCAATGGGTTGGTCTTGACCATCTACATTAAGTTGTGACAGCACAGCTCCCACACCCAACTCAGAAGCATCTGTTTGGACAATAAACTCTTTGGAGTAGTCAGGACTTTTCAGGATAGGTGCAGAGCACATGGCCTCCTTCAGGTCATCAAATGCCTTTTGACAGCTTACTGTCCACTGAACCTTTTTGGGCATCTTCTTGGATGTCAGATCATTAAGAGGGGTCACAATGGACCCATAGTTCTTAACAAACTTCCTGTAGTACCCAGTCAAGCCCAAGAAAGCTCGAACTTGAGTCTGGGTGGTTGGAGGGGACCAGTCCTTGATGGATTGTATCTTACTCTCCAGTGGTTGAACTTGGCCTCCACCTACAAGGTGGCCCAAATATACAACCTTACTCTGCCCTATCTGGCACTTAGTAGCCTTGATAGTGAGGCCTGCCCTCTGCAGGGCCTCAAGAGCCTTCTTCAGGTGGATCAGGTGATCCTCCCAGGTGGAGCTAAAGACAGCAATGTCATCAAGATATGCTGCACAAAAGTCATCCAACCCAGTAAGGACTTGGTTCACCAGCCTTTGGAAGGTGGCAGGTGCATTCTTCAGACCAAAGGGCATCACCACAAACTGATAATGCCCACCTGGGGTTGAGAATGCTGTTTTGGCCTTAGACTCCTCAGCTAATCTGATTTGCCAATAGCCAGCTGTTAAGTCAAATGTGCTCAAAAACTTTGCAGAAGCTAGTTTGTCTATGAGCTCATCTGCCCTTGGAATAGGGTGTGCATCTGTCCTGGTGACAGCATTGAGTCCTCTGTAATCCACACAGAACCTCATCTCTCTCTTGCCATCTTTGGTGTGAGGTTTGGGGACCAGAACCACTGGGCTAGCCCAGGGGCTCTCTGAGGGTTCAATGACACCTAATTCCAGCATTTTATGTACCTCAGCCTTTATACAGTCCCTGACGTGGTCAGGTTGTCTGTAAAGCTTGTTCTTTACAGGCAGACTGTCACCAGTGTCCACCACATGGGTACACCAGTCAGTTTGACTAGGTATCAAGGAAAACATATGTGAAAATGATTGTAGAACCTGTCTACATTCAGTCTGCTGATGGGCAGTGAGGTTGCCTCCAAGGGTCACTCCTTCAACTGAGCCATCTTCAGGGTTCTGAGACAATAGGTCTGGGAGAGGGTCACTCTCTTCCTCCTGTCCCTCATCTGTAGCCATGAGCAAGCCCATGTCTGCCCTGTCAACATATGCTTTAAGCCTGTTAACATGGAGTACCCGGTGGGGACTCCTGGGAGTTCCTAGGTCCACCAAGTAGGTGACCTCTCCCTTCTTTTCCAGGATTGTATGGGGTCCAGACCATTTGTCTTGGAGTGCTGCTGGGGCCACTGGCTCCAACACCCATACCTTCTGTCCTGGCTGATACTCAACCAAGACAGCCTTTTGGTCATGCCAAGCTTTCTGTAAGGCCTGGCTTGCCTCAAGGTTTTTGGATGCCTTCTCCATATACTCAGCCATCCTGGAGCGGAGACCAAGTACATAGTCCACTATGTCTAGCTTAGGCTTTTTGAGAGGTAACTCCCATCCTTCCTTCACCAAACACAGTGGGCCTCTCACAGGGTGCCCAAACAACAATTCAAAGGGGCTGTAGCCAACTCCTTTTTGTGGGACCTCTCTGTAAGCAAACAGAAGGCAGGGTAGAAGGATGTCCCATCTTCGCCTGAGCTTTTCAGGTAATCCTTTGATCATACCCTTTAGGGTCTTGTTGAATCTCTCAACAAGCCCATTGCATTGTGGGTGATAAGGGGTGGTGAACTTGTAGTTGACACCACATTCCTTCCACATAGCTGTCAAGTATCCTGACATAAAGTTGGTACCTCTGTCAGATACTACCTCCTTAGGAAACCCCACTCTGGAGAATACTCCCAGCAGGGCCCTGGCCACAACAGGTGCTGTAGTGGTCCTAAGGGGAATTGCCTCTGGATACCTGGTGGCATGATCCACTACCACCAGTATAAATCTGTGCCCAGATGCAGTGGGAGGATCCATGGGACCCACTATGTCTATTCCCACTCTTTCAAAGGGGACCCCCACCACAGGTAGTGGTATTAGGGGGGCCTTTGTTGTGCCACCTGATTTGCCACTGGCTTGGCAGGTAACACAGGAGCGACAAAACTCCTTTGTATCTTCATTCATGTGAGGCCAGTGAAAGTGAGGGACAAGTCTGTCCCAAGTCTTGTTCTGGCCTAAGTGTCCTGCTAAAGGAATGTCATGGGCCAAGGTAAGAAGGAAGCCCCTAAATTGCAGAGGTATGACCAACCTCCTGGTTGCACCAGGCTTGGGGTCTCTAGCCTCTGAATAAAGGAGCCCTTCATCCCAATACACTTTATGGGTACCTTGAGCATTCCCAGCAGCCTCAGCAGCAGCCAGCTGTCTGAGGGGTTCAAGAGAGGGACAGGATAACTGAGCCTGCCTCAAGTCAGCCCTTGAAGGTCCCCCTGTCCCCAGAAACTCAACCTGATCAGGTTCAAGCTCTTCAGGGACAGTTCCTTCAGGGTCCTCTAGATCAGCTTCCTGGGAAGGCTGATCATCACTCTGAGGCAGGGGGGAAGGCACAGCCTTGACCCTCCTGTTCTTCTTCTTGGTAGGTGCTTGGTCCATTGTTCCAGGATCCAAGACCTGAGGTTCAGTGAGGCACTTTTTGGCCTGTGACCTGGTCACAGCAAGGACATGTGATGATATACCTAACATCTCTGCATGAGTCCTGTACTCCACTTCTGACCATAGAGAACTCTCTAGGTCATTGCCCAACAAACATTCTACTGGGAGGTCTGCACTAACCACAACCCTTTTGAGGCCAGTTACCCCTCCCCATGAGAAGTTAACAACTGCCACACTATGTGAAGTAGTGGCATTGCTGGCATTGGTCACCAGGTAGTTCTCACCTGGTATGTACTGTCCAGGGTCCACAAAGCCTGGTGTCACCATAGTGACACTGGCACATGTGTCCCTGTAGGCTTGAGCCACTTTGTCATTAATTAAAGGAGTCTGTCTGTACTTGCCCAGGTTACTGGGGCTCACAGTCAGGGACAAATCAATGTCCCCATCACAGATCAAGACTGCCTGTGTAAGGGTTCTGTCTAAGTCAGAATCTCCTTCAGTTCCCATAGTGATTCCCACTACACCCTTTGTCTGGGAACCAACACTGCTAATAGTAGTACTGGGAGCAGGTGCCTTAGGGGCAACAGTGTTGGGGGCTCCACCCTTTTTGCAATCACTAGTCCAGTGAGTTGTGTTTTTACAATGATTGCACCAGGGTTTCTTCTGACCTTCTTTCTTCTTCTTGGACTGTTGGGACCCACCCTCCTTAGCAGTAGTTTGGGGCCCTGTTGAAGACTTCTGGTCTTTAGGTTTCTGATCTCCACCCTTTTGGTCTGTTTTCTTCTGATCACCCCCTTGGCCCTGGTTCTGGTTCTTTTGCTTAACCCTGGTTCTGACCCATTTGTCTGCCTTCTTTCCCAATTCTTGGGGAGAGGTCAGATCAGAGTCAACCAAGTGTTGATGCAGTTGCTGGTTTTGACAGTTATTTAAAATCTGTTCTCTCATCATCAAATTATACAATCCTGTAAAATCAGATACCTTACTTCCCAGCAACCAACCCTCCAAAGCCTTAGTGGCACATTCAACATATTCAGACCAGTCCTGAGTCTGTGTCTTTTGGGTGTCTCTGAACATTAACCTGTACTGTTCAGTGGTTAAGCCTAACCCATCTACCAGAACACTCTTCAGGACTCTGTAGTTTCTGACATCCTCTTCTCTAACAGTGAGGAGTCTGTCTCTGCCTCTTCCTTCAAAGGAGAGCCAGAGGATTGCTGCCCACTGGTCTTCAGGAACCTGCTGTACTTTGCAGGCTCTCTCAAGAGCAGTTATCCATTTGTGGATGTCATCCCCACTTTTGTAGGGGGGCACAACCTTAGACAGGTTCCTATTGTCAAAGACCCTATCTTTGTCCTTAGGGACAATGCTGCCACCAGTGGGTATAGACCCACTCTCTCTAGGTTGCCTAGCCTTGTTCAGTTTTTCTTCCATCAGGGCTACTTCTAGCTCCTGCTTCCTGATCCTCAGCTGGGCTTCCTGCATTCTGGCCTCATGTTCCCTCCTCTGAGGGGTGGTCATCCTTTTCCTGGAGTGACCTTGAGAGCCTCTAGAGCCATGAGAAGCATTGGAGTCACCTGAGCGATTCCTTTGCCTCCCAAGCCCTGTGTTAAGTCCACTGGGGAGATCCAATGGGGTGAACCCATTGTCAGTCCCCAATAGCCTTAGTTTAGCTGGGCCAAGTATAATACTTGGCACTGGGCTAGTTCTCCCTTCATCATCACTACTTTCTGTATCCTCACCACTTTCCTCCCCTGTAGTATGGTTCTCATCTAAGGGATGGCTATTGGAACTAGGTACCTCTGTAGTATCTTCAGAAGGGGGGCCTCCTGTTCCTGACCCTAAGGGGGCTAACTGGGAAGCTTTCTTGAGTGCTCTCTGATTCTCATCATTCTGTAAGAGCTCTCTGAGCTCAGCAGAGTTTGGGTTCTTGGGCTGTTTAAGGCCTCTAAGAGTTGCCAAATGCCTGAGCTCATTCTGATTAAGGGTAGCAAAGCTGGATGTTGCCCTCTGGGGGTCACTCTCAACAGAGATGGGTACAGTGGACCCCTCTGCCCCGGCCATTGCTCTTAAGTGTGGGTGGATGTGTTGCAATCTACCTACACTTGTGTTTACCTACTAAACCTATCTAGTAGTTGTAGTCAGGGTGTGCTACTCCCTTTGCTCTACAACAACTAAGTTCAGTAGAACTTATGTATATCTAATCTTGTTTTATATGTACCTACAGGTACCTATGTGATCTTTCAATTGGTAACCAAGAGATTACAATGGTAAAACACAGCAAGCTCAAATCCAACCGCTGCTCACCAATGTGAGAAGTTGGCCTGGTATATGATGCTCACTAGTTAAAGTGATCACCTTGTACCATGCCAAGCAACCCTTATGGTGTGGTTGTAAGTCAACCTTTTCGGACTAGCTGCCCTAGTGGTAGCGTAGGCTAAGCAGTCTTTGAGGCTAAACTCGTGAAGCATGTTAAGCCAGCTGTTTTACCAAATGTAACCCCCTTTTATACCAATGAAAGGACACCACACAGATATATATTCAAAATATATATGTATTTATTTCTCAAAGTAACCCCTAGTCTCTTTATGAGCACAGGAGCACAAATCGTCAAACAAGATTATCACAGAATACACAGAAGTTGCACGTTATATGGATAGGCCCTGGTGGCCACTCAAACCATATACTAAAATAGTGGTATAAGTACCACGAACAGAAAAGGGAAAAGGCCTAGGGCCTCTAGAATCGCTGGGCCTACAAGGAGCTAACGTCAGTTAGTGACCAGGAGGTCCACGGGTGGCGTGTGCAGAGCAAATAGTCACACGCGTGCTCCCATAGGTTTCAATGGGTGCGTAAAAAGTACAAAGTTACTGCAAAGAGGATCTTCCGGATGGACTAGGAACTCAAGATTTGGAACACAGGCACTAGAGATGTAATACTACACTTGGGCACAGGTGTGCCAGCTTTACCTCACCCACAGGAAGCGGGTGCATAGGCCTCGAAGTGCGTCGGGTTGCTTCTATCTGTTCCGTGGAGCTTGAAGACAAAGATGCTGCAGGCGGTCGGTCCGGGAGAGATGCAGTGGATCCAAGAGTGGATCGGAGATGTTGAAGACCTGTAAGCAGAGGGGACAGTGTTCACAGTCACTAGCCAGTGACCAGCGTGGCACCAGGTGGGTACCAGGCGATGTCGGGTGCAAACAGGTGATGAGGGGTAGCTTGTCTCCGCAGCCACGTGGTCCCTGAAGGTCGACGACGTCCAGGAGTCGGCTCACGAGCTGTCCCACGCAGGCTCTCGCTGTCGGCGGTGTCGGCGACTTGATCGAAGCAAACAAGCCTTGGCAAAAGCAATTGTAGGAGGATTCGGAAATCAGCTGTTGGTTCTGACCAGCAAGGTCAGAGGGATTGCTCCTTTGGAGGGGAGCAAGGGCCAGTCTGGAGCAACCAGACCAGCAGTGTATTTCGTAGAGTTCGTCGCCAAGATGGCCACTAGCCAGCGGGCCAGCAACCGGTTAGGCGCGTCGAGTGGCAAAATGCAGAAGGGCCCCACGCAGATCGTGGAGATGCTGGAGGGCTCACCTTTGGTGCAGATGCTGCTCGGGGGTTGGGCTTCTCAGATCCCAAAGCACA
Organism: Triturus cristatus; assembly: GCF_964204655.1. Classification (NCBI taxonomy): domain Eukaryota; kingdom Metazoa; phylum Chordata; class Amphibia; order Caudata; family Salamandridae; genus Triturus; species Triturus cristatus. The sequence continues at coordinate 113,351 of NW_028187635.1, read as the reverse complement.
ACTTGGAGGGAGCCTCGGTTGTTGCACTTGTCAGCTTGTCGTAGTCGTTCCAAGATGGCTGGCTCCACGTGTCTCGGTGCCTCCACGGGTCTCTTCTTCTCAGGGACTGTGGATCGGGCGGTGAGAGGTCTGGAGGTCCAGGTCTTGTCAGTCTCTGGGCTCGGGCTCTGGCGGGAGGCGGCAGCAAAGCAGACGTTGATGCGCTGGATGGTGCTTGCGTTAGCAAGGTGGTCACTCCCTGACCACAGGGGAGATTTTCTTCAGTCTTCTGTGCAGCAGAATGTCGAAGTTCCCGTCTTCTTCTTAGTGTCAAGTTGATTCCAGGATGTCTGAAGTCTTAGGACACAGCTCCTACCTTTAAGCGGATTCTAGGGGCCGGACTACCTGCTAGGTCCCTCCCTATGGGTGGGACCAGGAAGGGGGGTGGTTACACCCCCAATCCTTTGTCCAGCTCGCCCCAGGCCCGGGACTGGTGTGCCCCAGGACCGGTTTGAACTGGCATATGCACCGAGGCTCCTTGTGAGCCACAGGCATGTCTGGTTTCTTTCAAGCCCTACCTGACCAATACACAAAATCCTGTCTGGGGTGGTGCACGCACCTCCCCTGGCAGGAAACCCTTTGTCCACACCTCCCAAGCTGGAAGGACTCCCAGCAGCAGGAGGGCAGACTTGTGTCTGTGGTGGCAGCATCCATTTTGTGGAGCTGAGGCTATGTCTGATTTTACCCGGGTTTCAGGCACTGTACATGTCGTGTCCCTCTAGAAGGGTGGAATGCTAACCCCGTCGCCAGAATTGGCGAGGGGTTAGTATTCCAATTCGTATGACACCTTACTCGACATGTTTTGATAAAGCCAAACCAAAGATAGCATTTAACCGCGAGGTTCATAATGCACTTAAGAGTATATGGTATGACGATATCTGGAAACAGTAGAAGGAAGTTGTTCCGACCACTGCAGACAGGCTCAGCTCATACCAGAGCACCATCTCACATGGAACCAAGCACTCTGCCTTCAGGATTGTTAAGGCCTGCCATAGGAGTGACTTATAGGTTACCAGGTGTCCCATTTAAGGTTAGGTATAGGTATACTACACCTAAGTAAGAGGTGATTACACCAACTTACCCCAGCTGAGTGATCAGCCAGTTGTGTCAAATTGTTAGGCCAAGCCTGGGGTGGCATAATACATGTGGCAGCCCTTGGCAGGCCTTGGGTACACCAATGCCCTGGGTACCTAGTGTACACTGGTACAGGGGCTGACAGGGTGATCCACTTCCAATTGGTTATGCACCTAGGGTGCATAGTTTTAATTTAGTAGAGAGAACAGCAGGCTGGGGGTCTGATTGGCAGGCCCACAGCCTCAATATGTCAAAAACCAGTGAAGAAAAAAGCAAAAATTTGGGGTGACCATAGGATAGCAGACCCTACTCTCCTACACATACACACCCACAACCACACCCACACACAACTACACATACAACCATAACCCCATACAACCACAACCACACATACAACCATACACACACACAACCACATACACCTATACAACCACACACAAAACCACACACACAACCAAACCCACACACACACACACAACCAAACCCACACACAACCACACAACCAAACCCACACACAACCACACACACAACCACAACCACACACACAACCACACATACAACCACACACACCCAACCACATACAACAACACCTACACAATCACACACACACAACCCCATGTTGGACCTGGCCCTTCTGGCAGGTTCACCCCTGAACTTTTTTTGCTTTTTATTGGTGACTTGGTGTGGTGATTTTTGGTTTCTGCGCACTTTCCCTGTGTCCCAGGGTAAAGTGCGTGCGCACTCTGAGTGCATGTGGTGAGATAGGCCTGCCCTCCCATAGGAATGCATGGGGAATGTATGTGTCCCTAGTAGTTCCTGATGCGTGGGGTGTGCAGGCCCGAGTTTGGTATGTGCGGACTCGTGGGATTGAATGCTGCACGATGATGTGTGCGGCGTGCATGTACCTAGTGTGGAAGTGCCACTTCTAGAAGTGGGCACTTCTGTGTGCAGTGTGTCTGGCGTGTGATTGGCTGGAGCTGGCTGGTGAGCCTGGCTCCAGGAGTCTGGTTGGGTCTGCCCCAGTGGTGAGTGTGAGATTGGCATGCTGATGGCTGGGGAGGAGTGCACCTTGGACCTGAATAGGGCAGGGCTTTCCCCCACACAATGCTGGCTCCGCCCCCTGTGGTGCGACTGACGACCCTAGCCCTGCCAGTGAATAGAGTGAGGGGCTGAGCACATCAAGGGTGCTCCCCAACCAGCTGCGACTGGTTTTCCCCCTCACCCTGAACCCAGAACAAAGGGTTTTACTGTATAAAAATGGGGCTGTGTCCCCACAGAATCTGTTCTCTTCCTGGATCCTGCCTGAGGGGGGCTGCTGCTGCTGCTGGACCAGAGGACCGCCACTTGGACTACCTCCCTGCCTGGAGGCCCAGTGAGCTGGCTCTGGGTCCAGCCTTGCCCCCCCCACCCCTGCTTGGCTGTATGCAGGGAAGGACCTTGCTGGACTTTGTTTTATCCTCCTAAGCGCTGGGAGCGCTTTATTTGTATCCCTGAGCGCCTGAAAGTGCTTTTTCTGGACTTATAGCGCTAGGAGCGCTTTATCGGGGCCCCCAGCATCAAAAAAGCGCTGCCCCGGAAAAGCGCCTGCCTGGGAGCCCGTAGCGCGGCGCTACGACAACCCAGGAGGGAACCCCGACGTAGGGGTTCCCCCGTTTTGCCTGATCCTTGCGGGTGCCTACCCCGCTTATTTTATTATTTCCCGTGCGGGAGCCCACCCCGCATACTGTGCCCGCCGCGGGTGCCCACCCCGCATGGTGTGCCCAGAGAACGGAGAACGGTGTGCCCCGTAGTGCGGTGCCGGAACCCTCAGGGCCGCCGCGCTGCCCGCGGCGACCCGGAAGCAGCCTGGGAAGCCCTGGATGTGGGCGGGTCCTCATCGCGGCCCAGAAGCTGAGGGAGGCGGAAAGGTGCGTTGTTACACCCGGAGCTCCCGGCGTGTGAGGGAGCCCCGCAAACCCCCCCCCCAGTGGCCAGCCCAGGAGAGAAGTCAGCCCGGGGCTCTCGTGAGCAGAAAGAGAGCCCCGCAGCCCAGCGAGGTCGGAGCACTGTGTGCTCCACTCCCGTCGTCGGCCGAGCAGGAAGACGACCCGCCGCGAAGAGTCCGGTGAGTGGGGGCTGCTACCAGCCTGGTGAAAGGGGCTGTGTGGGCAGAGTGTAGTCCAAGAGCCGTGAAGGCTCCAGCGACGATGCAGATATTTGTTTAGAGTATTTGGTTTAAGAGCCGTGAGGCTCCAGTACAGAGCCCCGTAGGGCTCCAACGTCGGGGGCATTTCTTTTGCACCCAGAGCGGCCCCGGAATACAGCGGGCCACTCCCACGCATACGGGGGCACTTCTTCCGTGTTTTGAGTGGCCCCAGATGGCAGCGGGACACTCCCACCTAGGCCCCATTATTTCTCGAGCCTAGAAGGCTCTAGGGGGCATTTCCTGTTGTTTTAAGCCCACGAGGCTCCAACGAAGGGGTGGAGTATTGGTTGAAAGCCCACGTGGTTCCTACGTCGCTTTTGGGGCATTAGACATGCCCAGAGCCTGGTGAGGCTCCAGCGTTGGCCCCATCATTTGTCCAGAGTGCCACATTTGTTCTAGAAGGCGCAGTGGTGCCCACGCTCACTTTCTCCAGCTGCCGAGCACTTAGTGGGCAGCTGCAACGTTTAGGTTGTGGCCTCTGTGTTTTGGCTTGCGCAGCTTGCGCAGCCGTGCCCTGACTTTTCTGGACACAGGGCGTCCTTGCCCCGACAAGGCCAGTTGGCCTAGGGGCTGCCACAGTGGTGGCTAATGTGAGTTTGGCGTTATTGTCTCCCTTCCTGCACCTCTGAATGTGTTTATGCGTCATGTGCTTTGCTTTACACCGCTGAATGTATTTTATGCATCATGTGTTTCCCTTGTTCTACACCTCTGAATGTGATGCATCATGTGTAATGTGCGTTTACCCCTACAGGTATTGTGATACTTAGGTGGTTGCTTTTCTCCTAGTACAGGTGGTACTAGTGAGGTCCTGATTCCCTGCGCAGTATTTTCCTAAGGTGGTTAGGGTTGCGTAGGTGGTACTTACCTGTGACCATTAGTTACTGGTTGTGTGCTACATATGTTATTTTGTGCTACAGTAATTTTATATCCTATGTGCTAAGTGCTATGTTCAAAAAGTGCTAATTTCTGACAGTGGTCCATGTGGCCCTGTCCCCTGTACATATAATCCCTTGTAAATTCTGCCCGTGCCTGTTGGCACATTGTAAAGTGTGTGTTTTTATCTAATGTGTTTTGGTAATACAAAGGTTATTTTTATAGAATACCTTGTGTGGAGTTTCCTTAGTGGTGGGCCTTGGGTGTTGTTGCTGGGTGCGCGCGCAAACGCTCTACACATCGCCTCCGGGATAAGCCTGACTGCTCGTGCCAAGCTACCACGGGGGTGAGCAGGGGTTATCTTTGGCGTGTAACTTCCTTGCCCTGACTAGAGTGGTGGTTTCTGCCTGGCTTTGGCGCAAGCCCTAGCCAACCAGAAATCCCATTTCTAACACCCCATATACACAGCCTCACACACAACCACACCCACCCACAACCACACACACACAACCCCTAACACACACAGCCACACACACAGCCACACCCAACCACACACACACAACCACACACACAACCACACATATAACCATACATACAACCACACACACAACCACACTCACAACCACACACACAACCACACACACAGCCATACCCACAACCATATACACAGCCATACCCACAACCACACACAGCCACACCCACAACCACACACACACACAATCACAACCACACACACACAACCACACACACACAACCACACCCACACCCACAACCAGGCACACAACCACACACACAACCACAACCACACACACAACCAACCATACAACCACACATACAACCACACACACACACACAACCACACACAACCACACACACAACCACACACACAACCCCAGACACACACAACCACACACACAACCACAACCAACTACACACACAACCACAACCAACCACACAACTGCACATACAAAAAGACACACAACCACAACCACACACACAAACACACACAATACACAACCACACCCAGCAACACACACAACCAAACCCATAACCACACACACAACCACAACCACACCCACACAACCACATACACACCACACCCGCAACCACACATACAACCACAACCAGTTACAACCACACCCCCACCCCCACACAAGCACATACCCATAAGCACACACACACATAACCACACACACACAACCACACCCACAGAACCACACACCCACACCACCACACATATACAACCACAACCACGCACACAACCACACACACGGCCACACACAGTTAGAGCCACACACACAGCCACACACACAACCACACACAACCAGAACCACACACAATCACACATACAACCACACACAAAACCAGGCACACAACCACAAACACACAATCAGACACACAACCACAACCACACACACAACCACACACACAACCACACATACAACCACACACACAACCACACACAATCACACACACAACCCCAGACACACACAACCACACACACAACCACAACCAACCACACACACACAACCACAACCAATCACACAACTGCACATACAACCAGACACACAACCACAACCACACACAAACACACACACAACCACACACAGCCACATACACAGCCACACACACAACCACAACCACACACAACCACACCCCCACCCCCATACAAGCACACACCCACAAGCACATATACACACAACCACACACACACAACCACACACACACAACCACACACCCATACCACCACACATATACAACCCCACACACAACCCCACACACACAACCCCCCACACACAACCCCACACACACAACCACACACACAACCACACCCACACATACAACCACACACACACACAACCACACACACAACCAAGCACACAACCACACACAAAACCACACACAACCAAACCTACATACAACCACAAACACAACCACACACACACAACCACACACAACCAGAATCACACACACACAACCACACACAACCACATACAACCCCACACACACAAACCCCCACACACACAACCCCACACACACAACCCCCACACACACACAACCCCACACACACACAACCACGCCCACACATACAACCACACACACACAACCACACACACAACCACACACAAAACCACACACACAACCAAACCTACACACAACCACATACAACCACACACACCCAACCACACATAACCACACCCACACAACCACACATACAACACACACACACAACCTCACACACAACCACAACCTCACACACAACCACACACCCAACCACACACAACCACATACACCCACACAACCATACAACCACACACACAGCCACACACACAACCACACATAACCACACACACACACAAACAACCACATACACACAACCACACCACCACAACTACACACACACACAACCACACACACACAACCACACACACAACCACACAGACAACCACAACCACACAGACAAACACAACCACACACACAACCACACCCACACATACAAGTGCACACACCCACAACCACACACACAACCACACACACACACAACCCCACACACAAACCCACACACAACCCCACACGCACACACAAGCCCCCCCACACACACACAACCCCACACACACAACCACACACACACAACCACACACACCCCCCACACAAAACCACACACATACAACCACAACCACACACACAACCATGCACACAACCACACACACAGCCACACACACAGCCACACACACAACCACAACCACACACAACCATAACCACACACACAACCACAACCACACACATAACCACAACTACAACCACAACCACACAAAACCAGAACCACACATACACAACCACACACACACAACCACACACACAACCAAACACACACAGCCACAACCACACACAACCACAACCACACACAACCACAAACAAACCACTACCACACACAACCACAAAACCACACACACAACCACAAAACCACACACACACCACACACAAAACCACACACATACAACCACAACCACACACAAAACCATGCACACAACCACACACACAGCCACAACCAAACCCACATACACAACCACACCCACACACAACCACCCACACAACCACACACATACCCACAACCACACATACAACCACAGACACAGACAACTACACACAACCACACACACACAACTACAACCACATATACAACCAAACACACCACACACAACACAACCACACACACAACCAAACAACCACACATCCACACACAACCACAACTGCACCCACAACCACACCCACAACTGCACACACACAACCACACACACAACCCCCCACACACAACCTCCCCACACACAACCCCCCCACACACAACCACACACAACCCCCATACACACAACCCCCCCACACACAACCACACACAACCCCCCACACACACAACCACAACCACACACACACACACAACCACAACCACACAGACAACCACAACCACACAGATAACCACAACCACAGACAACCACACAGACAACCACAACCACACCCACACCCACACAACCACATCCACACAACCACACACACAACCACACACAACCACACAAATACACAACCACAAACACACAACCACAAACACACAACCACACACAACCATACATACCCACAACCGCACATACAACCACAACCCCACACAACCACACATACAACCACACACACAACCACACACACAACCACACACACACAACCACACATGCACAATCACACATACAACCACACAAACCACACACAACCACATATCCACACACAACCACAACCACACCCACAACTGCACACCCACAACTCTACACACATAACCCCACACACACACACAATCCCACATACAACCACACACAACCCCCCACACACACAACCCCCCCCCACACATAATCCCACACACACAACCACACACAAAACCACACACACACAACCAAACCCACACAAACACAACCACACATACAACCACACACACACCCAACCACACATAACACCTACACAACCACACACACACAACACACACAACCCCACACACAACCTCACACACGACCATACCCACCACACACACCCACAACCATACCCAACCACACACACCCACAACCACACACACACAATCCCACACACACATCCACTCCCAACCACACCCACACAACCACACACACACAACCACACATATAACCACACACACTGAACCACACACACCCATCCACACAACCACACACAACCACAACCACACACACACAACCACACACACACAACCACAACTAATCACAACCACACCCACACAGCCACACACACACAACCACACCCACAACCAGGCTCACAACCACACAGACACAACCACACACACACAACCACAAACACACCCACATAACCACACACATACAACCACAACCACGCACACAACCACACACAGCCACACACACAGCCACACACACAACCACACACACAACCACACATGCAACCACACCCACAACCACACACAACCAGAACCACACACACACAACCACACAACCAAACACACACAACCAAACACACACAACCACAAAACCACATACACACCACACACAAAACCACACACATACAACCACAACCACACACACAACCACACACACAGCCATACACACAGCCACACACACAACCACAACCACAAACAACCACACACACAACCACAACCACACACACAACCACAACCACACAACCACACCCACACACAACCACACACACAACCACACACACGCCCATACACACTTCCACAACCACATATACAACCACACACACAGACAACCACAACCACACACAACCACACACACACTACCACACACACACAACTACAACCACATATACATCCAAACACACCACACACAACACAACCACACACAACCACACACAACCACACATCCACACACAACCACAACTGCACCCACAACCACACCCACAACTGCACACACAACCATACACACACAACCCCCACACATACAACCCCACACACAACCCCCCCACACAACCACACACACACACAACCCCCCACACAACCCCACACACAACCCCCCCACACAACCACACACACACACACACAAAACCACACACAAACAACCACAACCACACACACAACCACACACACACAACCACACACAACCACACAAATACACACCCACAAACACACAACCACAAACATACAACCACAAACACACAACCACACACAACCATACCCACCCACAACCGCACCCACACACAACCACACATACAACCACAACCCCACACAACCACACATACAACCACACACACAACCACACATACAACCACACACACAACCACACACACACAACCACACACAACCACACATATACAACCACACACAACCACTCACACACAACCACACACACACAACCACACATAACCACACATCCACACCCACAATTGCACATACACAACTCTACACACATAACCCCACACACACACACAATCCCACACACAACCACACACAACCCCACACTCAACCCCCCCACACACACACCCCCACACACACATACAACCCCACACACACAACCACTACCAAAACCACACACACAACCACACACACACAACCACACACACACACAACCAAACCCACACAAACACAACCACACATACAACCACACACACACCCAACCACACACAACACCTACATAACCACACACACACAACACACACAACCCCACACACACAGCCTCACACACAACCACAACCAATCACAACCACACACACACAACCGCACACACACAACCACACACATAACCAGGCACACAACCACACAACCATAACCACACACAACTATAACCACACACACACAGACACAACCACAACAACACACACAACCACACAAACACACACACACACACACAACCACACACACAACCACACAACTGCACATACAACCAGACACACACAACCACACACAAACAATACACAACCACACACAGCCACATACACAGCCACACACATGACCACACACACACACCACACCCGACACCACACACACAACCACACATATAACCACACACAACCACACACACTCATCCACACACACCCAAACACACACACCCAACCACAAAACCACACACAACCACACACACAACCACACACATAGCCACTCCCACAACCACACACACAGCCACACCCACACCCACAACCATGCACACACAACCACACACACAAACAACCACAACCAATTACAACCACACCCACACACACACAACCACACAACCACACCCACATAACCACACACACAACCAGGCACACAACCACACACACAACCACACACACACAACCACAACCACATACACAACCACACACACAACCACAACCAACCACAACCAACCACACACACCACAACCAACCACACACACACAACCAACCACACAACCACACACACACACCATACCCACAACCAAATACACAACCACAACCACACACACACAACCATACCCCCACACAAGCACACACCCACACACACAACCACACACACACAACCACACCACCACACACATACAACCACACACACAACCACGCACACAACCACACACACAGCCACACACACAGCCACACACAACCACACACACAACCACACACACAACCACAACCACACCACACCCACAACCACAACCAGAACCACACACAACCACACCCCCACACAAGCACATACCCACACACACAACCACCACCACACACCCACACAACCACACACATACAACCACGCACACTACCATGCACACAACCACACACACAACCACACACGCAGCCACACACACAGCCACACACACAACCACACACAACCAGAACCATACACAACCAGAACCACACATACACAACCACACACACAACCACACACAACCACAAAACCACACACACACAAAACCACACACACACAACCACACACACACAACCACACACAACCACAACCACACACAAACCACTACCACACACACACACAAAACCACACACATACAACCACAACCACACACACAACCACGCACACAATTACACACACAGCCACACACACAACCACACACACAACAACCACACACAACCACACACACAACCACACAACCACACACACCCACAACCACACACACAACCATGCACACAAACACACAACCACATACAACCACACACACACACACAACCACACACAACCACACACACAACCACACATACAACCACACACACCACACACAACCACACATACAACCACACACACAACCACACACACAACCACACACAACCGCACCCACAACCACAAACACACAACCATACACACACAACCACACACACACAACCCCCCACACACACACAACCCCACACACAACCACACACACACGACAACCACAGGTCACCACAACCACAGACAACCACAACCACAGACAACCACACCCACAAAACCACACCCAACCACACACAACCACAAAAACACACAAACACATAACCCCACACACACAACCCCACACACACAATGACAACCACACACACAACCACAAACAAACAACCACACATAACCACGCACACATACAAACACACAACCACACATAACCACACACCCATACCACCACAACTGCACACATACACACACAACCAAACACACAATCAAAACCACACACACAACCACAAACACACAACCACACATAACCACACACACATACAAACAACCACACACACACAACCACACAAACAGACAACCACACACACAACCACACACACATACAACCAGACACACACACAACCACACACAACCAGGCACACGGCCACACACAAACCCACACACACACACAACCAAACCCACGCACACAACCACAACCACACACAACCACACACAACCACACACATCCACAACCACAGACAACCACACCTATACAACCACACACACACAACCACATATATAACCACACACACTGAACCACACACACCCAACCACACATACAACCACAACCACACACACACAACCGCACACACACAACCACACACACAACCTGGCACACAACCATAACCACACACACAACCATAACCACACACACAACCACACACACAGACACAACCACAACCACACACACAACCACTCATACAACCACACACACACAACCACACACACAACCAGACACATACAACCACACACACAATACACAACCACACACAGCCACATACACAGCCACACACACAACCACACACACACCACACCCGCAACCACACACACAACCACACACACACAACCACACACACTCCACACCCGCAACCACACACACAACCACACACACACAAACACACCCCCACACAAGCACACACCCACAACCACAATCACACACCCACACCACCACACACCCACACACATACAACCACAACCATGCACACAACCACGCACACAGCCACACACACAGCCACACACATAGCCACACACACAACCACACACGCAACCACATCCACAACCACACCCACAAACACACACACCCAGAACCACACACACACAACCACACAACCACATAACCACACCCACATACAACCACACACAACCACAACCACATACACAACCATAACCACACACAAACCACTACCACACACACACAACCACAAAACCACACACACACCACACACACAAAACCACACACAACCACAACCATACCCACACATCCACACCCACACAACCAAACACACAACCACACCCACACACAACCACACCCACAACCACATACACACCCACAACCACACACACAAACACTGTGAGACCGGCCTCACGGCGTGGCCCTCTCCATCATCCAGCCAACCTGCAACCACCCTCAAGACACGACATCCCCGACTCCGGCCGCCCCAGCCACCCCCGATCCGCGGGCCGGCCAGAGGCCTGACCAACTCACCACCCTACCACGCATGTCCAACCAAGGAAGCGGGAGCCTCAACACAGACCCAGAGATGCCAGCCCAGTCACACCTCGGGTCGCCTTCCCCGGGAGGACTCAATCGGCCACCAGGCCCCTGGGGAGCAGGCGCCTCCCCTACCGAGCGTCTGGGGTCCCTCCCCGGCCCACCTGAAAAGACCAAAGAAGTGAGCGGCAGGAAATCCCGCCGAACGCCCTCCGTCACCCCAGTCCCCCCTCTGCGAGCACTCCGGACTTCAAAGAACCAGCGGAGTATAACAAGGGGTGCCGGAGAAACAAGGACAGAGAAGACCTGGAACCATCTGAGCCTGCAGTCGCGGCTCCTGAACGCTGAAGTCACCTGGGCCTGCTGAGTGACTCGCGGCCTCTTGCTATTGAACCATCTGAGCCCTGCGGACTAGGTCGCGGCTCCCGAGCACTGAACCACCTAGGCCTGCTGAGTGACTCGCGGCCCCCAGCTATTGAACCATCTGAGCCCTGCTGACGGAATCGCGGCTCCTGAACTCCGACCACCTGTGCCTGCTGAGAGACTCGCGGCGCTCCCCTTGAGGACGACTCGGGAAGAGATCGCCCAGAGACACGACACCCTCCGGCTCGCAGGGTATTTCGCAGAGACACTATCTTGAAAGACTGTCCCGCTACCCCCATTCCCCACGACTGACTTGTGGTACGTTGTGCCACTGCTGTACTATTTGCCTTTTGGGTCATAAAGATCCCTTGAAATCATCGATAAAAGAACTTATCGTCCTACAAAGAATACGTGTGGTGTCCCTCTGTTCACAGTGCAGTTCAGGGTGTGCGCGCCCGGTTCGGCTTATTTGGGAGAGGTGGGTCAAAGGGGTGGGCAGGACGTGTATCGAACCCCCTTCCGGCGAACGCCTTTCCAACATTTGGTGGCAGACGACGGGATCCGAGCCGACACCGAAAGAGAGCGTGCAGTGAACGACTGACGCACTACCAAACAGAGATGGAAGGAGAAACCCCCCTGGGTTCCGCAGGTACCGAAATAAGCTCACCGTTCCGAGAGGATCAATTGGACTATTACACGCATAGAGAACTCAAACAGTTTTGCAAAGACCTTGGCATCGCTACCACCGGACTAAGCACAAAGGAAGACTTCCAGAAAGTACTGAAAGCCTGGGTCGAGACGGGGGCGCCCCCGACCCAAACGGAAGAAGACTCTACCCATGAACAAACAAGCACCCCGGCGAGAAACAACGGGCCAGAGGGGAACCTATCCTCCGAGGAACTAGCGGACCGAGAGAGAAGCCGCAACCACGAACTGGAACTGGCAAAACTAAAAATCGAGGGAGAGATAAAACTGGCAGAGAAGAAGTTAGCCGTCGAGCAGTTACGGCTACAAGGGGAACTCGAAGAGAAGAGACTCCAAAGGGAGCACGACGAAAAGAAACTCCAGCTAGAACATGAACGCGGCCTGAAGGAGATTGAGTGGCGGGCTAGACACGAAAAGTCACAGCCGCACGGGAATCCACAGCCCGCTCCCGCCGGGGAAACCAAAGTTCACATCCCCAAGGATGTGGTCAAGGAGTATTATAAGAACGATGATATCCAGCAGTGGTTTAAGGCCTACGAAGTCGCCATGACCTCTCACCGAGTCCCGCTGAAGGATTGGGGGGCTGGCCTATGGGGCCGGTTCTTAAGCGAAGGAAGGGACACTCTGCTCGATCTGCCCTCCGCGGTCATGAACTCCTACAGCCACATGAAGGAAGCCCTCGTGGGCCGGTACGGACTCACCCCCGAAATGTACCGACAACGGTTCCGAGATTGCAAAAAGATACCGGGCACCACGTGGGTCGAATACGTGAACTTTTACAGCCGAGCCTTGGACGGGTGGATCAAGGGCAGCAAGGTCTCCACCTTCGAAGAACTGTTCGATCTGATCGCCTGGGAACATTTAGCGGCCAATTGCTTTATAGAACTGCGCCAGCATCTCCTAGACAGTAAACTCACCGACCCTCGGAAGCTGGCCGCTGAGGCTGATCGTTGGGTGAACACCCGGGCCACCCGGGGCCCCGTGGGGGACTACGGCCGCCACAGTCAGGGTCCCCCCCGCCAGAGGGGCGGAGGGAACCACGGCCGACCAAGAGACTTTGCCGGGGGGTCCTCCACCAGCCCCCCCAGCAGCCCACCAGCGGCGGGTTCGGCCCAGTCTCCAGCCAGCACCGGAGCCCCAGGACGACCAGGTCCACGAGCTAGGATCACCTGCTTCCGCTGCCAGCAGCCCGGACACTACGCCAATGACCCCCAGTGTCCCCAGTATCAGCGAACCACCACCACCAACCCCCCGACCCGGCAGATGGCCTCCGTGGCTCTGGGGGAAGAAATGGAAGACTCCGAGGAATGGGAACCAGCGGCCATGGCCCTGGTCTCCCTTGGTGATCGAGAAATGGTCCCCGGGACACCCTTGCCCGCCAACACAGAAAAGTACCGACAGCGGGTGACCATCAACGGCCACCGAGTCGAGGGCCTTCGCGACACCGGGGCGAGTGTCACCGCGGTCCACCGCAGCCTAATTTCCGAAGACCAGATCCTAGCCGGAGCCCTCTGTCTGGTCGTATCCTCCGACAATTCTGAGAGCCTCTGCCAGATGGCCCTGGTGCCCTTCGAGTGGGGAGGGGTCTCTGGAGAACTGAAGGTAGCGGTCCGGACCTCGCAGTCCGTAGACTGCCTCCTGGGCAACAACCTGGAGAGTTCCCCGTGGGGGCAGGTAGAACGAAGAGCCCACCTGGAGATGATGGGCCTACCAGAATGGGTCTGCGCCACCACGCGCTCCATGACCGCACGAGTGGCCCCCTCCAAGGGCGGTGAAGCCCTCTTACCGAACACTTTCCCCGAGAGCAGGGACCCCCTACCAGAAGCAGACAACCCTCCTTCCGAGGAAGAAGGAGACACTAACCCAGGGGAAGGACCGGAACCTTCCGCCCCAGAGGCCCCGATGGAGCTCGAAGAACTGCCCGAGTTGGCCCAGTGGCACTGCGAAGGGGGGCCCTCCCGCGAAGAGTTCTGCCAGGAACAGACCACTTGCCCCTCCCTCGAGGGACTTAGACAACAAGCCGAAGCCCAGGTCGCTGGTGACCAAACCGGAACCCATTGGGTCTATTGGGACAATGGCCTCCTCTACAGCGAGCAAAAGTCCGCCGAGCTCGGCGCAGCACGAGTACTGGTGGTACCCCTGCGGTTCCGGAGCCTCCTCCTGGGCCTGGCCCACGATGTACCCTTGGCAGGCCACTTAGGCCAAAACAAGACATATCAGCGATTGGTTACCCACTTCTATTGGCCCAAGATGCGAGCGAATGTAGAAGCACACTGCAAATCATGCCTCACGTGCCAGGGCAGTGGGAAGAGTGGCGGAAAACGCAAAGCTCCCTTACAACCGTTCCCCGTTGTGAGTACCCCGTTCGAGCGGGTCGGCATCGACATCGTGGGACCCCTGGATCCGAAGACCGCCCAGGGCCACAGATTCATCCTTGTCCTGGTGGACCATGCCACCCGCTACCCCGAGGCCATCCCCCTCCGCACCGTGACGGCTCCCGTGGTGGGCCGGGCTCTCATGGGGATCTTCTCCCGTGTCGGATTTCCCCGCGAGGTTGTGAGTGATCGCGGAACGAACTTTATATCCCGCTACATGAAGTCCCTGTGGCAGCAGTGCGGAGTCACGTATAAGTTCACGACCCCCTACCACCCCCAGGGCAACGGCCTGGTGGAACGCTTCAACCGAACTCTGAAGGGAATGATCCTGGGCCTCGAAGAGCCCCTGCGCCGGAAATGGGACGTCCTCCTTCCTTGCCTCCTATTCGCGTACCGGGAGGTTCCCCAAAAGTCTCTGGGTTCAGCCCCTTCGAACTGCTGTACGGACATCCCGTTCAAGGGCCCCTGAGCCTGGTCAAAGAGGGCTGGGAGACAAGCCCCCGGGGGACACCCCCGGATGTGTTCCGCTACATCTTGGCGCTCCGCAACCAGACAAGGAAGTTTAGAGAACTTGCAGAGGCTAACCTCGAGGCCAGCCAAGAAGAAATGAAGCGCTGGTATGACCAGAACGCAACCCTGGTCGAGTTCCAGCCGGGCCAGCAGGTTTGGGTCATGGCTCCGGTGAAACCCTGCGCCCTACAAGACAAATGGACTGGCCCATTCAAGGTGGTCGAACGGAAGAGCCAGGTCACGTATCTGGTCGACGTACAGTCCCCACGGAACCCCCTCCGGGTCCTCCACGTAAACCGTCTCAAGCCCCACTTCGTAAGGACAGAATTGAGTTTGCTACTGGCCACCGATGAGGGGGCAGAAGAAGACACTGAACCCCTGCCCGACCTCCTGTGCACGAAAGAACTGGACGGCGCCGTGGAGGGTGTGACACTGTCGGCCACCCTCACTCCCCAGCAGGCCGACGACTGCCGCCAGCTGCTCGGACAATTCGCAGACCTCTTCTCCCTCATTCCAAGGGTGACCGACTGGTGTGTCCACGACGTGGACACCGGCGACTGCCCGCCTGTGAGACACCGAGCCTACCGGGTGCCTGACTGGGTCCGCACCTGCATCAAGACCGAGGTACAGAAAATGCTCAACCTAGGGGTCATCGAGCCCTCCGACAGCCCCTGGGCCAGCCCGGTGGTTCTGGTCCCGAAGGCGGCCTCCCCAGGGGTCGCCCCCGAACTAAGATTCTGTGTAGACTATCGGGGGCTCAACGCGGTCACCCGGGCAGACGCTCACCCTATTCCCCGAGCCGACGAGCTCATCGACCGCCTGGGGGCCGCCCAGTTCCTCAGCACTTTCGACCTGACCTGCGGGTACTGGCAGATCGCTCTCACGGAAGGGGCGAAAGAGCGCTCTGCCTTCTCCACGCCAGATGGCCACTACCGCTTCAGGGTCATGCCGTTCGGAATGAAAAACGCCCCAGCCACGTTCCAGCGGTTGGTGAACAAGGTCCTGGCCGGACTCGAGGAGTTCAGCGCAGCGTACCTTGACGACATCGCCGTATTCAGCTCTCAATGGCACGAGCATCTCCAGCACCTCCGACAAGTACTAATGGCCCTGCGCCGAGCAGGCCTGACAGTGAAAGCCAGCAAATGCCAGCTCGGACAAGGCTCCGTGGTCTACCTGGGGCATCAGGTGGGCAGCGGCCAGGTCGCCCCTCTCCAGCCGAAGATCGATGCCATCAAGTCCTGGGAGCCCCCCACCACGCAGACAGAGGTTCGGGCCTTCCTGGGCCTTACGGGGTACTACCGGAGGTTCATTAAAAATTATGGTAGTATCGCAGGGCCCCTCACAGAATTGACCTCCAAGAAGCTTCCGCAGAAGGTGCAGTGGACCCCCCAGTGCCAGCAGGCGTTCGACGCCTTGAAAACCGCCATCTGCACCGCTCCCGTACTCAAGGCCCCCGACTACTCCCAAGAGTTCGTGGTCCAGACCGACGCATCCGAACATGGCATCGGGGCCGTGCTCTCGCAGTTCGATGACAAGGGCATTGATCAGCCCATAGCTTTCATCAGCCGAAGGCTGCTGCCGAGAGAGCAGCGTTGGAGTACTATAGAGCGAGAGGCCTTTGCCGTAGTCTGGGCCCTCAAGAAACTGCGGCCCTACTTGTTCGGAACCCATTTTCGAGTACAGACGGACCACCAGCCCTTGCAATGGCTAATGCGGATGAGGGGGGAGAACCCCAAGCTACTACGATGGTCCATCTCCCTCCAAGGGATGGATTTCACTGTCGTACATCGCCCCGGGACGGATCATGCCCATGCCGACGGCCTGTCCCGGTTCTTCCGCTTCGGCGAGGAGAACCCCCCAGTGGATGGGTAGATCTCCACGCCTTTCAGCTGGGGGGGACGCGTGTGAGACCGGCCTCACGGCGTGGCCCTCTCCATCATCCAGCCAACCTGCAACCACCCTCAAGACACGACATCCCCGACTCCGGCCGCCCCAGCCACCCCCGATCCGCGGGCCGGCCAGAGGCCTGACCAACTCACCACCCTACCACGCATGTCCAACCAAGGAAGCGGGAGCCTCAACACAGACCCAGAGGCGCCAGCCCAGTCACACCTCGGGTCGCCTTCCCCGGGAGGACTCAATCGGCCACCAGGCCCCTGGGGAGCAGGCGCCTCCCCTACCGGCGTCTGGGGTCCCTCCCCGGCCCACCTGAAAAGACCAAAGAAGTGAGCGGCAGGAAATCCCGCCGAACCCCCTCCGTCACCCCAGTCCCCCCTCTGCGAGCACTCCGGACTTCAAAGAACCAGCGGAGTATAACAAGGGGTGCCGGAGAAACAAGGACAGAGAAGACCTGGAACCATCTGAGCCTGCAGACGCTGTCGTGGCTCCTGAACGCTGAAGTCACCTGGGCCTGCTGAGTGACTCGCGGCCTCTTGCTATTGAACCATCTGAGCCCTGCGGACTAGGTCGCGGCTCCCGAGCACTGAACCACCTAGGCCTGCTGAGTGACTCGCGGCCCCCAGCTATTGAACCATCTGAGCCCTGCTGACGGAATCGCGGCTCCTGAACTCCGACCACCTGTGCCTGCTGAGAGACTCGCGGCGCTCCCCTTGAGGACGACTCGGGAAGAGATCGCCCAGAGACACGACACCCTCCGGCTCGAGGATTGTGAGCTTCCGCAGGGTATTTCGCAGAGACACTATCTTGAAAGACTGTCCCGCTACCCCCATTCCCCACGACTGACTTGTGGTACGTTGTGCCACTGCTGTACTATTTGCCTTTTGGGTCATAAAGATCCCTTGAAATCATCGATAAAAGAACTTATCGTCCTACAAAGAATACGTGTGGTGTCCCTCTGTTCACAGTGCAGTTCAGGGTGTGCGCGCCCGGTTCGGCTTATTTGGGAGAGGTGGGTCAAAGGGGTGGGCAGGACGTGTATCGAACCCCCTTCCGGCGAACGCCTTTCCAACAAACACACACACAAACAGACAACCACAACCACATACAACCACACATACACACAACCACACACACACAATCACACACAACCACACATCCACACACAACCACAACCACACATATAACCAAACACACAACCACACAACCACACACACACAACCACACACACAACCACACACAACCACACATCAACACACAACAACTGCACTGACAACCGCACCCACAACTGCACACACACAACCACACACACACAACCACACACACAACCCCACACAACCCCATACACACAACCCCACACACAACCCCACACACACAACTACACACACACAACCACAACCACACACACACAACTACACACACAACCACACAGACAACCACAACCCCACAGACAACCACAACCACACCCACATCCATACCCACACAACCACATCCACACAACCACACACACACACAACCACACACACACACAGCCACACAAATACACAACCACAAACACAAAACCACACACAAACATACACACCCACAACCACAACCACACACAACCACACATACAACCACAACCCCACACAACCACAACCACACATACAACCACACACACACAACCACATACACCTATACAACCACACACAAAACCACACACACAACCAAACCCACACACACAACCAAACCCACACACAACCACACAACCAAACCCACACACAACCACACACACAACCACAACCACACACACACAACCACACATACAACCACACACACCCAACCACATACAACACCTACACAATCACACACACACACAACCCCACATACACAGCCTCACACACAACCACACCCACCCACAACCAGGCACACAACCATAACCACAAAGACAACCACACACACAGACACAACCACAACCACACACACAACCACATATATAACCATACACACAACCACACACACAACCACACACGCAGCCATACCCACAACCACACACACAGCCATACCCACAACCACACACAGCCACACCCACAACCACACACACACAACCACAACCAATCACAACCATACACACACAGCCACACACACACAACCACACCCACACCCACAACCAGGCACACAACCACACACACAACCACAACCACACACACAACCACACACGCACAACCACAACCACACACACAACCAACCATA
The DNA here is from genome assembly GCF_964204655.1 of Triturus cristatus. Lineage (NCBI taxonomy): Eukaryota > Metazoa > Chordata > Amphibia > Caudata > Salamandridae > Triturus > Triturus cristatus. Next base: position 92,214 of record NW_028187635.1, on the reverse strand, counting down.
CAACCACACTCACACACATAACCACACACAACCACAAACACAACCCCAGACACACACAACCACACACACAATCACAACCAACCACACACACACAACCACAACCAACCACACAACTGCACATACAACAAGACACACAACCACAACCACACACACAAACACACACAATACACAACCACATCCAGCCACACACACAACCACACCCATAACCACACACACAACCACAACCACACCCACACAACCACATACACACCACACCCGCAACCATACATACAACCACAACCAGACACAACCACACCCCCACCCCCACACAAGCACACACCCATAACCACACACACACACATAACCACACACACACAACCACACACACAGAACCACACACCCACACCACCACACATATACAACCACAACCACGCACACAACCACACACACAGCCACACACAGTTAGACACACGGCCACATACACAGCCACACACACAACCACACACAATCACACAAACAACCACACACACAACCAGGCACACAACCACAAACACACAACCACACAAACAACCACAACCACACACACAACCACACACGCAACCACACATACAACCACACACACAACCACACACAATCACACACACAACCACAGACACACACAACCACACACACAACCACAACCAACCACACACACACAACCACAACCAATCACACAACTGCACATACAACCAGACACACAACCACAACCACACACAAACACACACACATACACAACCACACACAGCCACATACACAGCCACACACAACCACAACCACACACAACCACACCCCCACCCCATACAAGCACACACCCACAAGCACATACACACACAACCACACACACACAACCACACACACACAACCACACACACACAACCACACACCCATACCACCACACATATACAACCCCCCACACAACCCCACATACACAACCCCCTACACACACATCCCCACACACACAACCCCCACACACACAACCCCACACACACAACCACAACCACACACACAACCACACCCACACATACAACCACACACACACAACCACACACACAACCAAGCACACAACCACACACAAAACCACACACACAACCAAACCTACATACAACCACACACAGACAACCACACACAAACAGAATCACACACACACAACCACACACAACCCCACACACACAACCCCCACACACACAACCCCACACACACAACCCCCACACACACACACAACCCCACACACACAACCACACCCACACATACAACCCCACACACACACAACCACACACACAACCAAGCACACGACCACACACAAAACCACACACACAACCAAACCTACACACAACCACACACACAACCACACATACAACCACACACACCCAACCACACACAACCACACCCACACAACCACACATACAACACACACACAACCTCACACATAACCACAACCTCACACACAACCACACACCCAACCACATACAACCACACACAGCCACACAACCATACACCCACAACCACACACACAGCCACACACACAACCACACATAACCACACACACACACAAACAACCACACACACACAAACAACCACACACACACACAACCACACCACCACAACTACCCACACACACAACCACACACACACAACCCCACACACAACCACACACTACCACACAGACAACCACACCCACACATACAACCGCACACACCCACAACCACACACACAACCAGGTACACACAACCCCACATACACAACCACACATATACAACCACACACACAACCCCACACACAAACCCACACACAACCCCACATGCACACACAAGCCCCCCCCCACATACACACAACCACACACACACACCCCACACACAAGCACAACCACACACACAGAACCACACAAACACAACCACACACCCACACCACCACACACCCATACAACCACACACATACAACCACAACCATGCACACAACCACACACACAGCCACACACACAGCTAGACACACAGCCACACACACAGCCCCACACACAACCAGAACCACACACACACAATCACACACACAACCACACACACACAACCACAACCACACACAACCACAACCACACACACAACCACAACCACACCCACACAACCACACCCACACAACTATACACACAACCACACCCACACACAACCACATACATACCCACAACCACACACACAAACACACAAATACAACCAAATATAACCACACACACACACAACCACAACCACACATACAACCATACACAACCACATATACAACCAGACAACCACACACAACCACACACACAACCACACACAACCACACACAACCACAACCGCACCCACAACTGCACCCACAACATCACACACACAACCCCACACACACACTGCCACACACTCACAACCCCACACAACCACACACAACCCCACACACACAACCCCACACACACAATCACAACCACACGCACAACCACAAACACACAACCACACATAACCACACACACATACAACCACACACACACACAAACACACAACCATACACCCACACCACCACAACAACACACACACACAACCACACACACACAAACACAACCAAACACACACACAATCACACACACAACCACACACAACCACACAGACAATCACAACAACACACACAACCACAACTACACCCCCACACACACAACCACACCCATACATACAACCACACACACCGACAACCACACACAACCAGGCATACAACCATACACAAAACCACACACACACAACCAAACCCACACACAACCACAACCACACACACCCAACCACACACAACACCTACACAACCACACACACACAACTACACCCAACCACACATGCCCACAACCACACACACACAACCCCACACACACAGCCATACACACAGCCACACTCAACCACACACTACCACACCCTACCACACCCACACAACCACATATATAACCACACACACTGAACCACACACACCCAACCACACAACCACACACACAACCACACACACAACCACACCCCCACACAAGCACACACCCACAACCACACACACAACCACAACCACACACACACAACCACACACACACACACACAACCAGGCACACAACCACAACCACACACAACCACATACACACAACCACACACACACAACCACAACCACACACACAGCCACACATACAACCACAACCACACACACACACAACCGCACACACAACCACACACACAACCACACACACAACCCCAGACACACACAACCACATACAACCACACACACCACAACCAACCACACACACACAACCACAACCAACCACACAACTGCACATACAACCAGATACACACAACCACACACACAATACACATCCACACACAGCCACATACACAGCCACACACACACAACCACACACACACCACACTCGCAACCACACACACAACCACACACACACAACCACACCCCCAAACAAGCACACACCCACAACCACACACACAACCACACACACAGAACCACAACCACACACCCACACCACCACACAACCACACACATACAACCACAACCACGCACACAACCACGCACACAACCACACACACAGCCACACACACAGCCACACACACAACCACACACAACCACACAAGCAACCACACTCACAACCACAACCACCCACAACCACAACCACACACAACCACAACCACACACACACAACCACACACACAACCAAACACACACAACCACAACCACACACACAACCACAACCACACACAACCACAAACAAACCACTACCACACACAACCACAAAACCACACACACAACCACAAAACCACACACACACCACACACAAAACCACACACATACAACCACAACCACACACACAACCATGCACACAACCACACACACAGCCACACACACAGCCACACACACAACCACAACCACATACAACCACACACACAACCATAACCACACACACAACCACAACCACACACACAACCACAACCATACCCACACAACCACACCCACACACACAACCACACCCACACACAACCACACACACAACCACACACACACCCACAACCACACATACAACCACACACACAGACAACCACATACAACCACACAAACACACAACCACACACACAACCACACAAACATACAACCAGACACACACACAACCACACACAACCAGGCACACGGCCACACACAAACCCACACACACACACAACCAAACCCACGCACACAACCACAACCACACACAACCACACACACCCACAACCACAGACAACCACACCTATACAACCACACACACACAACCACAGATATAACCACACACACTGAACCACACACACCGAACCACACATACAACCACAACCACACACACACAACCAAACACACAACCACAACCAATCACAACCACACACACACAACCGCATACACACAACCACACACAACCTGGCACACAACCATAACCACACACACAACCATAACCACACACACAACCACACACACAGACACAACCACAACCACACACACAACCACACATACAACCACACACACACACACACAACCACACACACAACTAGACACATACAACCACACACACAATACACAACCACACACAGCCACATACACAGCCACACACACAACCACACACACACCACACCGGCAACCACACACACAACCACAACCACACACACACAACCACACACACTCCACACCCGCAACCACACACACAACCACACATACACAAACACACCCCCACACAAGCACACACCCACAACCACAATCACACACCCACACCACCACACACCCACACACATACAACCACAACCATGCACACAACCACGCACACAGCCACACACATAGCCACACACAGGCACACACACAACCACACACGCAACCACATCCACAACCACACCCACAACTACACACACCCAGAACCACACACACACAACCACACAACCACATAACCACACCCACATACAACCACACACAACCACAACCACACACACAACCACAACCACACACAAACCACTACCACACACACACAACCACAAAACCACACACACACCACACACACAAAACCACACACAACCACAACCATACCCACACAACCACACCCACACAACCAAACACACAACCACACCCACACACAACCACACCCACAACCACATACACACCCACAACCACACACACAAACACACACACAGACAACCACAACCACATACAACCACACATACACACAACCACGCACACACAATCACACACAACCTGACATCCACACACAACCACAACCACACATACAACCAAACACACAACCACACAACCACACACACACAACCACACACACAACCACACACAACCACACATCAACACACAACAACTGCACTGACAACCGCACCCACAACTGCACACACACAACCACACACACACAACCACACACACACACAACCCCACACAACCCCATACACACAACCCCACACACAACCCCACACACACAACCACACACACACAACCACAACCACACATACACAACTACACACACAACCACACAGACAACCACAACCCCACAGACAACCACACCCACAGACAACCACAACCACACCCACATCCATACCCACACAACCACATCCACACAACCACACACACACACAGCCACACAAATACACAACCACAAACACAAAACCACACACAAACATACACAACCACACCCACATACAACCACACATACAACCACAACCCCACACAACCACAACCACACATACAACCACACACACACAACCACATACACCTATACAACCACACACACAACCACACACACAACCAAACCCACACACTTACACACAACCAAACCCACACACAACCACACAACCAAACCCACACACAACCACACACAACCACAACCACACATACACAACCACACATACAACCACACACACCCAACCACATACAACACCTACACAATCACACACACAACCCCACATACACAGCCTCACACACAACCACACCCACCCACAACCAGGCACACAACCATAACCACAAAGACAACCATAACCACACACACAACCACACACACAGACACAACCACAACCACACACACAACCACACATATAACCATACACACAACCACACACACAACCACACACACAACCACACACACAGCCATACCCACAACCACACACACAGCCATACCCACAACCACACACAGCCACACCCACAACCACACACACACACAACCACAACCAATCACAACCATACACACACAACCACACACACACAACCACACCCACAACCAGGCACACAACCACACACACAACCACAACCACACACACAACCACACACGCACAACCACAACCACAACCACACACACAACCAATCATACAACCACACTCACACACATAACCACACACAACCACACACACAACCCCAGACACACACAACCACAACCAACCACACACACAGAACCACAACCAACCACACAACTGCACATACAACAAGACACACAACCACAACCACACACACAAACACACACAATACACAACCACATCCAGCCACACACACAACCACACCCATAACCACACACACAACCACAACCACACCCACACAACCACATACACACCACACCCGCAACCACACATACAACCACAACCAGACACAACCACACCCCCACCCCCACACAAGCACACACCCATAAGCACACACACACACATAACCACACACACACAACCACACCCACAGAACCACACACCCACACCACCACACATATACAACCACAACCACGCACACAACCACACACACAGCCACACACAGTTAGACACACGGCCACACACACAGCCACACACACAACCACACACAACCAGAACCACACACAATCACACAAACAACCACACACACAACCAGGCACACAACCACAAACACACAACCACACACACAACCACAACCACACACACAACCACACACGCAACCACACACACCACCACACACCCACACACATACAACCACAACCATGCACACAACCACGCACACAGCCACACACATAGCCACACACAGCCACACACACAACCACACACGCAACCACATCCACAACCACACCCACAACCACACACACCCAGAACCACACACACACAACCACACAACCACATAACCACACCCACATACAACCACACACAACCACAACCACACACACAACCACAACCACACACAAACCACTACCACACACACACAACCACAAAACCACACACACACCACACACACAAAACCACACACAACCACAACCATACCCACACAACCACACCCACACAACCAAACACACAACCACACCCACACACAACCACACCCACAACCACATACACACCCACAACCACACACACAAACACACACACAGACAACCACAACCACAACCACATACAACCACACATACACACAACCACGCACACACAATCACACACAACCTGACATCCACACACAACCACAACCACACATACAACCAAACACACAACCACACACACACAACCACACACACAACCACACACAACCACACATCAACACACAACAACTGCACTGACAACCGCACCCACAACTGCACACACACAACCACACACACACAACCACACACACACACAACCCCACACAACCCCATACACACAACCCCACACACAACCCCACACACACAACCACACACACACAACCACAACCACACATACACAACTACACACACAACCACACAGACAACCACAACCCCACAGACAACCACACCCACAGACAACCACAACCACACCCACATCCATACCCACACAACCACATCCACACAACCACACACACACACAACCACACACACACACAGCCACACAAATACACAACCACAAACACAAAACCACACACAAACATACACAACCACACCCACATACAACCACACATACAACCACAACCCCACACAACCACAACCACACATACAACCACACACACACAACCACATACACCTATACAACCACACACACAACCACACACACAACCAAACCCACACACACACACACAACCAAACCCACACACAACCACACAACCAAACCCACACACAACCACACACAACCACAACCACACACACACAACCACACATACAACCACACACACCCAACCACATACAACACCTACACAATCACACACACACAACCCCACATACACAGCCTCACACACAACCACACCCACCCACAACCAGGCACACAACCATAACCACAAAGACAACCATAACCACACACACAACCACACACACAGACACAACCACAACCACACACACAACCACACATATAACCATACACACAACCACACACACAACCACACACACAACCACACACACAGCCATACCCACAACCACACACACAGCCATACCCACAACCACACACAGCCACACCCACAACCACACACACACACAACCACAACCAATCACAACCATACACACACAACCACACACACACAACCACACCCACAACCAGGCACACAACCACACACACAACCACAACCACACACACAACCACACACGCACAACCACAACCACAAGCACACACACAACCAATCATACAACCACACTCACACACATAACCACACACAACCACACACACAACCCCAGACACACACAACCACACACACAACCACAACCAACCACACACACAGAACCACAACCAACCACACAACTGCACATACAACAAGACACACAACCACAACCACACACACAAACACACACAATACACAACCACATCCAGCCACACACACAACCACACCCATAACCACACACACAACCACAACCACACCCACACAACCACATACACACCACACCCGCAACCACACATACAAACACAACCAGACACAACCACACCCCCACCCCCACACAAGCACACACCCATAAGCACACACACACACATAACCACACACACACAACCACACCCACAGAACCACACACCCACACCACCACACATATACAACCACAACCACGCACACAACCACACACACAGCCACACACAGTTAGACACACGGCCACACACACAGCCACACACACAACCACACACAACCAGAACCACACACAATCACACAAACAACCACACACACAACCAGGCACACAACCACAAACACACAACCACACACACAACCACAACCACACACACAACCACACACGCAACCACACATACAACCACACACACAACCACACACAATCACACACAACCCCAGACACACACAACCACACACACAACCACAACCAACCACACACACACAACCACAACCAATCACACAACTGCACATACAACCAGACACACAACCACAACCACACACAAACACACACACAATACACAACCACACACAGCCACATACACAGCCACACACACAACCACAACCACACACAACCACACCCCACCCCCATACAAGCACACACCCACAAGCACATACACACACAACCACACACACACAACCACACACACACAACCACACACACACAACCACACACCCATACCACCACACATATACAACCCCATACACAACCCCACATACACAACCCCCTACACACACATCCCCACACACACAACCCCCACACACACAACCCCACACACACAACCACAACCACACACACAACCACACCCACACATACAACCACACACACACAACCACACACACAACCAAGCACACAACCACACACAAAACCACACACACAACCAAACCTACATACAACCACACACACAACCACACACAGACAACCACACACAACCAGAATCACACACACACACAACCACACACAACCCCACACACAGAACCCCCCACACACACAACCCCACACACACAACCCCCACACACACACAACCCCACACACACAACCACAACCACACACACAACCACACCCATACATACAACCCCACACACACACAACCACACACACAACCAAGCACACAACCACACACAAAACCACACACACAACCAAACCTACACACAACCACACACACAACCACACATACAACCACACACACCCAACCACACACAACCACACCCACACAACCACACATACAACAACACACACACAACCTCACACACAACCACAACCTCACACACAACCACACACACACACACAACCATACACCCACAACCACACACACAGCCACACACACAACCACACATAACCACACACACACACAAACAACCACACACACACAAACAACCACACACACACACAACCACACCACCACAACTACCCACACACACAACCACACACACACAACCCCACACACAACCACACACTACCACACAGACATCCACACCCACACATACAACCGCACACACCCACAACCACACACACAACCAGGTACACACAACCCCACATACACAACCACGCACATACAACCACACACACACACACAACCCCACACACAAACCCACACACAACCCCACATGCACACACAAGCCCCCCCACATACACACAACCCCACACACACAACCACACACACACACCCCACACACAAGCACAACCACACACACAGAACCACACAAACACAACCACACACCCACACCACCACACACCCATACAACCACACACATACAACCACAACCACGCACACAACCACACACACAGCCACACACACAGCTAGACACACAGCCACACACACAGCCCCACATACAACCAGAACCACACACACAATCACACACACAACCACACACACAACCACAACCACACACAACCACAACCACACACACAACCACAACCACACCCACACAACCACACCCACACAACTATACACACAACCACACCCACACACAACCACATACACACCCACAACCACACACACAAACACACAAATACAACCAAATATAACCACACACACACACAACCACAACCACACATACAACCATGCACAACCACATATAGAACCAGACAACCACACACAACCACACACACAACCACACACAACCACACACAACCACAACCGCACCCACAACTGCACCCACAACATCACACACACAACCCCACACACACACTGCCACACACTCACAACCCCACACACACAATCACAACCACACGCACAACCACAAACATACAACCACACATAACCACACACACATACAACCACACACACACACAAACACACAACCACACACCCACACCACCACAACAATACACACACACAACCACACACACACAAACACAACCAAACACACACACAACCACACACACAACCACACACAACCACACAGACAATCACAACACACACAACCACACATACAACCACAACTACACCCCCACACACACAACCACACCCATACATACAACCACACACACACCCACAACCACACACAACCAGGCATACAACCATACATAAAACCACACACACACAACCAAACCCACACACAACCACAACCACACACACCCAACCACACACAACACTTACACAACCACACACACACAACTACACCCAACTACACATGCCCACAACCACACACACACACAGCCATACACACAGCCACACTCAACCACACACTACCACACCCTACCACACCCACACAACCACATATATAACCACACACACTGAACCACACACACCCAACCACACAACCACACACACAACCACACACACAACCGCACCCCTACACAAGCACACACCCACAACCACAACCACACACACACAACCACACACACACACACACACAACCAGGCACACAACCACACACAACCACATACACACAACCACACACACACAACCACAACCACACACACAACCACACATACAACCACAATCACACACACACACAACCGCACACACAACCACACACACAACCACACACACAACCCCAGACACACACAACCACATACAACCACACACACCACAACCAACCACACACACAACCACAACCAACCACACAACTGCACATACAACCAGATACACACAACCACACACACAATACACATCCACACACAGCCACATACACAGCCACACACACAACCACACACACACCACACTCGCAACCACACACACAACCACACACACACAACCACACCCCCAAACAAGCACACACCCACAACCACAACCACACACACAACCACACACACAGAACCACAACCACACACCCACACTACCACACAACCACACACATACAACCACAACCACGCACACAACCACGCACACAACCACACACACAGCCACACACACAACCACACACAACCACACAAGCAACCACACCCACAACCACAACCACCCACAACCACAACCACACACAACCAGAACCACACACACACAACCACACACACAACCAAACACACACAACCACAACCACACACACAACCACAACCACACACAACCACAAACAAACCACTACCACACACAACCACAAAACCACACACACAACCACAAAACCACACACACACCACACACAAAACCATACACATACAACCACAACCACACACACAACCATGCACACAACCACACACACAGCCACACACACAGCCACACACACAACCACATACAACCACACACACAACCACAACCACACACACAACCACAACCATACCCACACAACCACACACACACACAACCACACCCACACACAACCACACATACAACCACACACACACCCACAACCACACATACAACCACACACACAGACAACCACATACAACCACACACACACACAACCACACATCCACACACAACCACAACCACGCACACACAACCACACACACAAACAACCATAACCAATTACAACCACAACCACACCCACACACACACAACCACACAACCACACCCACATAACCACACACACAACCAGGCACACAACCACACACACAACCACACACACACACAACTACACACACAACTACACATACAACCACAACCACACAACCACACACACACAACCACACACACAACCCCAGACACACACAACCACACACATAACAACCAACCACACACACAACCACAACCAACCACACCACCACAACCAACCACACACACACAACCAACCACACAACCACACATACACACCACACCAGCCACCACATACACAACCACAACCACACACACACAACCACACCCCCACACAAGCACACACCCAAACACACAACCACACACACACAACCACACCACCACACACATACAACCACACACACAACCACACACACAACCACACACACAGCCACACACACAGCCACACACAACCACACACACAACCACAACCACACCACACCCACAACCACAACCAGAACCACACACAACCACACCCCCACACAAGCACACACCCACACACACAACCACCACCACACACCCACACAACCACACACATACAACCACGCACACAACCACGCACACAACCACGCACACAACCACACACGCAGCCACACACACAGCCACACACACAACCACACCAACAACCACACACAACCAGAACCAGACACAACCAGAACCACACATACACAACCGCACACACAACCACACACAACCACAAAACCACATACACACAAAACCACACACACACATCCACACACACACAACCACACACAACCACACACAACCATAACCACACAAAAACCACTACCACACACACACACAAAACCACACACATACAACCACAACCACACACACAACCATGCACACAATCACACACACAGCCACACACACAACCACACACACAACCACCACAACCACACACAACCACACACACAACCACACAACCACACACACACCCACAACCACACACACAACCATGCACACAAACACACAACCACATACAACCACACACACAACCACACACAACCACACATACAACCACACACACCACACACAACCACACATACAATCACACACACAACCACACACACAACCACACACAACCACACACAACCGCACCCACAACCACAAACACACAACCATACACACACAACCCCACACACACAACCCCCCCCACACACACAACCCTACACACAACCCCACACACACATGACCACACACACAACCACACATACACGACAACCACAGGCAACCACAACCACAGACAACCACAAAGACAGACAACCACAACCACACCCACAAAACCACACACAACCACACACAACCACAAAAACACACAAACACACAACCCCACACACACAACCCCACACACACAATGACAACCACACACAACCACAAACACACAACCACACATAACCACACACACATACAAACACACAACCACATATAACCACACAGCCATACCACCACAACTGCACACATACACACACAATCAAACACACAATCAAAACCACACACACAACCACAAACACACAACCACACATAACCACACACACATACAAACAACCACACACACACAACCACACAAACACACAACCACACACATAACCACACACACATACAACCAGACACACACACAACCAGACACATGGCCACACACAAACCCCCACACACACACAACCAAACCCACGCACACAACCACAACCACACACAACCACACCCAACCACACACACCCACAACCACACACAACCACACCTATACAACCACACACACACAACCACATATATAACCACACACACCCAACCACACATACAACCACAACCACACACAACCAAACACACAATCACAACCAATCACAACCACACACACACAACCACACACACACAACCACACACACAACCAGGCACACAAACATAACCAAACACACAACCATAACCACATACACAACCACACACACAGACATAACCACAACCACACACACAACCACACATATAACCACACACACACACACAACCAGACACACACAACCACACACACAATACACAACCACACACAGCCACATACACAGCCACACACACAACCACACACACACCACACCCGCAACCACACACAACCACAACCACACACACACAACCATACACACTCCACACCCGCAACCACACACACAACCACACACACAAACACACCCCCACATAAGCACACACCCACAACCACAATCACACACCCACACCACCACACACCCACACACATACAACCACAACCATGCACACAACCATGCACACAGCCACACACACAGCCACACACATAGCCACACACAGCCACACACACAACCACACATGCAACCACATCCACAACCACACCCACAACCACACACACCCAGAACCACACACACACAACCACACAACCACACCCACATACAACCACAACCACACACACAACCACAACCACACACAAACCACTACCACACACACACAACCACAAAACCACACACACACCACACACACAAAACCACACATAACCACAACCATACTCACACAACCACACCCACACAACCAAACACACAACCACACCCACACACAACCACACACACAAACACACACACAAACAGACAACCACAACCACATAGAACCACACAACCACACACACACAACCACACCCAACCACACATCCACACACAACCACAACCACACATACAACCAAACACACAACCACACAACCACACACACACAACCACACACACAACCACACACAACCACACATCAACACACAACAACTGCACTGACAATCGCACCCACAACTGCACACACACAACCACCCACACACAACCACACACACACAACCCCACACAACCCCATACACACAACCCCACACACAACCCCACACACACAACCACACACACACAACCACAACCACACACACACAACCACACACACAACCACAACCCTACAGACAACCACACCCACAGACAACCACAACCACACCCACATCCATACCCACACAACCACATCCACACAACCACACACACAACCACACACACACACAGCCACACAAATACACAACCACAAACACAAAACCACACACAAACATACACACCCACAACCACACCCACACACAACCACACATACAACCACAACCCCACACAACCACAACCACACGTACAACCACGCACACACAACCACATACACCTATACAACCACACACAAAACCACACACACAACCAAACCCACACACACACACAACCAAACCCACACACAACCACACAACCAAACCCACACACAACCACACACACAACCACAACCACACACACACACACATACAACCACACATGCCCAACCACATACAACACCTACACAATCATACACACACAACCCCACATACACAGCCTCACACACAACCACACCCACCCACAGCCAGGCACACAACCATAACCACACACACAACCATAACCACCCATACAACCACACACACAGACACAACCACAACCACACACACAACCACACATATAACCATACACACAACCACACACACAACCACACACACAACCACACACACAACCACACACACAGCCATACCCACAACCACACACACAGCCATACCCACAACCACACACAGCCACACCCACAACCACACACACACAACCACAACCAATCACAACCATACACACACAACCACACAGACACAACCACACCCACACCCACAACCAGGCACACAACCACACACACAACCACAACCACACACACAACCACACATGCACAACCACAACCACACACACAACCAACCATACAACCACACACACACACATAACCACACACAACCACACACACAACCACACACACAACCCCAGACACACACAACCACACACACAACCACAACCAACCACACACACACAACCACAACCAACCACACAACTGCACATACAACAAGACACACAACCACAACCACACACACAAACACACACAATACACAACCACATCCAGCCACACACACAACCACACCCATAACCACACACATAACCACAACCACACAACCACATACACACCACACCCGCAACCACACATACAACCACAACCAGACACAACCACACCCCCACCCCCACACAAGCACACACCCATAAGCACACACACACACACACATAACCACACACACAACCACACCCACAGAACCACACACCCACACCACCACACATATACAACCACAACCACGCACACAACCATACACACAGCCACACACAGTTAGACACACGGCCACACACACAGCCACACACACAACCACACACAACCAGAACCACACACAATCACACACACAACCACACACACAACCAGGCACACAACCACAAACACACAACCACACACACAACCACACACGCAACCACACAAACAACCACACACACAACCACACACAATCACACACACAACCCAAGACACACACAACCACACACACAACCACAACCAACCACACACAAACAACCACAACCAATCACACAACTGCACATACAACCAGACACACAACCACAACCACACACAAACACACACACAATACACAACCACACACAGCCACATACACAGCCACACACACGACCACACACAACCACACCCCCACCCCCATACAAGCACACACCCACAAGCACATACACACACAACCACACACACAACCACACACCCATACCACCACACATATACAACCCCACACACAACCCCACATACACAACCCCCTACACACACATCCCCACACACACAACCCCCCCACACACAACCCCACACACACAACCACAACCACACATACAACCAAACACACAACCACACAACCACACACACACAACCACACACACAACCACACATCAACACACAACAACTGCACTGACAATCGCACCCACAACTGCACACACACAACCACCCACACACAACCACACACATACAACCCCACACAACCCCATACACACAACCCCACACACAACCCCACACACACAACCACACACACACAACCACAACCAAACACACACAACTACACACACAACCACACAGACAACCACAACCCCACAGACAACCACACCCACAGACAACCACAACCACACCCACATCCATACCCACACAACCACATCCACACAACCACACACACACAACCACACACACACACAGCCACACAAATACACAACCACAAACACAAAACCACACACAAACATACACACCCACAACCACACCCACACACAACCACACATACAACCACAACCCCACACAACTACAACCACATGTACAACCACACACACACAACCACATACACCTATACAACCACACACAAAACCACACACACAACCAAACCCACACACACACACAACCAAACCCACACACAACCACACAACCAAACCCACACACAACCACACACAACCACAACCACACACACACACACACATACAACCACACACGCCCAACCACATACAACAACACCTACACAATCATACACACACAACCCCACATACACAGCCTCACACACAACCACACCCACCCACAGCCAGGCACACAACCATAACCACACACACAACCATAACCACCCATACAACCACACACACAGACACAACCACAACCACACACACAACCACACATATAACCATACACACAACCACACACACAACCACACACACAACCACACACACAACCACACACACAGCCATACCCACAACCACACACACAGCCATACCCACAACCACACACAGCCACACCCACAACCACACACACACAACCACAACCAATCACAACCATACACACACAACCACACAGACACAACCACACCCACACCCACAACCAGGCACACAACCACACACACAACCACAACCACACACACAACCACACATGCACAACCACAACCACACACACAACCAACCATACAACCACACACACACACATAACCACACACAACCACACACACAACCACACACACAACCCCAGACACACACAACCAGACACACAACCACAACCAACCACACACACACAACCACAACCAACCACACAACTGCACATACAACAAGACACACAATCACAACCACACACACAAACACACACAATACACAACCACATCCAGCCACACACACAACCACACCCATAACCACACACATAACCACAACCACACAACCACATACACACCACACCCGCAACCACACATACAACCACAACCAGACACAACCACACCCCCACCCCCACACAAGCACACACCCATAAGCACACACACACACACATAACCACACACACAACCACACCCACAGAACCACACACCCACACCACCACACATATACAACCACAACCACGCACACAACCACACACACAGCCACACACAGTTAGACACACGGCCACACACACAGCCACACACACAACCACACACAACCAGAACCACACACAATCACACACACAACCACACACACAACCAGGCACACAACCACAAACACACAACCACAACCACACACACAACCACACACGCAACCACACATACAACCACACACACAACCACACACAATCACACACACAACCCAAGACACACACAACCACACACACAACCACAACCAACCACACACACACAACCACAACCAATCACACAACTGCACATACAACCAGACACACAACCACAACCACACACAAACACACACACAATACACAACCACACACAGCCACATACACAGCCACACACACGACCACACACAACCACACCCCCACCCCCATACAAGCACACACCCACAAGCACATACACATACAACCACACACACACACACACAACCACACACCCATACCACCACACATATACAACCCCACACACAACCCCACATACACAACCCCCTACACACACATCCCCACACACACAACCCCACACACACAACCACAACCACACAGACAACCACACCCACACATACAACCACACACAAACACAACCACACACACAACCAAGCACACAACCACACACAAAACCACACACACAACCAAACCTACATACAACCACACACACAACCACACACAGACAACCACAAACAACCAGAATCACACACACACAACCCCACACACACAACCCCCACACGCACACACAACCCCACACACACAACCACAACCACACACACAACCACACCCACACATACAACCACACACACACAACCACACACAAAACCAAGCACACAACCACACACAAAAACACACACAACCAAACCTACACACAACCACACACACAACCACACATACAACCACACACACCCAACCACACCCAACCACACCCACACAACCACACATACAACACACACACAATCTCACACACAACCACAACCTCACACACAACCACACACCCAACCACACACAACCACACACACCCACACAACCATACACCCACAACCACACACACAGCCACACACAACCACACACACAACCACACACACACACAAACAACCACACACACACACAAACAACCACACACACACACAAACAACCACACACACACAACCACACCACCACAACTACACACACAACCACACACTACCACACAGACAACCACACCCACACATACAACTGCACACACCCACAACCACACACACAACCAGGCACACACAACCCCACATACACAACCACACACATACAACCACACACAAACACAACCCCACAAACAAACTCACACACAACCCCACATGCACACACAAGCCCCCCACACACACACAACCCCACACACACAACCACACACACACAACCACACACACCCCCACACACAAGCACAACCACACACACAACCACACACACACAACCACACACCCATACCACCACACACCCATACAACCACACACATACAACCACAACCACGCACACAACCACACACACACAATCACACCTACACAACTATACACACAACCACACCCACACACAACCACACTGTGAGAAGTTGGCCTGGTATATGATGCTCACTAGTTAAAGTGATCACCTTGTACCATGCCAAGCAACCCTTATGGTGTGGTTGTAAGTCAACCTTTTCGGACTAGCTGCCCTAGTGGTAGCGTAGGCTAAGCAGTCTTTGAGGCTAAACTCGTGAAGCGTGTTAAGCCAGCTGTTTTACCAAATGTAACCCCCTTTTATACCAATGAAAGGACACCACACAGATATATATTCAAAATATATATGTATTTATTTCTCAAAGTAACCCCTAGTCTCTTTATGAGCACAGGAGCACAAATCGTCAAACAAGATTATCACAGAATACACAGAAGTTGCACGTTATATGGATAGGCCCTGGTGGCCACTCAAACCATATACTAAAATAGTGGTATAAGTACCACGAACAGAAAAGGGAAAAGGCCTAGGGCCTCTAGAATCGCTGGGCCTACAAGGAGCTAACGTCAGTTAGTGACCAGGAGGTCCACGGGTGGCGTGTGCAGAGCAAATAGTCACACGCGTGCTCCCATAGGTTTCAATGGGTGCGTAAAAAGTACAAAGTTACTGCAAAGAGGATCTTCCGGATGGACTAGGAACTCAAGATTTGGAACACAGGCACTAGAGATGTAATACTACACTTGGGCACAGGTGTGCCAGCTTTACCTCACCCACAGGAAGCGGGTGCATAGGCCTCGAAGTGCGTCGGGTTTCTTCTATCTGTTCCGTGGAGCTTGAAGACAAAGATGCTGCAGGCGGTCGGTCCGGGAGAGATGCAGTGGATCCAAGAGTGGATCGGAGATGTTGAAGACCTGTAAGCAGAGGGGACAGTGTTCACAGTCACTAGCCAGTGACCAGCGTGGCACCAGGTGGGTACCAGGCGATGTCGGGTGCAAACAGGTGATGAGGGGTAGCTTGTCTCCGCAGCCACGTGGTCCCTGAAGGTCGACGACGTCCAGGAGTCGGCTCACGAGCTGTCCCACGCAGGCTCTCGCTGTCGGCGGTGTCGGCGACTCGATCGAAGCAAACAAGCCTTGGCAAAAGCAATTGTAGGAGGATTCGGAAATCAGCTGTTGGTTCTGACCAGCAAGGTCAGAGGGATTGCTCCTTTGGAGGGGAGCAAGGGCCAGTCTGGAGCAACCAGACCAGCAGTGTATTTCGTAGAGTTCGTTGCCAAGATGGCCACTAGCCAGCGGGCCAGCAACCGGTTAGGCGCGTCGAGTGGCAAAATGCAGAAGGGCCCCACGCAGATCGTGGAGATGCTGGAGGGCTCACCTTTGGTGCAGATGCTGCTCGGGGGTTGGGCTTCTCAGATCCCAAAGCACAACTTGGAGGGAGCCTCGGTTGTTGCACTTGTCAGCTTGTCGTAGTCGTTCCAAGATGGCTGGCTCCACGTGTCTCGGTGCCTCCACGGGTCTCCTCTTTTCAGGGACTGTGGATCGGGCGGTGAGAGGTCTGGAGGTCCAGGTCTTGTCAGTCTCTGGGCTCGGGCTCCGGCGGGAGGCGGCGGCAAAGCAGACGGTGATTCGCTGGATGGTGGAGCGTTATTACCCTCCACTTCCTCCGGTCCCCTTGCGGCTCCTTGACACTTCATCCCCTTCATTCTCCCCCCATTGTTTCGCCAACAGATATTCCCTTGTGGCACAGGAGAACCTTTTAGCTCTTTCACCTGCTGTAACTCTCGCTCTCCAGCGGTATATCGCACAGTAAGTTCCTTTCCCTTTTCCCCTTCCCTCCACCCTTCCCAAGGCACTATCCCACTCCACCTTCACTTCCTCCCTCCGTTATCTCTTATACTCACACCCCAATTCTGGTATCATTCCTCCCCTTGCTGCTCCCTCACATTTTTTTCCTTCCACCCCAATCCTTCTCACCCTTCCTGCGTATATATCCCTAGCATGCACATTGCTCTCCCTCTCCAGTGCATCCTTACCCTGGAATGCTTCATTTTGATATTAGCCTTTCCTTTCTATTTTTAATAACCCTTTCCCTCCTCTCTTTTTTCTTCTACCCCCTTTTTTTTTTTTTTTTTTTTTTTTTTTTTTTTTCCCCCCCCTTCCTTCCCTACCTACCCAGGCATACTTTCCCAGGCATTTCATCAATCGGTTAGTCCTGAAGAGATCCCACCATACTTTGGGGATCGAAACGTCGTCGACTCACATCTCTAATCTCCTAATAATACATTGTAAATCTTATTTGAGTACGAGATGTTGTTCAATTGTGACTTTCAATAACCTTTATTTTCACAAACACAAAAAGTCACATTTTAAGTCACTTGCCTGCGGCTAGGAAATCGGCTGATTTCCTTTTACAACTCACGGGCTGCTCACTTATTTCACCACATGTATTTTGGTTCGTAGCAACTGTACTATATCTGAATCATTTTTTGAATAAAACATATAATCCAATTTTTGATTGGAAAATTGTGAGATTATACCTATCTTTAAATTGAATGGGACCTTGTTTCTTAAAAATAACTTCCTACCCTTGGTCCCTTCTGATCAATAGGGTTTCCTTGTTTCTATTTTTGATATAAGCGCAATCGCTGGATTGCAAGGAATTCGTACCGTATTCCCCCATACTAAACCAGGTTTAGTGGGCATTTCCTTTTTCCCCCCCCCCCTTTTTTTTCCCCCCCTTTTTTCCCCCCCCCTCCCTTTTTTCCCCCCCCTTTACTCCCCTCTCCATTACCACCCTAGTTGGTATGGCACAACACGCCCCTCTATATTCCGATGAGTATATTAAAAGAATACTAGAGGGACCTTCACTTTTCACCGAGACCACAGATAACACGAGTGCAGCTGAGAGCACTATTTTTGACCAGTTAGAAAAATTGACAAAAAAATTTATAAGGTTACAACTTATGGTTCGAATGTTAACCGAATACCTGAAGTCAGACACAATTCCTGTAGGCCTACAAGTCCGCAACATACCAGGGGTCTTCACAGACATCAAAAAATATTTGACAGGATTTAGTCACATTGGCACAACTTGCTCAAGGCACTGGATGGTGCTGGGCATTGATATAGCCAATGAGGAAGCCAAGAAACTAGAGGTGGAAATTAAAGACATTGAAAAACAGATTAAAGAAAACAGTGGCATCACAGACGCAAAACTACTCCTAGATAAAGTTGAGAAAACCTTGACGGAATTCCACAGAATTGAACAGAACAAAAAAATCACTAAAGTTAAACGAGACGTAAAGAATTATAAAATAGAGAGAACATACCCCTATTTAGTTGAAGATTTCTACACAAATAGAGCATACCTGGGCCCCAGGATACAGCGCCCCTGGGGGAGATTTAACAAGCAACAGAATATAGTCAGCTTCTCAGACACATCAGCTGAATCTTCTGAGAACTCAGACTCAACTGAAGGCCCCAGCACATCTAGAGCTAGAGGAAACACCCATTTTTTAGGACAAGAACAGGGCCGCCAACCAACTCGCGGTACGTCGCGACCACCTCGTTGGTACAGCACTCCAGGGGACAGGCAGACACGCCAGAGATATTACCAGTGGTAAATCTTCAGATATCTCAACCTGCTTCCAATACCGCCAATATTACTAACACTAGACCTCACCACAACACCGTGCCTATTACCACCATGTCTGACCCTGAGGTTATCCCGATTTTCAACCTTTCCAATCACCAACTCTCGGAGAATGAAATCGCAATACTAAGCAAAGGACTTTCATTCGTCCCTACCACCAGACCTGACTTCCTACAACTACAGATTGAACTGTTACGGTTCTTTAGGAAAATACGCCTACAAGCATTCTTCCAAGATACCCCTTATATCCCTCCTCCTGCTTTCACGACATTTCGTCCCCCCTCAACTTTTTCCCCACCCAACAACAGCATTCCAGCTGAGATAATCGCCTTTGAAAAATTGATTCTTAAGGAAATCTCAGGGCTTGAACACACACGTAGATTTATCCCATATAACCTTACAATTCAAGAGAAGTCTGCGTTACAAGAACTTAAACATATGGACAAGTTGATTATCAAGCCTGCTGATAAGGGTGGTGGTATTGTTCTCCAAGACATAGATATATACAAGCAAGAGATTTTAAGACAACTATCTATACCTGAACACTATCTAAGACTTCCCTGTGACCCCACCAATGAGATACAAAAACTAATCCTTGATGCAACAGAGGAGGGCGTTCAACAAGGCTTCCTGAGTAAAAAAGAATTTTTGTACCTTAACACAAAGTCTCCACGCACACCGGTTATTTACACCCTACCGAAGATTCACAAAAATGTTACTACCCCACCTGGAAGACCTATCGTCTCCGGTTGCGGCTCTATACTTGAACCCCTAGGGAATTACATTGACTTTTTTATCAGTGAATTTGTACCCGAAACCCAATGTTACATTAAGGACACCATGGCCATGGTCAATCTTGTAGAAGAACTCCCCTTTGACCCTCTTAACAATCTACTTTGTACCCTTGATGTGGAATCTCTATACACGAATATCCCTCAAGAGGATGGCATTCACATAATTGGTATTACCCTTAACTCTAGACCTCAACCCCACACTGTCCCTACTTCTTTCATCATAAAGCTCCTCAAAATTTGTCTGACTAAGAATTTCTTTCTATTTGATGGCAACTACTATCAACAAGTGAAGGGTACCAGTATGGGTGCCGTTTTTGCTCCAAATTTTGCCATACTTTATATGGATTGGCTGGAGACATACCGCATACTATCTCCCATGAACCCTTTCAGAAACTCTATTCTGGAATGGAAGCGGTACATTGACGACATTTTCCTGATTTGGAACAACAGTGAGGAGAACCTCACTGAATTCAAAGACTGGCTCAACTCACACTGCAATGGCCTCAAATTCACTGTTAACAATAGTAGAGACGAAATTGCCTTTCTTGACCTAACTATCAAAGCTCACAATGGCGGTCTTTATACTACGCTTTACCGCAAACCCACAGAAAAGAACACTCTACTATCTTACAACAGCCATCACCCCAGAGCCTTGCGAGACTCCCTTCCCTACTCACAATTTCTTAGGATACGCCGCAATTGTTATCTTAAAAAAGATTATTTTGCGGAGGCCTCCATCCTTTCCAAAAAATTGACCAATAGAGGCTACCCACGCAAACTAGTGAAAAAAGCCCTTAAAAGAGCATGGTATTGCCCAAGGGAGACTCTACTTAGCCCCAAAGAGAAAAGAAGGGACGACAAGATAGTTTGCGTGACCACCTTTTCACCCATCTCAAACACAGTTAGGAAATGCATTCTAAAACACTGGCCAACAATTAACGCCGGCACTTTGAATTTTGAACGCCCTCTTTTTGCTTTCAAAAAAAGCAAAAACATAAAAGACCACCTTGTAAGGGCAGCACTTTCCAACAAGACAAAGGACCAATCCCTTAGAGGCGCATGGGGTTTACCACCACTGCTAGGCCATTTCAAGTGCGGAAATTGCAGTGTGTGCAATTTCACTAAAGACACGAAAAAATTTGTGCATGGTAACATTGATGTCACTCTCTCACATTTCTCAAATTGTAACACTATCAATGTGATATATGCTATTACCTGCCCCTGTGATTTGATTTATGTTGGACAAACGACACAAAAGATCAGGATCCGGATTTGCCAACACAGAAGCCGTATACGCTGCAAAACACCTAATGCGCCTCTTGTGGATCATTACACCAACCTGAACCACACTGAGGACGACATCAGATGGCAAGTCATTAACGTGGTCCAACAACCCCCAAGGAACACTAACATTGCTGCTTTTTTGGACAAAGAGGAACTAAAATGGATAATTCGTACTGACAGTTTGCACACCGGGCTTAATCGTCAGGAGGACTGGTCCAATCTTCTGTAATAAGCTATCCTTGTATGAATATGTTGTCCATACACTGTGACTGTCTTGCCCCCCCCCCCCCCTCTTTTTATCTCTTTTATTCCTTTTACCCTTTCTCAATATATCCAATTCTCTATACCTTCACTCTTCAACCTTACACCTCCCCTCGCCTACAGTGCCTGATTTCCAATTGCCCCCCCCACCCCCAAAACCCCCCCCCCCCCCCCAACCCCGCCTGGGACCCCCTGTACCTCCTTCCACCCCTCACTTCTTGTAGCACGATCGGCTAACTTTTGCCTTTCTTACTCTTAATGTACTCCTCCCTATTATTACCCTACCTTGTTCTTTCCCGAATCTACTTCAATTCTGATTTTCATCGTTTCCCTGCTCCGGGCCCCCTCTCCCTCTCTCCACATGTATTCCCCTCCTTGCCTTCCTATCCGTATGTATTTACTTCTTCTTCTTCATTCTAAACCTCACAACGCCGTCCGTCTCTCCCCGTCCCGTGTCTCTTCTCCCTTCCAATCGCACTCACTACTCGGGACACGCCCCCCTCGTCACACACCTTCTCCTACGTAGGAGAATGCATATGACCTGCCCCTTCCGGTCCGACACTCGCTGCAGACCCGGGAACTTCTACTCGAGCCCAGTCTCGCTACGGAGAACCAGCTGACCATTCAGGTACTGTGATCGCCCCTCTAACGTTCATCGGCCCCCCACTAACCCTCGGCCTTCTCCGCACTACCAGCACTTACCCCCCTTTCCCGCCCACAGATTACCCACCATTGACGTGAACAGTCTTGGCTCTCCGATTTCCAGCACGAAGGATTCCTTAATCGCGGCGAATCTTCTGCCGCTTTTCCCGTACCAGGACCTATCCAGTTCCTGGCTTAATTCCCAGGTAATTACTTTCCCACCCCATTAACGGTTACCGCGCTGGCCTGCTACAACTCATTACGCCGCTCACCGGCACACCAAACCCCCCCTAATTAATTTCTCCTGCCTCCAGGAATTCCACTGCTCAACTACCTAAGACTGGATTTCCGCTGTCCGGCCACACGGAATGAGTGCACTTAGACTTAACTCTCCACCATCCTCAATCTTGACGGTTCCTATAGTCCTATTCCGCTAATTCCAGGTAATTATTACCCTCCACTTCCTCCGGTCCCCTTGCGGCTCCTTGACACTTCATCCCCTTCATTCTCCCCCCATTGTTTCGCCAACAGATATTCCCTTGTGGCACAGGAGAACCTTTTAGCTCTTTCACCTGCTGTAACTCTCGCTCTCCAGCGGTATATCGCACAGTAAGTTCCTTTCCCTTTTCCCCTTCCCTCCACCCTTCCCAAGGCACTATCCCACTCCACCTTCACTTCCTCCCTCCGTTATCTCTTATACTCACACCCCAATTCTGGTATCATTCCTCCCCTTGCTGCTCCCTCACATTTTTTTCCTTCCACCCCAATCCTTCTCACCCTTCCTGCGTATATATCCCTAGCATGCACATTGCTCTCCCTCTCCAGTGCATCCTTACCCTGGAATGCTTCATTTTGATATTAGCCTTTCCTTTCTATTTTTAATAACCCTTTCCCTCCTCTCTTTTTTCTTCTACCCCCTTTTTTTTTTTTTTTTTTTTTTTTTTTTTTTTTTTTTTTTTTTTTTTTTTTTTTTTTCCCCCCCCTTCCTTCCCTACCTACCCAGGCATACTTTCCCAGGCATTTCATCAATCGGTTAGTCCTGAAGAGATCCCACCATACTTTGGGGATCGAAACGTCGTCGACTCACATCTCTAATCTCCTAATAATACATTGTAAATCTTATTTGAGTACGAGATGTTGTTCAATTGTGACTTTCAATAACCTTTATTTTCACAAACACAAAAAGTCACATTTTAAGTCACTTGCCTGCGGCTAGGAAATCGGCTGATTTCCTTTTACAACTCACGGGCTGCTCACTTATTTCACCACATGTATTTTGGTTCGTAGCAACTGTACTATATCTGAATCATTTTTTGAATAAAACATATAATCCAATTTTTGATTGGAAAATTGTGAGATTATACCTATCTTTAAATTGAATGGGACCTTGTTTCTTAAAAATAACTTCCTACCCTTGGTCCCTTCTGATCAATAGGGTTTCCTTGTTTCTATTTTTGCGTTAGCAAGGTGGTCACTCCCTGACCACAGGGGAGATTTTCTTCAGTCTTCTGTGCAGCAGAATGTCGAAGTTCCCGTCTTCTTCTTAGTTTCAAGTTGATTCCAGGATGTCTGAAGTCTTAGGACACAGCTCCTACCTTTAAGCGGATTCTAGGGGCCGGACTACCTGCTAGGTCCCTCCCTAAGGGTGGGACCAGGAAGGGGGGTGGTTACACCCCCAATCCTTTGTCCAGCTCGCCCCAGGCCCGGGACTGGTGTGCCCCAGGACCGGTTTGAACTGGCATATGCACCGAGGCTCCTTGTGAGCCACAGGCATGTCTGGTTTCTTTCAAGCCCTACCTGACCAATACACAAAATCCTGTCTGGGGTGGTGCACGCACCTCCCCTGGCAGGAAACCCTTTGTCCACACCTCCCAAGCTGGAAGGACTCCCAGCAGCAGGAGGGCAGACTTGTGTCTGTGGTGGCAGCATCCATTTTGTGGAGCTGAGGCTATGTCTGATTTTACCCGGGTTTCAGGTACTGTACATGTCGTGTCCCTCTAGAAGGGTGGAATGCTAACCCCGTCGCCAGAATTGGCGAGGGGTTAGTATTCCAATTCGTATGACACCTTACTCGACATGTTTTGATAAAGCCAAACCAAAGATAGCATTTAACCGCGAGGTTCATAATGCACTTAAGAGTATATGGTATGACGATATCTGGAAACAGTAGAAGGAAGTTGTTCCGACCACTGCAGACAGGCTCAGCTCATGCCAGAGCACCATCTCACATGGAACCAAGCACTCTGCCTTCAGGATTGTTAAGGCCTGCCATAGGAGTGACTTATAGGTTTCCAGGTGTCCCATTTAAGGTTAGGTATAGGTATACTACACCTAAGTAAGAGGTGATTACACCAACTTACCCCAGCTGAGTGATCAGCCAGTTGTGTCAGATTGTTAGGCCAAGCCTGGGGTGGCATAATACATGCTGCAGCCCTTGGCAGGCCTTGGGTACACCAATGCCCTGGGTACCTAGTGTACACTGGTACAGGGGCTGACAGGGTGATCCACTTCCAATTGGTTATGCACCTAGGGTGCATAGTTTTAATTTAGTAGAGAGAACAGCAGGCTGGGGGTCTGATTGGCAGGCCCACAGCCTCAATATGTCAAAAACCAGTGAAGCAAAAAGCAAAAATTTGGGGTGACCATAGGATAGCAGACCCTACTCTCCTACACAACCCCCCCCCAAACGCTGGGACATTAAACTAGCCTTGACCAGTCTCGTCTTCATGTCCTAAGTGGAAGTACCTGGAGAGACCATCTGCATTCCCATGGTCAGTACCTGGCCGGTGCTCCACTGTAAAGTCCATCCCCTGTAGGGAAATGGACCACCTAAGCAGTTTGGGGTTTTCACCCTTCATCTGATTTAGCCACAAGAGGGGCTTATGGTCGGTCTGAATCTTGAAGTGAGTGCCAAACAAGTATGGCCTCAGCTTCTTCAGGGCCCACACCACAGCAAAGGCCTCCCTCTCAATAGCTGACCAATTCTTCTCTCTGGGGGTCAACCTTCTGCTAATAAAAGCAATGGGTTGGTCTTGACCATCTACATTAAGTTGTGACACCACAGCTCCCACACCCAACTCAGAAGCATCTGTTTGGACAATAAACTCTTTGGAGTAGTCAGGACTTTTCAGGATAGGTGCAGAGCACATGGCCTTCTTCAGGTCATCAAATGCCTTTTGACAGCTTACTGTCCACTGAACCTTTTTGGGCATCTTCTTGGATGTCAGATCATTAAGAGGAGTCACAATGGACCCATAGTTCTTAACAAACTTCCTGTAGTACCCAGTCAAGCCCAACAAAGCTCGAACTTGAGTCTGGGTGGTTGGAGGGGACCAGTCCTTGATGGATTGTATCTTACTCTCCAGTGGTTGAACTTGGCCTCCACCTACAAGGTGGCCCAAATATACAACCTTACTCTGCCCTATCTGGCACTTAGTAGCCTTGATAGTGAGGCCTGCCCTCTGCAGGGCCTCAAGAGCCTTCTTCAGGTGGATCAGGTGATCCTCCCAGGTGGAGCTAAAGACAGCAATGTCATCAAGATATGCTGCACAAAAGTCATCCAACCCAGTAAGGACTTGGTTCACCAGCCTTTGGAAGGTGGCAGGTGCATTCTTCAGACCAAAGGGCATCACCACAAACTGATAATGCCCACCTGGGGTTGAGAATGCTGTTTTGGCCTTAGACTCCTCAGCTAACCTGATTTGCCAATAGCCAGCTGTTAAGTCAAATGTGCTCAAAAACTTTGCAGAAGCTAGTTTGTCTATGAGCTCATCTGCCCTTGGAATAGGGTGTGCATCTGTCCTGGTGACAGCATTGAGTCCTCTGTAATCCACACAGAACCTCATCTCTCTCTTGCCATCTTTGGTGTGAGGTTTGGGGACCAGAACCACTGGGCTAGCCCAGGGGCTCTCTGAGGGTTCAATGACACCTAATTCCAGCATTTTATGTACCTCAGCCTTTATACAGTCCCTGACGTGGTCAGGTTGTCTGTAAAGCTTGTTCTTTACAGGCAGACTGTCACCAGTGTCCACCACATGGGTACACCAGTCAGTTTGACTAGGTATCAAGGAAAACATATGTGAAAATGATTGTAGAACCTGTCTACATTCAGTCTGCTGATGGGCAGTGAGGTTGCCTCCAAGGGTCACTCCTTCCACTGAGCCATCTTCAGGGTTCTGAGACAACAGGTCTGGGAGAGGGTCACTCTCTTCCTCCTGTCCCTCATCTGTAGCCATGAGCAAGCCCATGTCTGCCCTGTCAACATATGCTTTAAGCCTGTTAACATGGAGTACCCGGTGGGGACTCCTGGGAGTTCCTAGGTCCACCAAGTAGGTGACCTCCCCCTTCTTTTCCAGGATTGTATGGGGTCCAGACCATTTGTCTTGGAGTGCTGCTGGGGCCACTGGCTCCAACACCCATACCCTCTGTCCTGGCTGATACTCAACCAAGACAGCCTTTTGGTCATGCCAAGCTTTCTGTAAGGCCTGGCTTGCCTCAAGGTTTTTGGATGCCTTCTCCATATACTCAGCCATCCTGGAGCGGAGACCAAGTACATAGTCCACTATGTCTAGCTTAGGCTTTTTGAGAGGTAACTCCCATCCTTCCTTCACCAAACACAGTGGGCCTCTCACAGGGTGCCCAAACAACAATTCAAAGGGGCTGTAGCCAACTCCTTTTTGTGGGACCTCTCTGTAAGCAAACAGAAGGCAGGGTAGAAGGATGTCCCATCTTCGCCTGAGCTTTTCAGGTAATCCTTTGATCATACCCTTTAGGGTCTTGTTGAATCTCTCAACAAGCCCATTGCATTGTGGGTGATAAGGGGTGGTGAACTTGTAGTTGACACCACATTCCTTCCACATAGCTGTCAAGTATCCTGACATAAAGTTGGTACCTCTGTCAGATACTACCTCCTTAGGAAACCCCACTCTGGAGAATACTCCCAGCAGGGCCCTGGCCACAACAGGTGCTGTAGTGGTCCTAAGGGGAATTGCCTCTGGATACCTGGTGGCATGATCCACTACCACCAGTATAAATCTGTGCCCAGATGCAGTGGGAGGATCCATGGGACCCACTATGTCTATTCCCACTCTTTCAAAGGGGACCCCCACCACAGGTAGTGGTATTAGGGGGGCCTTTGTTGTGCCACCTGATTTGCCACTGGCTTGGCAGGTGACACAGGAGCGACAAAACTCCTTTGTATCTTCATTCATATGAGGCCAGTGAAAGTGAGGGACAAGCCTGTCCCAGGTCTTGTTCTGGCCTAAGTGTCCTGCTAAAGGAATGTCATGGGCCAAGGTAAGAAGGAAGCCCCTAAATTGCAGAGGTATGACCAACCTCCTGGTTGCACCAGGCTTGGGGTCTCTAGCCTCTGAATAAAGGAGCCCTTCATCCCAATACACTTTATGGGTACCTTGAGCATTCCCAGCAGCCTCAGCAGCAGCCAGCTGTCTGAGGGGTTCAAGAGAGGGACAGGATAACTGAGCCTGCCTCAAGTCAGCCCTTGAAGGTCCCCCTGTCCCCAGAAACTCCACCTGATCAGGTTCAAGCTCTTCAGGGACAGTTCCTTCAGGGTCCTCTAGATCAGCTTCCTGGGAAGGCTGATCATCACTCTGAGGCAGGGGGGAAGGCACAGCCTTGACCCTCCTGTTCTTCTTCTTGGTAGGTGCTTGGTCCATTGTTCCAGGATCCAAGACCTGAGGTTCAGTGAGGCACTTTTTGGCCTGTGACCTGGTCACAGCAAGGACATGTGATGATATACCTAACATCTCTGCATGAGTCCTGTACTCCACTTCTGACCATAGAGAACTCTCTAGGTCATTGCCCAACAAACATTCTACTGGGAGGTCTGCACTAACCACAACCCTTTTGAGGCCAGTTACCCCTCCCCATGAGAAGTTAACAACTGCCACACTATGTGAAGTAGTGGCATTGCTGGCATTGGTCACCAGGTAGTTCTCACCTGGTATGTACTGTCCAGGGTCCACAAAGCCTGGTGTCACCATAGTGACACTGGCACATGTGTCCCTGTAGGCTTGAGCCACTTTGTCATTAATTAAAGGAGTCTGTCTGTACTTGCCCAGGTTACTGGGGCTCACAGTCAGGGACAAATCAATGTCCCCATCACAGATCAAGACTGCCTGTGTCAGGGTTCTGTCTAAGTCAGAATCTCCTTCAGTTCCCATAGTGATTCCCACTACACCCTTTGTCTGGGGACCAACACTGCTAACAGTAGTACTGGGAGCAGGTGCCTTAGGGGCAACAGTGTTGGGGGCTCCACCCTTCTTACAATCACTGGTCCGGTGAGTTGTATTCTTGCAATGATTGCACCAGGGTTTCTTTTGACCTTCTTTCTTCTTTCCCTTAGTTTGTTGTTGGGACCCACCCTCCTTAGCAGTAGTTTGGGGCCCTGTTGAAGACTTCTGGTCTTTAGGTTTCTGATCTCCACCCTTTTGGTCTGTTTTCTTCTGATCACCCCCTTGGCCCTGGTTCTGGTTCTTTTGCTTAACCCTGGTTCTGACCCATTTGTCTGCCTTCTTTCCCAATTCTTGGGGAGAGGTCAGATCAGAGTCAACCAAGTGTTGATGCAGTTGCTGGCTTTGACAGTTATTTAAAATCTGTTCTCTCATCATCAAATTATACAATCCTGTAAAATCAGATACCTTACTTCCCAGCAACCAACCCTCCAAAGCCTTAGTGGCACATTCAACATATTCAGACCAGTCCTGAGTCTGTGTCTTTTGGGTGTCTCTGAACATTAACCTGTACTGTTCAGTGGTTAAGCCTAACCCATCTACCAGAACACTCTTCAGGACTCTGTAGTTTCTGACATCCTCTTCTCTAACAGTGATGAGTCTGTCTCTGCCTCTTCCTTCAAAGGAGAGCCAGAGGATTGCTGCCCACTGGTCTTCAGGAACCTGCTGTACTTTGCAGGCTCTCTCAAGAGCAGTTATCCATTTGTGGATGTCATCCCCACTTTTGTAGGGGGGCACAACCTTAGACAGGTTCCTATTGTCAAAGACCCTATCTTTGTCCTTAGGGACAATGCTGCCACCAGTGGGTATAGACCCACTCTCTCTAGGTTGCCTAGCCTTGTTCAGTTTTTCTTCCATCAGGGCTACTTCTAGCTCCTGCTTCCTGATCCTCAGCTGGGCTTCCTGCATTCTGGCCTCATGTTCCCTCCTCTGAGGGGTGGTCATCCTTTTCCTGGAGTGACCTTGAGAGCCTCTAGAGCCATGAGAAGCATTGGAGTCACCTGAGCGATTCCTTTGCCTCCCAAGCCCTGTGTTAAGTCCACTGGGGAGATCCAATGGGGTGAACCCATTGTCAGTCCCCAATAGCCTTAGTTTAGCTGGGCCAAGTATAATACTTGGCACTGGGCTAGTTCTCCCTTCATCATCACTACTTTCTGTATCCTCACCACTTTCCTCCCCTGTAGTATGGTTCTCATCTAAGGGATGGCTATTGGAACTGGGTACCTCTGTAGTATCTTCAGAAGGGGGGCCTCCTGTTCCTGACCCTAAGGGGGCTAACTGGGAAGCTTTCTTGAGTGCTCTCTGATTCTCATCATTCTGTAAGAGCTCTCTGAGCTCAGCAGAGTTTGGGTTCTTGGGCTGTTTAAGGCCTCTAAGAGTTGCCAAATGCCTGAGCTCATTCTGATTAAGGGTAGCAAAGCTGGATGTTGCCCTCTGGGGGTCACTCTCAACAGAGATGGGTACAGTGGACCCCTCTGCCCCGGCCATTGCTCTTAAGTGTGGGTGGATGTGTTGCAATCTACCTACACTTGTGTTTACCTACTAAACCTATCAAGTAGTTGTAGTCAGGGTGTGCTACTCCCTTTGCTCTACAACAACTAAGTTCAGTAGAACTTATGTATATCTAATCTTGTTTTATATGTACCTACAGGTACCTATGTGATCTTTCAATTGGTAACCAAGAGATTACAATGGTAAAACACAGCAAGCTCAAATCCCACCGCTGCTCACCAATGTGAGAAGTTGGCCTGGTATATGATGCTCACTAGTTAAAGTGATCACCTTGTACCATGCCAAGCAACCCTTATGGTGTGGTTGTAAGTCAACCTTTTCGGACTAGCTGCCCTAGTGGTAGCGTAGGCTAAGCAGTCTTTGAGGCTAAACTCGTGAAGCGTGTTAAGCCAGCTGTTTTACCAAATGTAACCCCCTTTTATACCAATGAAAGGACACCACACAGATATATATTCAAAATATATATGTATTTATTTCTCAAAGTAACCCCTATTCTCTTTATGAGCACAGGAGCACAAATCGTCAAACAAGATTATCACAGAATACACAGAAGTTGCACGTTATATGGATAGGCCCTGGTGGCCACTCAAACCATATACTAAAATAGTGGTATAAGTACCACGAACAGAAAAGGGAAAAGGCCTAGGGCCTCTAGAATCGCTGGGCCTACAAGGAGCTAACGTCAGTTAGTGACCAGGAGGTCCACGGGTGGCGTGTGCAGAGCAAATAGTCACACGCGTGCTCCCATAGGTTTCAATGGGTGCGTAAAAAGTACAAAGTTACTGCAAAGAGGATCTTCCGGATGGACTAGGAACTCAAGATTTGGAACACAGGCACTAGAGATGTAATACTACACTTGGGCACAGGTGTGCCAGCTTTACCTCACCCACAGGAAGCGGGTGCATAGGCCTCGAAGTGCGTCGGGTTTCTTCTATCTGTTCCGTGGAGCTTGAAGACAAAGATGCTGCAGGCGGTCGGTCCGGGAGAGATGCAGTGGATCCAAGAGTGGATCGGAGATGTTGAAGACCTGTAAGCAGAGGGGACAGTGTTCACAGTCACTAGCCAGTGACCAGCGTGGCACCAGGTGGGTACCAGGCGATGTCGGGTGCAAACAGGTGATGAGGGGTAGCTTGTCTCCGCAGCCACGTGGTCCCTGAAGGTCGACGACGTCCAGGAGTCGGCTCACGAGCTGTCCCACGCAGGCTCTCGCTGTCGGCGGTGTCGGTGACTCGATCGAAGCAAACAAGCCTTGGCAAAAGCAATTGTAGGAGGATTCGGAAATCAGCTGTTGGTTCTGACCAGCAAGGT
This sequence comes from Triturus cristatus, assembly GCF_964204655.1. NCBI lineage: Eukaryota > Metazoa > Chordata > Amphibia > Caudata > Salamandridae > Triturus > Triturus cristatus. Next base: position 55,980 of record NW_028187635.1, on the reverse strand, counting down.
CAGAGGGATTGCTCCTTTGGAGGAGAGCAAGGGCCAGTCTGGAGCAACCAGACCAGCAGTGTATTTCGTAGAGTTCGTCGCCAAGATGGCCACTAGCCAGCGGGCCAGCAACCGGTTAGGCGCGTCGAGTGGCAAAATGCAGAAGGGCCCCACGCAGATCGTGGAGATGCTGGAGGGCTCACCTTTGGTGCAGATGCTGCTCGGGGGTTGGGCTTCTCAGATCCCAAAGCACAACTTGGAGGGAGCCTCGGTTGTTGCACTTGTCAGCTTGTCGTAGTCGTTCCAAGATGGCTGGCTCCACGTGTCTCGGTGCCTCCACGGGTCTCCTCTTTTCAGGGACTGTGGATCGGGCGGTGAGAGGTCTGGAGGTCCAGGTCTTGTCAGTCTCTGGGCTCGGGCTCCGGCGGGAGGCGGCGGCAAAGCAGACGGTGATTCGCTGGATGGTGCTTGCGTTAGCAAGGTGGTCACTCCCTGACCACAGGGGAGATTTTCTTCAGTCTTCTGTGCAGCAGAATGTCGAAGTTCCCGTCTTCTTCTTAGTTTCAAGTTGATTCCAGGATGTCTGAAGTCTTAGGACACAGCTCCTACCTTTAAGCGGATTCTAGGGGCCGGACTACCTGCTAGGTCCCTCCCTAAGGGTGGGACCAGGAAGGGGGGTGGTTACACCCCCAATCCTTTGTCCAGCTCGCCCCAGGCCCGGGACTGGTGTGCCCCAGGACCGGTTTGAACTGGCATATGCACCGAGGCTCCTTGTGAGCCACAGGCATGTCTGGTTTCTTTCAAGCCCTACCTGACCAATACACAAAATCCTGTCTGGGGTGGTGCACGCACCTCCCCTGGCAGGAAACCCTTTGTCCACACCTCCCAAGCTGGAAGGACTCCCAGCAGCAGGAGGGCAGACTTGTGTCTGTGGTGGCAGCATCCATTTTGTGGAGCTGAGGCTATGTCTGATTTTACCCGGGTTTCAGGTACTGTACATGTCGTGTCCCTCTAGAAGGGTGGAATGCTAACCCCGTCGCCAGAATTGGCGAGGGGTTAGTATTCCAATTCGTATGACACCTTACTCGACATGTTTTGATAAAGCCAAACCAAAGATAGCATTTAACCGCGAGGTTCATAATGCACTTAAGAGTATATGGTATGACGATATCTGGAAACAGTAGAAGGAAGTTGTTCCGACCACTGCAGACAGGCTCAGCTCATGCCAGAGCACCATCTCACATGGAACCAAGCACTCTGCCTTCAGGATTGTTAAGGCCTGCCATAGGAGTGACTTATAGGTTTCCAGGTGTCCCATTTAAGGTTAGGTATAGGTATACTACACCTAAGTAAGAGGTGATTACACCAACTTACCCCAGCTGAGTGATCAGCCAGTTGTGTCAGATTGTTAGGCCAAGCCTGGGGTGGCATAATACATGCTGCAGCCCTTGGCAGGCCTTGGGTACACCAATGCCCTGGGTACCTAGTGTACACTGGTACAGGGGCTGACAGGGTGATCCACTTCCAATTGGTTATGCACCTAGGGTGCATAGTTTTAATTTAGTAGAGAGAACAGCAGGCTGGGGGTCTGATTGGCAGGCCCACAGCCTCAATATGTCAAAAACCAGTGAAGCAAAAAGCAAAAATTTGGGGTGACCATAGGATAGCAGACCCTACTCTCCTACACACACACACACACACAAACACACAAATGCAACCAAATATAACCACACACACACACAACCACAACCACACATACAACCATACACAACCACATATACAACCAGACAACCACACACAACCACACACACAAACACAACCGCACCCACAACTGCACCCACAACATCACACACACAACCCCATACACACACTGCCACACACACACAACCCCACACAACCACACACAACCCCACACACACAACCACACACACACAATCACAACCACATGCACAACCACAAACACACAACCACACATAACCACACACACATACAACCACACACACACACACACAAACACACAACCACACACCCACACCACCACAACAACACACACACACAACCACACACACAAACACAACCAAACACACACACAACCACATATACAACCACACACAATCACACAGACAATCACAACAACACACACAACCACACACACAACCACAACTACACTCCCACACACACAACCACACCCATACATACAACCACACACAACCAGGCATACAACCATACACAAAACCACACACACACAACCAAACCCACACACAACCACAACCACACACACCCAACCACACACAACACCTACACAACCACACACACACAACTACACCCAACCACACACACCCACAACCACACACACACAACCCCACACACACAGCCACACACACAGCCACACTCAACCACACACTACCACACCCTACCACACCCACACAACCACACCCACACAACCACATATATAACCACACACACTGAACCACACACACCGAACCACACAACCACACACACAACCACACACACAACCACACACACAACCACATCCCCACACAAGCACACACCCACAACCACACACACAACCACAACCACACACACACAACCACACACACACACACACAACCAGGCACACAACCACAACCACACACTACCACACAGACAACCACACCCACACATACAACCAAACACACCCACAACCACACACACAACCCCACATACACAACCACACACATACAACCACACACAAACACAACCCCACACACAAACCCACACACAACCCCACACGCACACACAAGCCCCCCCACACACACACAACCCCACACACACAACCACACACACACAACCACACACACCCCCCACACACAAGCACAACCACACACACACAACCACACACACACAACCACACACCCATACCACCACACACCCATACAACCACACACATACAACCACAACCACGCACACAACCACACACACACAATTACACCTACACAACTATACACACAACCACACCCACACACAACCACACACACACCCACAACCACACACACAAACACACAAATGCAACCAAATATAACCACACACACACACAACCACAACCACACATACAACCATACACAACCACATATACAACTAGACAACCACACACAACCACACACACAAACACAACTGCACCCACAACATCACACACACAACCCCACACACACACTGCCACACACACACAACCCCACACAACCACATACAACCCCACACACACAACCACACACACACAACCACAACCACACGCACAACCACAAACACACAACCACACATAACCACACACACATACAACCACACACACACACACAAACACACAACCACACACCCACACCACCACAACAACAGACACACACAACCACACACACAAACACAACCAAACACACACACAACCACACATACAACCACACACAACCACACAGACAATCACAACAACACACACAACCACACACACAACCACAACTACACCCCCAAACACACAACCACACCCATACATACAACCACACACACCCACAACCACACACAACCAGGCATACAACCGTACACAAAACCACACACACACACAACCAAACCCACACACAACCACACACACCCAACCACACACAACACCTACACAACCACACACACACAACTACACCCAACCACACACACCCACAACCACACACACACACAACCCCACACACACAGCCACACACACAGCCACACTCAACCAAACACTACCACACCCTACCACACCCACACAACCACACCCACACAACCACATATATAACCACACACACTGAACCACACACACCCAACCACACAACCACACACACAACCACACACACAACCACATCCCCACACAAGCACACACCCACAACCACACACACAACCACAACCACACACACACAACCACACACACACACACACAACCAGGCAAACAACCACAACCACACACAACCACATACACACAACCACACACACACAACCACAACCACATACACAACCACACATACAACCACACACACACACAACCGCACACACAACCACACACACAGCCACACACACAACCCTAGACACACACAACCACACACCCGACAACCAACCACACACACACAACCACAACCAACCACACAACTGCACATACAACCAGATACACACAACCACACACACAATATACATCCACACATAGCCACATACACAGCCACACACACAACCACACACACCACACTCGCAACCACACACACAACCACACACACACAACCACACACCCACAACCACACACACAACCACACACACAGAACCACAACCACACACCCACACCACCACACAACCACACACATACAACCACAACCACGCACACAACCACACACACAACCACACACACAGCCACACACACAGCCACACACACAACCACACACAACCACACAAGCAACCACACCCACAACCACCCACAACCACACACAACCAGAACCACACACACACAACCACACACACAACCAAACACACACAACCACAACCACACACACAACCACAACCACACACAACCACAAACAAACCACTACCACACACAACCACAAAACCACACACACAACCACAAAACCACACACACACCACACACAAAACCACACACATACAACCACAACCACACACACAACCATGCACACAACCACACACACAACCACAACCACATACAACCACACACACAACCATAACCACACACACAACCACAACCACACACATAACCACAACTACACCCATACCCACACAACCACACCCACACACACAACCACACCCACACACAACCACACACACAACCACGCACACACCCACAACCACACATACAACCACACACACAGACAACCACACACAACCACACACAAACAACTACAACCACATATACAATCAAACACACCACACACAACACGACCACACACAACCACACATCCACACACAACCACAACTGCACCCATAACCACACCCACAACTACACACACACAACCACACACACAACCCCCCACACACAACCCCCCACACACACAACCCCCCACACACAACCACACACAACCCCCTCCACACACAACCCCCCCACACACAACCCCCCCCACACACAATCACACACACACACAACCACAACCACACACACACAACCACAACCACACAGACAACCACAACCACACAGATAACCACAACTACAGACAACCACACAGACAACCACACCCACACCCACACAACCACATCCACACAACCACACACACAACCACACACAACCACACAAATACACAACCACAAACACACAAACACACAACCACACACAACCATACATACCCACAACCGCACACACAACCACACATACAACCACAACCCCACACAACCACACATATAACCACACATACAACCACACACACAACCACACACATACAATCACACATACAACCACACAAACCACACACAACCACATATCCACACACGCAACCACACCCACCCCACAACTGCACATACAACTCTACACACATAACCCCACATACACACACAATCCCACACACAACCCCACACACACACAACCCCCCCACACACACACACAACCACACACAAAACCACACATACACAACCAAACCCACAAACACAACCACACATACAACCACACACACACCCAACCACACATAACACCTACACAAACACACACACACAACACACACAACCCCACACACATAACCTCACACACAACCATACCCAACCACACACACCCACAACCATACCCAACCACACACACCCACAACCACACACAATCCCACACACACAGCCACTCCCAACCACACCCAACAACACCCACACAACCACACACACAACCACACATATAACCACACACACTGAACCACACACACCCATCCACACAACCACACACAACCACAACCACACACACACAACCACAACTAATCACAACCACACCCACACAACCACACACACAACCATACCCACAACCAGGCTCACAACCACACAGACACAACCACACACACACAACCACAAACACACCCACATAACCACATACATACAACCACAACCACGCACACAACCACGCACACAACCACACACAGCCACACACACAGCCACACACACAGCCACACACACAACCACACATGCAACCACACACAACCAGTACCACACACACACAACCACACACACACAACCAAACACACACAACCACAACCACACACACAACCACAAAACCACACACACACCACACACAAAACCACACACATACAACCATAACCACACATACAACCACATACACAGCCACACACATAGCCACACTCACAGCCACACACACAACCACACACACAACCACAACCACACACAACCACACACACAACCACAACCACACACACAACCACAACCACACAACCACACCCACACACAACCACCCACACAACCACACACACAACCACACACACGCCCACAACCACACATACAACCACACACACAGACAACCACAACCACACACACACACAACCACACACACACAACTACAACCACATATACAACCAAACACACCACACACAACACAACCACACACACACACAACCACACACACAACCACACACAACCACACGCAACCACACATCCACACACAACCACAACTGCACCCACAACCACACCCACAACTGCACACACAACCACACACACACAACCACACACACAACCATACACACACAACCCCCCACACATACAACCCCAAACACAACCCCCCACACACAACCACACACACACACAACCCCCCCCCCACACAACCCCACACACAACCCCCCCACACAACCACACACACACACATAACCACACACAAACAACCACAACCACACACACACAACTACACACACAACCACACAGACAACCACAACCACACAGATAACCACAACCACAGACAACCACACAGACAACCACAACCACACCCACACAACCACATCCACACAACCACACATACAACCACACACACACAACCACACAAATACACAACCACAACCACACAACCACAAACACACAACCACAAACACACAACCATACCCACCCACAACTGCACCCACACACAACCACACATACAACCACAACCCCACACAACCACACATACAACCACACACACAACCACACATACAACCACACACACAACCACACACACACAACCACACACAACCACACACATAAAACCACACACAACCACACACACACAACCACACACACACAACCACACATAACCACACATCCACACCCACAACTGCACACACACAACTCTACACGCATAACCTCACACACACACACAATCCCACATACAACCACACACAACCCCACACTCAACCCCCCCACACACACACACCCCCACACACATAAAACCCCACACACAACCACTACCAAAACCACACACAACCACACACACACACAACCAAACAAACACAACCACACATACAACCACACACACACCCAACCACACACAACACCTACATAACCACACACACAAAACACACACAACCCCACACACACAACCTTACACACAACCATACCCAACCACACACACCCACAACCACACACACACGACCCCACACACACACAGCCACACACACAGCCACTCCCAACCACACCCAACCACACAACAACACACACACAAACACACATATAACCACACACACTGAACCACACACACCCAACCACACAACCACACACAACCACACACACACAACCACACACACAACCACAACCAAAAAACCACACACACACAACCACACCCACAACCAGGCACACAACCACACAGACACAACCACACACACACAACCATAAACACACAACCACACACACAACCACACATACAACCACAACCACACACACAACCCCAGACACACACAACCACACACAACCACTACCACACACACAACCACACCCACACAACCACATCCATACAACCATACCCACACAACCACACACACAGCCACACACACACAACCACACCCACACCCACAACCACGTACACACACAACCACACACAACCACACACACAACCACACATACAATCCAAACAACCACACAAAAAGCCACACACACAACCACACACAACCACACATCCACACACAACCACAACTGCACCTCAACCACACCCATAACCGCACACACACAACCCCACACACACAACCCCATGCACACACAACCACACACACACCCACAACCACAACCACACACACAACCAGACAACCACACAGACAACCACAACCATAGACAACCACAACCACACAGACAACCAAAACCACACCCACACACACAACCACACCCACACAACCACACACACACCCAACCCAACACACACAACCCCACACACACAACCACACACAGCCACACCCAACCACCCACAACCACACCCACACACACAGCCACACACACAACCACACATATAACCATACATATAACCACACACAACCACACACAACCACACACAACCACACACACACAACCAACCACAACCACAAACACACACAACCACACACACAACCACACACACAACCACAACCACACACACAACCACACAACTGCACACACAACCACACAACTGCAACCACACACACAACTACACACCCAACCACACACACCACACACACAACCACACACAACAACACCCGCAACCACACACACAACCACACACAACCACAACCCCACAAGCACACAACCACACACACATACAACCACACCCACCCACACAAGCACACCCCCACAACCACACATACAACCACACACAACCACACACAACCAGGCACACAACCACACACAAAACCACACACACACAACCAAATCCACACACACAACCACACACACACCCAACCACACACAACACCTACACAACCACACACACACACAATACACACACAACCCCACAAACACAACCTCACACACAACCATACCCAACCACACACAATCCCACACACACACAGCCACACCCAACCACACCCAAGCAGCACCAACACAACCACACACACACAACCACAACTACATGCACACAACCACAAACACACAACCACAAACACACAACCACACCCACACCCACACAACCACACACACAACCACACATATAACCACAACCACACACACATACACATACAACCACACACACAATCACACACAACCACACACACAAACCCAGACACACACAACCACAACCACACACACAACCACAACCACACCCACACAACCACACCCATACAACCACACCCACACAACCATACACACAGCCACACACACACAACCATACCAACACACAAAACCATACACACCCATAACCACACACAAAACCACGCACACACACAACCACACAACCACACACAACCACACACACAACCACACACACATACAACCACACACAACCACACACACAACCACACACACAGCCACACACACAACCACACATAACCATAACTGCACCCACAACCGCACCCATAACAGCACACACACAACCCCACATACACACAACCACACCCACACACCCACACCCATACCCACACACCCACAACCACACACACAACCAGACAACCACACAGACAACCACAACCACAGACAACCATAACCACACAGACAACCACAACCACACCCACACACACAACCACACCCACACAACCACACCCACACCCAACCCCACACACACACAACCCCACACACACACAACCGCACACACAAAACCCCACACAGCCACACCCAACCACCCACAACCACACCCACAACTACACACACAGCCAAACACACAACCACACATACAACCACACATACAACCACACACACAACCACACACAACCACACACACAGAACCAACCACAACCACAACCACACACAACCACACACACAACCACACACACAATCACAACCACACACAACTGCACACACAACCATACAACCGCAACCACACACACAACCACACACACAACCATACACAACCACACACAACAATACCCGCAACCACACACACAACCACACACAACCACAACCACACACACAACCACAACCCCACAAGCACACAACACACACATACAACCACACACACCCACACAAGCACACACCCACAACCACACACAACCAGGCACACAACCACACACAAAACCAGACACACACACATGTTGGACCCGGCCTCGTGGCGTGGTCCTGAACCCTCCTACCCGACCAGACGGGGGCAGCCCCCACCCTTCGGGGTCCCCCTGGATTGTACCCCGCTACCCGCACCAGCCTTCGCGACGCGGCCTGCTCCGGCCTCAGTCCCAGCGAAGCCCCGACATCGAGGCACCAAGATCCGACCAAGGGGGGTCGAGTGGCCACTCCACAGCTCCCGGAGGAGGAGAGTTTCGATGGGGCCTCCAGCCGTCCCCCGACGCCTGGCTCCGATCACCCTCCGGCCCCCCTAGGCACTGGCTCCCCCCCCGCTGGGTGTCTGGACTCTCTCATCCCAGCCCCTCCGACTCCCCCCAGGCGCGAGGGTCCGGACATCAAAGGGCTCCAGCCCTATATCTGGGGCAGCCCAAAACCAGGACAGCAGTTGTATCCTGGAGTCAAGAGCCCTGCTGATCGGATCGCGGCTGACCCTACGAAGAGAGACTCATTGCCTGGAACTTGGAACTCGAGCCCTGCTGACTGCGTCGCGGCTCCCCCTTTCTGAGAAGAAGACCCTCAAGGAACATCAGAGCCCTGCTGACCTAGTCGCGGCTCGACCTCGCTGAGCTGAACCATCGGAGCCCTGCTGACCTCGGCGCGGCTCGACCTCGCTGAGCTAAACCATCAGAGCCCTGCTGACCTTGTCGCGGCTCGACCTCGCAGAAGTAACCATCCGAGCCTGCGGACGACGTCCCGGCTCCCGGAACCCCCTTCAGCTCGAAGATTGAGAGCTGGGCGCAGGGTGCTCCCGTACCAGGCCGGTACTGAGACTGTCCCGCTACCCCGTCCCTGAAAGACCCTGAGACTCTTGTGGATCCCTCGATCCGCCTGTAAATATTGCCACAGAAACCTGCCTTTAATACCGATAAAGACTTGTGAGAATTGATAACCTTGTTGTGTCCCTTTGTGGTGGTGGGGTTGCTTGGCTGGTACGATCATAGGAGAAGGACCTCGCCCCGGAGGCTTCTCAGCGGCGCTCGGCTACTTTCCTATGGAACGGTGGCTCTCGGGGTGGCCTGTCCGACACCATCTGACTCCCCGGAGAGCGGCCTTCTAACAACACACCACCAAATCCACACACACAACCACAACCACACACACAACCACACATACAACCACACATTCAACCACACACACAACCGCACACACAGAACCAACCACAACCACACACAACCACACACACAATCAAAACCACACACAACCACACAACTGCACACACAACCACACAACCGCAACCACACAACCGCAACCACACACACAACCACACACACCCAACCACACACAACCACAACCATACACAACCATACCCGCAACCACACACACAACTACAACCACACACACAACCACAACCCCACAAGCACACAACACACACATACAACCACACACACCCACACAAGCACACACCCACAACCACACATACAACCACACACACCCACAACCACACACAACCAGGCACACAACCACACAAAAAAACACACACACACAACCAAATCCACAAACACAACCACAACCACACACACAACCACACATACAACCACACACACCCAACAACACACAACACCTACACAACCACACACACACAACCACACACAACCACACACACCCACAACCACACAACCCCACACACAACCCCACACACACACACAGCCACACACACAGCCATACCCAACCACATACAACCACACCCACACCACACCCACACAACCACACATATAACCACACACACAACCACACACACTCATCCACACACACCCAAACACACACACCCAACCACAAAACCACACACAACCACACAAATAGCCACACCCACAACCACACACATAGCCACACCCACAACTACACGCACAACCACAACCACGTACACACAACCACACACACACAACCACAACCAATTACAACCACACCCACACACACACAACCACACACACTCATCCACACACACCCAAACACACACACCCAACCACAAAACCACACACAACCACACACATAGCCACACCCACAACCACACACACAGCCACACCCACAACCACAACCACGCACACACAACCACACACACAAACAACCACAACCAATTACAACCACACCCACACACACACAACCACACAACCACACCCACATAACCACATGCACAACCAGGCACACAACCACACACACAACCACACACACACATCCACAACCACACACACAACTACACATACACCCACAACCACACACACACAACCACATATACACAACCACACACACAACCACACACACAACCCCAGACACACACAACCACACAAATAGCCACACCCGCAACCACACACATAGCCACACCCACAACTGCACGCACAACCACAACCACGCACACACAACCACAACCAATTACAACCACACCCACACACACACAACCACACACACTCATCCACACACACCCAAACACACACACCCAACCACAAAACCACACACAACCACACATATAGCCACACCCACAACCACACACACAGCCACACCCACAACCACGCACACACAACCACACACACAAACAACCACAACCAATTACAACCACACCCACATACACACAACCACACAACCACACCCACATAACCACAACCACGCACACACAACCACACACACAAACAACCACAACCAATTACAACCACACCCACACACACACAACCACACAACCACACCCACATAACCACATGCACAACCAGGCACACAACCACACACACAACCACACACACACAACCACAACCACACACACAACTACACATACACCCACAACCACACACACACAACCACATATACACAACCACACACACAACCACACACACAACCCCAGACACACACAACCACACACATAACAACAACCAACCACACACACAACCACAACCAACCACACACACCACAACCAACCACACACACACAACCAACCACACAACCACACACACACCCCACACCCGCAACCACATACACAACCACAACCACACACACACAACCACACCCCCACACACACAACCACACCACCACACACATACAACCACACACACAACCACGCACACAACCACACACACAGCCACACGCACAGCCACACACACATCCACACACACAACCACACACACAACCACACACACAACCACAACCACACACACACCACACCCACAACCACAACCAGACCCACACACAACCACACCCCCACACAAGCACACACCCACACACACAACCACCACCACACACCCACACAACCACACACATACAACCACAACCACGCACACAACCACACACACAACCACGCACACAACCACACACACAGCCACACACACAGCCACACACACAACCACACCCACAACCACACACAACCAGAACCACACACAACCAGAACCACACATACACAACCACACACACAACCACACACAAACCACTACCACACACACACAACCACAAAACCACACACACACAAAACCATACACACACAACCACACACACACAACCACACACAACCACAACCACACATAAACCACTACCACACACACACACAAAACCACACACATACAACCACAACCACACACACAACCACGCACACAATCACATACACAGCCACACACACAACCACACACACAACCACCACAAATACACACAACCACACATACAACCACACAACCACACACACACCCACAACCACACACACAACCATGCACACAAACACACAACCACATACAACCACACACACACACACACACAACCACACACAACCACACACAGCCACACATACAACCACACACAACCACAATCACAACCACACACAACCGCACCCACAACCACACACACACAACCATACACACACAACCCCACACACACAACCCCAAACACACACATAACCCCACACATACACCCACACACACAGCCCCACACACACACAACCACACACACAACCACACACACACGACAACCACAGGCAACCACAACCATAGACAACCACAACGGCAGACAACCACAACCACACCCACAAAACCACACCCAACCACACACAACCACAAAAACACACAAACACACAACCCCACACACACAACCCCACACACAACCACAAACACACAACCACACATAACCACACACACATACAAACACACAACCACACATAACCACACACCCATACCACCACAACTGCACACATACACACACAACCAAACACACAATCACAACCACACACACAACCACAACCACACATAACCACACACACATACAAACAACCACACACACACAACCACACAAACACACAACCACACACACAACCACACACACATACAACCAGACACACACACAACCAGGCACACGGCCACACACAAAACCACACACACATACAACCAAACCCACGCACACAACCACAACCACACACACAACCACACATACAACTACACACCCCCAACCACACACAACACCAATACAACCACACACACACAACCTCACACACACAACCACACCCAACCACACACACCCACAACCACACACAACCACACCCATACAACCATACACACACAACCACATATATAACCACACACACTGAACCACACACACCCAACCACACATACAACCACAACCACACACACACAACCAAACACACACAACCACAACCAATCACAACCACACACACACAACCGCACACACACAACCACACACACATCCAGGCACACAACCATAACCACACACACAACCATAACCACACACACAACCACACACACAGACACAACCACAACCACACACATAACCACACACACAGACACACACACACACACAACCACACACACAACCGCACACACAGAACCAACCACAACCACACACAACCACACACACAACCACACACACAATCACAACCACACACAACCACACAACTGCACACACAACCATACAACTGCAACCACACACACAACCACACACAACCACACACAACCATACCCACAACCACACACACAACCACACACAACCACAACCACACACACAACCACAACCCCACAAGCACACAACACACACATACAACCACACACAACCAGGCACACAACCACACACAAAACCACACACATACACATGTTGGACCCGGCCTCGTGGCGTGGTCCCAAACCCTCCTACCCGACCACACCCTTCGGGGTCCCCCTGGATTGTACCCCGCTACCCGCACCAGCCTTCGCGACGCGGCCTGCTCCGGCCTCAGTCCCAGCGAAGCCCCGACATCGAGGCACCAAGATCCGACCAAGGGGGGTCGAGTGGCCACTCCACAGCTCCCGGAGGAGGAGAGTTTCGATGGGGCCTCCAGCCGTCCCCCGACGCCTGGCTCCGATCACCCTCCGGCCCCCCTAGGCACTGGCTCCCCCCCGCTGGGTGTCTGGACTCTCTCATCCCGGCCCCTCTGACTCCCCCCAGGCGCGAGGGTCCAGACATCAAAGGGCTCCATCCCTATATCTGGGGCAGCCCAAAACCAGGACAGCAGTTGTATCCTGGAGTCAAGAGCCCTGCTGATCGGATCGCGGCTGACCCTACGAAGAGAGACTCATTGCCTGGAACTTGGAACTCGAGCCCTGCTGACTGCGTCGCAGCTCCCCCTTTCTGAGAAGAAGACCCTCACGGAACATTGGAGCCCTGCTGACCTAGTCGCGGCTCGACCTCGCTGAGCTAAACCATCAGAGCCCTGCTGACCTTGTCGCGGCTCGACCTCGCAGAAGTAACCATCCGAGCCTGCGGACGACGTCCCGGCTCCCGGAACCCCCCCCAGCTCGAAGATTGAGAGCTGGGCGCAGGGTGCTCCCGTACCAGGCCGGTACTGAGACTGTCCCGCTACCCCGTCCCTGAAAGACCCTGAGACTCTTGTGGATCCCTCGATCCGCCTGTAAATATTGCCACAGAAACCTGCCTTTAATACCGATAAAGACTTGTGAGAATTGATAACCTTGTTGTGTCCCTTTGTGGTGGTGGGGTTGCTTGGCTGGTACGATCATAGGAGAAGGACCTCGCCCCAGAGGCTTCTCAGCGGCGCTCGGCTACTTTCCTACGGAACGGTGGCTCTTGGGGTGGCCTGTCCGACACCATCTGACTCCCCGGAGAGCGGCCTTCTAACA
The DNA here is from genome assembly GCF_964204655.1 of Triturus cristatus. Lineage (NCBI taxonomy): Eukaryota > Metazoa > Chordata > Amphibia > Caudata > Salamandridae > Triturus > Triturus cristatus. Next base: position 39,751 of record NW_028187635.1, on the reverse strand, counting down.
ACACACCACCAAATCCACACACACAACCACAACCACACACACAACCACACATACAACCACACATTCAACCACACACACAACTGCACACACAGAACCAACCACAACCACACACAACCACACACACAATCAAAACCACACACAACCACACAACCACACACACAACCACACACACAACCACACACACCCAACCACACACAACCACAACCATACACAACCATACCCGCAACCACACACACAACTACAACCACACACACAACCACAACCCCACAAGCACACAACACACACATACAACCACACACACCCACACAAGCACACACCCACAACCACACATACAACCACACACACCCATAACCACACACAACCAGGCACAAAACCACACACAAAACCACACACACACACACACACAACCAAATCCAAAAACACAACCACAACCACACACACAACCACACATACAACCACACACACCCAACAACTCACAACACCTACACAACCACACACACACAACCACACACAACCACACACACCCACAACCACACAACCCCACACACAACCCCACACACACACAGCCATACACACAGCCATACCCAACCACATACAACCACACCCGCACCACACCCACACAACCACACATATAACCACACACACAACCACACACACTCATCCACACACACCCAAACACACACACCCAACCACAAAACCACACACAACCACACACACAACCACACAAATAGCCACACCCGCAACCACACACATAGCCACACCCACAACTACACGCACAACCACAACCACGCACACACAACCACATACACAACCACAACCAATTACAACCACACCCACACACACACAACCACACACACTCATCCACACACACCCAAACACACACACCCAACCACAAAACCACACACAACCACACACATAGCCACACCCACAACCACACACACAGCCACACCCACAACCACAACCACGCACACACAACCACACACACAAACAACCACAACCAATTACAACCACACCCACACACACACAACCACACAACCACACCCACATAACCACAACCACGCACACACAACCACACACACAACCACACACACACAACCATAACCACACACACAACTACACATACAACCACAACCACACACACACAACCACACATACACAACCACACACACAACCACACACACAACCCCAGACACACACAACCACACACATAACAACCAACCACACACACAACCACAACCAACCACACACACCACAACCAACCACACACACACAACCAACCACACAACCACACACACACCCCACACCCGCAACCACATACACAACCACAACCACACACACACAACCACACCCCCACACAACCACACACCCACACACACAACCACACACACAACCACACACACATACAACCAAACCACCACACACATACAACCACACACACAACCACGCACACAACCACACACACAGCCACATGCACAGCCACACACACATCCACACACACAACCACACACACAACCACACACACAACCACAACCACACACACACCAGACCCACAACCACAACCAGACCCACACACAACCACACCCCCACACAAGCACACACCCACACACACAACCACCACCACACACCCACACAACCACACACATACAACCACAACCATGCACACAACCACACACACAACCACGCACACAACCACACACACAGCCACACACACAGCCACACACACAACCACACCCACAACCACACACAACCAGAACCACACACAACCAGAACCACACATACACAACCACACACACAACCACACACAAACCCCTACCACACACACACAACCACAAAACCACACACACACAAAACCATACACACACAACCACACACACACAACCACACACAACCACACACAACCACAACCACACACAAACCACTACCACACACAAAACCACACACATACCACCACAACCACACACACAACCACGCACACAATCACATACACAGCCACACACACAACCACACACACAACCACCACAACCACACACAACCACACACACAACCACACAACCACTTACACACCCACAACCACACACACAACCATGCACACAAACACACAACCACATACAACCACACACACAACCACACAAAACCACACACAACCACATATACAACCACACACACAACCACAATCACAACCACACACAACCGCACCCACAACCACACACACAACCATACACACACAACCCCACACACACAACCCCACACACACACAACCCCACACATACACCCACACACACAGCCCCACACACACACAACCACACACACAACCACACACACACGACAACCACAGGTAACCACAACCACAGACAACCACAACCACAGACAACCACAACCACACCCACAAAACCACACCCAACCACACACAACCACAAAAACACACAAACACACAACCCCACACACACAACCCCACACACACAACCCCACACACAACCACAAACACACAACCACACATAACCACACACACATACAAACACACAACCACACATAACCACACACCCATACCACCACAACTGCACACATACACACACAACCAAACACACAATCACAACCACACACACAACCACAAACACACAACCACACATAACCACACACACATACAAACAACCACATACACACAACCACACAAACACACAACCACACACACAACCACACACACATACAACCAGACACACACACAACCACACACAACCAGGCACACGGCCACACACAAAACCACACACACACACAACCAAACCCATGCACACAACCACAACCACACACACAACCACACATACAACTACACACCCCCAACCACACACAACACCTATACAACCACACACACACAACCCCACACACACAACCTCACACACACAACCACACCCAACCACACACCCACAACCACACACAACCACACCCATACAACCATACACACACAACCACATATATAACCACACACACTGAACCACACACACCCAACCACACATACAACCACAACCACACACACACAACCACAACCAATCACAACCACACACACACAACCACACACATATCCAGGCACACAACCATAACCACACACACAACCATAACCACACACACAACCACACACACAGACACAACCACAACCACACACACAACCACACACAGACACACACACACACAACCACACACACAACCGCACACACAGAACCAACCACAACCACAACCACACACAACCACACACACAACCACACACACAATCACAACCACACACAACCACACAACTGCACACACAACCATACAACTGCAACCACACACACAACCACACACAACCACACACAACCATACCCGCAACCACACACACAACCACACACAACCACAACCACACACACAACCACAACCCCACAAGCATACAACACACACATACAACCACACACACCCACACAAGCACACACCCACAACCACACATACAACCACACACACCCACAACCACACACAACCAGGCACACAACCACACACAAAACCACACACACACACACATGTTGGACCCGGCCTCGTGGCGTGGTCCCGAACCCTCCTACCCAACCAGACGGGGGCAGCCCCCACCCTTCGGGGTCCCCCTGGATTGTACCCCGCTACCCGCACCAGCCTTCGCGACGCGGCCTGCTCCGGCCTCAGTCCCAGCGAAGCCCCGACATCGAGGCACCAAGATCCGACCAAGGGGGGTCGAGTGGCCACTCCACAGCTCCCGGAGGAGGAGAGTTTCGATGGGGCCTCCAGCCGTCCCCCGACGCCTGGCTCCGATCACCCTCCGGTCCCCCTAGGCACTGGCTCCCCCCCCGCTGGGTGTCTGGACTCTCTCATCCCGGCCCCTCTGACTCCCCCCAGGCGCGAGGGTCCAGACATCAAAGGGCTCCATCCCTATATCTGGGGCAGCCCAAAACCAGGACAGCAGTTGTATCCTGGAGTCAAGAGCCCTGCTGATCGGATCGCGGCTGACCCTACGAAGAGAGACTCATTGCCTGGAACTTGGAACTCGAGCCCTGCTGACTGCGTCGCAACTCCCCCTTTCTGAGAAGAAGACCCTCACGGAACATCGGAGCCCTGCTGACCTAGTCGCGGCTCGACCTCGCTGAGCTGAACCATCGGAGCCCTGCTGACCTCGGCGCGGCTCGACCTCGCTGAGCTAAACCATCAGAGCCCTGCTGACCTCGTCGCGACTTGACCTCGCAGAAGTAACCATCCGAGCCTGCGGACGACGTGCCGGCTCCCGGAACCCCCCCAGCTCGAAGATTGAGAGCTGGGCGCAGGGTGCTCCCGTACCAGGCCGGTACTGAGACTGTCCTGCTACCCCGTCCCTGAAAGACCCTGAGACTCTTGTGGATCCCTCGATCTGCCTGTAAATATTGCCACAGAAACCTGCCTTTAATACCAATAAAGACTTGTGAGAATTGATAACCTTGTTGTGTCCCTTTGTGGTGGTGGGGTTGCTTGGCTGGTACGATCATAGGAGAAGGACCTCGCCCCGGAGGCTTCTCAGCGGCGCTCGGCTACTTTCCTACGGAACGGTGGCTCTCGGGGTGGCCCGTCTGACACCATCTGACTCCCCGGAGAGCGGCCTTCTAACAACACACCACCAAATCCACACACACAACCACACACACAACCACACATACAACCACACATACAACCACACACACAACCACACACAACCACACACACAGAACCAACCACAACCACACACAATCACACACACAATCAAAACCACACACAACCACACAACTGCACACACAACCACACAACCGCAACCACACACACAACCACACACAACCACACACACCCAACCACACACACAACCACACACACAACAACACACACCCAACCACACACAACCACAACCCCACAAGCACACAACATACACATACAACCACACACACCCACACAAGCACACACCCACAACCACACATACAACCACACACACCCACAACCACACACAACCAGGCACACAACCACACACAAAACCACACACACACACAACCAAATCCACACACACAACCACAACCACACACACAACCACACATACAACCACACACACCCAACAACACACAACACCTACACAACCACACACACACAACCACACACAACCACACACACCCACAACCACACAACCCCATACACAACCCCACACACAACCCCACACACACACAGCCACACACATAGCCACACCCAACCACATACAACCACACCCACACCACACCCACACAACCACACATATAACCACACACACAACCACACACACAACCACACACACTCATCCACACACACCCAAACACACACACACAAAACCACACACAACCACACACACAACCACACCCACACACACAAACAGACAACCACAACCACATACAACCACACATACACACAACCACACACACACAATCACACACAACCACACACAACCACACATCCACACACAACCCCACACACAACCACACACACACAATCACAACCACACACACAACCACAAACACACAACCACACATAACCACACACATACAAAGAACCACACACACACAACCACACAACCACACACACACATACAACCAGACACACACACAACCATACACAACCTGGCACACAGCCACACACAAAACCACACACACACAACCAAACCCACACACACAACCACACACACAACCACACATACAACCACACATCCCAACCACACACAACACCTATACAACCACACACACACAACCCCACACACACAACCTCACACCCAACCACACCCAACCACACACACCCATAACCACACACAACCCCACACACACAGCTACACACACACAACCACATATATAACCACACACACTGAACCACACACACCCAACCACACATACAACCACAACCACACACACAAAACCAAACACACACAACCACAACCAATCACAACCACACCCACACAACCGCACGCACACAACCACACACACAACCAGGCACACAACCACACAACCATAACCACACACAACCATAACCACACACACAACCACACACACAGACACAACCACAACCACACACACAACCACACAAACACACACGCACCCACACACACAATCACACACACAACCACACAACTGCACATACAACCAGACACACACAACCACACACACACAATACACAACCACACACAGCCACATACACAGCCACACACACGACCACACACACACCACACCCGCAACCACACACACAACCACACATATAACCACACACAACCACACACACCCAAACACACACACCCAACCACAAAACCACACACAACCACACACACAACCACACACATAGCCACACCCACAACCACACACACAGCCACACCCACATCCACAACCACACCCACACACACACAACCACACCCACATAACCACACACACAACCAGGCACACAACCACACACACAACCACACACACACAACCACAACCACACACACAACTACACATACAACCACAACCACACACAACCACACACACACAACCACACACACAACCCCAGACACATACAACCACACACATAACAACAACCAACCACACACACAACCACAACCAACCATACACACCACAACCAACCACACACATACAACCAACCACACAACCACACACACACACCACACCCGCAACCACAACCACAACCAGAACCACACACAACCACACCCCCACACAAGCACACACCCACACACACAACCACCACCACACAACCACACCACCACACACATACAACCACACACACAACCACGCACACAACCACACATACAACCACACATCCCAACCACACACAACACCTATACAACCACACACACACAACCCCACACACACAACCTCACACCCAACCACACCCAACCACACACACCCATAACCACACACAACCCCACACACACAGCTACACACACACAACCACATATATAACCACACACACTGAACCACACACACCCAACCACACATACAACCACAACCACACACACAAAACCAAACACACACAACCACAACCAATCACAACCACACACACACAACCGCACGCACACAACCACACACACAACCAGGCACACAACCACACAACCATAACCACACACAACCATAACCACACACACAACCACACACACAGACACAACCACAACCACACACACAACCACACAAACACACACGCACCCACACACACAATCACACACACAACCACACAACTGCACATACAACCAGACACACACAACCACACACACACAATACACAACCACACACAGCCACATACACAGCCACACACACGACCACACACACACCACACCCGCAACCACACACACAACCACACATATAACCACACACAACCACACACACCCAAACACACACACCCAACCACAAAACCACACACAACCACACACACAACCACACACATAGCCACACCCACAACCACACACACAGCCACACCCACATCCACAACCACACCCACACACACACAACCACACCCACATAACCACACACACAACCAGGCACACAACCACACACACAACCACACACACACAACCACAACCACACACACAACTACACATACAACCACAACCACACACAACCACACACACACAACCACACACACAACCCCAGACACATACAACCACACACATAACAACAACCAACCACACACACAACCACAACCAACCATACACACCACAACCAACCACACACATACAACCAACCACACAACCACACACACACACCACACCCGCAACCACAACCACAACCAGAACCACACACAACCACACCCCCACACAAGCACACACCCACACACACAACCACCACCACACAACCACACCACCACACACATACAACCACACACACAACCACGCACACAACCACACACACAGCCACACACACAGCCACACACACAACCACACACACAACCACACACACAACCACAACCACACACACACCACTCCCGCAACCACAACCAGAACCACACACAACCACACCCCCATACAAGCACACACCCACACACACAACCACCACTACACACCCACACAACCACACACATAAACCACAACCATGCACACAACCATGCACACACCCATGCACACAACCACACACACAGCCACACACACAGCCACACACACAACCACACCCATAACCACACACAACCAGAACCACACACAACCAGAACCACACATACACAACCACACACACAACCACACACAAACCACTACCACACACACACAACCACAAAACCACACACACACAAAACCACACACACACAACCACACACACACAACCACACACAACCACAACCACACACAAACCACTACCACACACACACACAAAACCACACACATACAACCACAACCACAAACACAACCATGCACACAATCACACACACAGCCACACACACAACCACACACAAAACCACCACAACCACACACACAACCACACAACCACACACACACCCACAACCACACACACAACCATGCACACAAACACACAACCACATACAACCACACACACACACACAACCACACACACAACCACAACCGCACATACAACCACATACAACCACACATACAACCACACACACAACCACACACACAACCACACACAACCACACACAACCGCACCCACAACCACACACACACAACCATACACACACAACCCCACGCATACAACCCCACACACACACACAACCCCACACATACACCCACACACACAGCCCCACACACACAACCACACACACACGACAACCACAGGCAACCACGACAGACAACCACAACCACACCCACAAAACCACACCCAACCACACACAACCACAAAAACACACAAACACACAACCCCACTCACACAACCCCACACACACAATGACAACCACACACACAACCACAAACACACAAACACACATAACCACACACACATACAAACACACAACCACACATAACCACACACCCATACCACCACAACTGCACACATACACACACAACCAAACACACAATCACAACCACACACACAACCACAAACACACAACCACACATAACCACTCACACATACAAACAACCACACACACACAACCACAAAAACACACAACCACACACACAACCACACACACATACAACCAGACACACACACAACCACACACAACCAGGCACACGGCCACACACAAAACCACACACACACACAACCAAACCCACGCACACAACCACAACCACACACACAACCACACATACAACTACACACCCCCAACCACACACAACACCTATACAACCACACACACACAACCCCACACACACAACCTCACACACACAACCACACCCAACCACACACACCCACAACCACACACAACCATACCCATATAACCACACACACACAACCACATATGTAACCACACACACTGAACCACACACACTCAACCACACATACAACCACAACCACACACACAACCAAACACACACAACCACAAACAATCACAACCACACACACACAACCGCACACACACAACCACACACACACAACCACACACACAACCAGGCACACAACCATAACCACACACACAACCATAACCACACACACAACCACACACACAGACACAACCACAACCACACACACAACCACACATACAACCACACACACCCACACACACAACCACATACACAACCACACAACTGCACATACAACCAGACACACTGTTGGAAGGCGTTCCCCGGAGAGGCTACGGAATGCGTTCCCGACCACCCGGAGGCCCACCTTTCCCAGAGTTAGGCTGAGCCAGAGCGGGGAGGCCCTTCCTGGAAGAGTCTCGTACCTAGGATCGCACACGCTGCGCTTACTCTCTCTTCGGATAGAGGGACACCACACAGTAATTCGTTGTAAGACAATATGCTTTTATCGGTAGTTGTCAGGGATCTTTATGATCCGGCAGGCAGGTGCAGAATTAATGCCACAAGCGGCAGCGATCTCGTGATGAGGGAAAAGGGGTAGCGGGACAGTCTTTGAATCAGTGTCTCTGCGAGGTATCCGGCGCACAGCTCTCAATCCTCGAGCTGAGGGGATGTTGCTTCTCTCGGCAATCTCTGCCGTTTCTCTTGGACGAGCAGGCCGCGAGTCACTCAGCAGGCACCGGAGGTTCGTAGTTCGGGGAGCCGCGACGGCGTCAGCAGGGCTCAGATGGTTCAGAGTTCGGGGAGCCGCGACAGCGTCAGCAGGGCTCAGATGGTTCAGAGTTCGGGGAGCCGCGACAGCGTCAGCAGGGCTCAGATGGTTCAGAGTTCGGGGAGCCGCGACAGCGTCAGCAGGGCTCAGATGGTTCAGAGTTCGGGTAGCCGCGACAGCGTCAGCAGGGCTCAGATGGTTCAGAGTTCGGGAAGCCGCGACAGCGTCAGCAGGGCTCAGATGGTTCAGAGTTCGGGTAGCGTTCTTCGGTTCGGGGAGCGATCGAGCCGCGACCAGGTTAGCAGGCTCACGTCAGTCCAGGTCTTCTCTGCTCTTGTCCCTTCAGCACCCCTTGTTATACTCCCCCTCCTCTTTGAAGTCCGGAGTCCTCGCGGAGAGGGGTCTGGTGCCTGGGGGGCGGTGAGTCGGGTTTTCCTGTCGCTCGGCCCTTTGATCTGTTCAGGTGGGTCCGGGAGGGACTCCAGACACCCAGCGGCCGAGGCGCCTGCTCCCCGGGGGCCTGGTGGTCGGTCGAAACCTCCCTCGGGGGAGAGACCAGAGGTGTGACAGGATCGGCGCCTCTCAGTCTGGTTTGGGGGGGTTTCGCTCTCCCTCGGCCGGGCATGCATGTTGGGGATCTGGTCGGCCCTCGGGATGTTGGCCCACGGGAGCCGGAAGGCTGTATCAACGAGGTTTGGCGTGGTTGCAGGGTAACTTGCTGGTCGGGAGGGCCCACGCCACGAGGCCGGTCTCACACGTGCCCCCCCCAGCTGAAAGGCGGGGAGAACTACCCATCCACTTGGGGGTTCTCCTCGCTGAAGCGGAAGAATCGGGACAGGCCGTCCGCGTTGGTGTGGTCCGTCCCGGGGTGATGTTCCACCGTGAAATCCATCCCCTGGAGGGAGATGGACCAGCGTAGCAGATTGGGGTTTTCCCCTCGCATCCGCATCAACCACCGCAAGGGGCAGTGATCCGTTTGTACTCGGAAGTGTGTTCCGAACAGGTAGGGCCATAGCTTTTTGAGGGCCCAGACTACTGCGAAGGTCTCTCTCTCAATGGTGCTCCACCGCTGTTCTCGGGGCAGCAACCTTCGGCTGATGAAGGCTATGGGCCGATCTATGCCCTTGTCGTCGAACTGCCCCGATGCCGTGTTCCGAGGCGTCCGTCTGGACCACAAACTCCTGGGCGTAGTCGGGTGCTTTGAGCACCGGAGCCGCGCACATGGCGGCCTTTAGGGTGTCAAACGCCTTCTGGCAGGAGGGAGTCCAGTGTACTTTCTTGGGGTGTTTTTTGGAGGTTAGTTCTGTGAGGGGGCCTGCGATGCTGCCATAGTCCTTAATAAACCTCCGGTAGTAACCGGTGAGGCCCAGGAAGGCCCGGACTTCCGTTTGGGTCATGGGGGGTTCCCAGGACGAGATGGCGTCGATCTTCGGCTGGAGGGGGGCGACATGCCCACTTCCCACCTGGTGCCCCAGATAGGTTACGGAGCCGTGCCCAATTTGACATTTGCTGGCTTTGATGGTGAGGCCGGCCCGGCGCAGAGCCAGCAGGACTTGTCGGAGGTGCTGGAGGTGCTCGGTCCATTGGGAGCTGAATACCGCTATATCGTCGAGGTATGCTGCGCTGAACCCCTCTAGTCTGGACAGGACCCTGTTCACCAGCCGCTGGAAGGTGGCCGGGGCATTCTTCATTCCAAACGGCATCACCCTAAAGCGGTAGTGCCCATCCAGGGTGGAGAAGGCGGAGCGCTCCTTAGCTCCCTCGGTGAGGGCAATCTGCCAGTATCCACTAGTCAGGTCGAAGGTGCTGAGGTAGCGAGTGGCCCCGAGGCTCGTCGGCACGGGGGATAGGGTGAGCGTCCGCTCAGGTGACCGCATTGAGTCCTCGGTAGTCCACGCAAAACCTCAGCTCGGGGGCGACACCCGGGGTAGCCGCTTTCGGAACCAGGACTACCGGGCTGGCCCAGGGGCTGTCAGAGGGTTCAATCACCCAGAGGTCCAGCATCTTCGCCACCTCGGTCTGGATGCAGGTTCGGACCCGATCAGGGACCCGGTAGGCCCGGTGTCTCACTGGCGGGCTGTCGCCGGTGTTCACGTCGTGGACACACCAGTTGGTGACCCCAGGGGTTAGGGAGAAGAGGTCCGCGAACTGCCTTAGTAGCTGGCGGCAGTCGTCGGACTGTTGGGCTGTGAGGGTGGTTGATAGTCTCACCCCCTCCACGGAACCATCGGTCTCTTTCGCCCCCAGGGGGTCTGGAAGGGGCTCGGTGTTCTAGCCTCGAGGTTCGCTTCTGCAAGTTCTCGGAATTTCCGGGTCTGGTTGCGGAGCGCCAAGATGTATCGGAACACATCCGGAGGGGTCCCCCGGGGAGTTGTTTCCCAACCCTCCTTGACCAGGCTCAGGGGTCCCCGGACGGGGTGTCCATATAGTAGTTTGAATGGGCTGAATCCCAGGGTTTTTTGTGGAACCTCCCGGTAGGTGACCAGGAGGCATGGGAGGAGGACGTCCCACCTCCGGCATAGGGGTTCCTCAAGGCCCATGATCATTCCTTTCAGTGTTTTGTTAAAGCGCTCGACTAGGCCGTTTCCTTGGGGGTGGTACGGGGTGGTGAACTTGTACGATACTCCGCACTGCTGCCAGAGGGACCTAATATATCGGGAGATAAAGTTCGTACCCCGGTCACTCACAACTTTGCGGGGGAACCCCACGCAGGAGAAGATCCCCATCAAGGCCCAGCCTACCACGGGGGCCGTCACGGTGCGGAGAGGGATGGCTTCGGGGTAACGGGTGGCATGATCCACCAGGACGAGGATGAACCGGTGGCCCTGGGCGGTCTTGGGGTCCAGTGGTCCCACGATGTCGATTCCTACCCACTCAAAAGGGGTACTGACGACTGGGAAGGGTTGTAGCGGAGCCTTGCGCTTGCCCCCACTCTTTCCGCTGGCCTGGCACGTGGGGCAGGACTTGCAGTGGGCCTCCACATTTGCTAGCATCTTGGGCCATTAGAAGTGGGTGACGAGTCGTTGGTAGGTCTTACCTTGGCCTAAGTGTCCGGCCAGGGGTACATCATGGGCCAGGCCCAGGAGGAGACTTCGGAAGCGCAGGGGTACCACTAGTACTCGGGCCGATCCCAACTCGGCCGACTTCTGTTCGCTGTACAGGAGGCCATTTTCCCAGTATACCCAGTGGGTGCCGGTCCGGTCGCCTGCTGCTTGGGCCTCGGCCTGTTGTCGGGGTCCAATGAGGGACGGGCAGGTGGATTGTTCTTGGCAGAATTCTTCATGGGAGGGGCCCCCTTCGCAGTGCCACTGGGCCAGTTCTGGCAAGTCCCCGAGTTCGGTCAGGGTTTCGGGGTCGGAAGGCACGGACCCTTCATCGTGAGCGGTCGTTTCGTCCAGAAGGGGGTCGTTGGCCCCTGGTGGCGTATTCTGGACCTCGGGGATGGTGGCGGTGCTTAGCGGCAGGGCTTCTCCCCCCTCGGAGGAAGGCACTCTGAGAGTCATCGAGCGCGTGGTGGCGCATACCCATTCGGGTAGGCCCATCATCTCGAGATGGGCTCTTCGTTCCACTTGTCCCCACGGGGAGTTCTCAAGGTTGTTGCCCAGGAGGCAGTCCACGGGCTAGGAGGTTCGGACCGCCACCTTTAACTTGCCGGTGACTCCCCCCCATTCGAAGGGGACTAGGGCCATCCGGCAGAGGCTCTCGGAATTGTCTGATGATATGACGGGACAAAAGGCGCCGGGCAGGATCTGATCTTCGGAGACCAGGTGACAATGAACCGCTGTGACACTCGCCACCGTGTCCCGGATGCCCTCGACGCGGTGACAGTTGACCGTTACCTGCTGTCGGTACTTCTTCGTGTTGGCGGGCAGGGACGTTCCGGGGACCATCTCCCGGTCCCCTAGGGAGACCAAGGCCATGGCGGCTGGTTCCCATTCTTCGGAGTCTTCCATCTCTTCCCCCAGGGCTACGGAGGCCATTTGTCCAGCCAGCGGGGTTGTTGTGGCGGTTCGCTGGTACATGGGACATTGAGGGTCGCTGGCATAGTGTCCGGTCTGTTGGCAGCGGAAACAGGTGATCCTCACTCGGGGCCCCGGCCTCCCTGGTGGCCCGGTGCTGGCCAGAGGTGGAGCTGGAAAGGGCGGAGGTTGTCCTCTGGGGGGGCTGAGCGGGGATCCCCCCGGGAGTTCCCTTGGCCGGCCTTGATTCCCTCCGCCCCTCTGGCGGGGGGGTCCCTGACTGTGGCGACTGTAGTCTCCCACGGGGCCCCGGGAGGCCCGGGTGTTTACCCACCGGTCAGCCTCGACGGCCAGTTTCCGAGGGTCTGTGAGTTTGCTGTCCAGGAGGTGCTGGCGCAGCTCTACAAAGCAATTAGCGGACAAGTGTTCCCATGCGATTAGGTCGAACAGCTCCTCAAAGGTGGAGACCTTGCTGCCCTTGATCCATCCGTCCAAGGCCCGGCTGTAAAAGTTCACGTACTCCACCCAGGTGGTACCGGGTATCTTCTTGCAGTCTCTAAACTGTTGCCGGTACATTTCAGGGGTGAGCCCATATCTGGCTACTAGGGCCTCTTTCATGTGACTGTAGGAGTTCATCACCGTGGAGGGCAGGTCCAGCAGGGTATCTCTCCCCTCGCTCAGGAACCGGCCCCACAGCCCAGCCCCCAGTCTTTCTGCGGGACTCGGTGGGAGGTCATGGCGACTTCGTAGGCTTTGAACCATTGCTGGATGTCGTCGTTCTTATAGTATTCTTTCACCACATCTTTGGGGATGTGGACCTTTGGTTCCACGGTGGAGGAGAGGGGTTGGGTTTCCGAGGGTCTGGCCTCCGCATTCTTAGCCTTGAGCTCGATCTCTTTTAGGCTACGTTCGTGCTCTAGTTGGAGTTTTCTTTCTTCGTGTTCTCTTTGTCGTTTCTTTTCCTCGAGTTCTCCTTGTAGGCGTAACTGTTCCACCGCCAGCTTTTTTTCAGCGAGTTTTAGCTCTCCTTCGATTTTTAATTTTGCTAGTTCTAGTTCGTGGTTGCGACCTCTTTCTCGGTCCGCTAGTTCCTCTGGGGATAGGCCCCCCTCGGGGGCGCCGTTCCTCCCCTGGGTGCTTCGTGGTTCGTTGGGAGGCTCTCCTTCTGTTTGTGTCCGGGGAGTTCCCGCCTCGACCCAGGTTTTTAATGCCCCCTGGAAGTCCTCTTTCGTGCTTAGTCCGGTGGTAGCGATTCCAAAGTCTTTGCAAAATTGTTTCAGTTCTCGGTCCGTATAAGATTCTAACTGGTCCTTTTGGAATGTCGTGCTCGGGTTGGTGCCTGCGGCACCTAGGGAAGTATCTCCTTCCATTTCTTCTTGGTAGTCCGTAAGCCGTCTACTGCACGATCTCTAGGTGTTGGCTTGGATCCCACCGCTGCCACCAAATGTTGGAAGGCGTTCCCCGGAGAGGCTACGGAATGCGTTCCCGACCACCCGGAGGCCCACCTTTCCCAGAGTTAGGCCGAGCAAGAGCGGGGAGGCCCTTCCTGGAAGGGTCTCATACCTAGGATCGCACACGCTGCGCTTACTCTCTCTTCGGATAGAGGGACACCACACAGTAATTCGTTGTAAGACAATATGCTTTTATCGGTAGTTGTCAGGGATCTTTATGATCCGGCAGGCAGGTGCAGAATTAATGCCACAAGCGGCAGCGATCTCGTGATGAGGGAAAAGGGGTAGCGGGACAGTCTGAATCAGTGTCTCTGCGAGGTATCCGGCGCACAGCTCTCAATCCTCGAGCTGAGGGGATGTTGCTTCTCTCTGCAATCTCTGCCATTTCGATTGGACGAGCGGGCCGCGAGTCACTCAGCAGGCACCGGAGGTTCGTAGTTCGGGGAGCCACGACGGCGTCAGCAGGGCTCAGATGGTTCAGAGTTCGGGGAGCCGCGACAGCGTCAGCAGGGCTCAGATGGTTCAGAGTTCGGGGAGCCACGACAGCGTCAGCAGGGCTCAGATGGTTCGGAGTTCGGGGAGCCGCGACAGCATCAGCAGGGCTCAGATGGTTCAGAGTTCGGGGAGCCGCGACAGCGTCAGCAGGGCTCAGATGGTTCAGAGTTCGGGTAGCCGCGACAGCGTCAGCAGGGCTCAGATGGTTCAGAGTTCGGGAAGCCGCGACAGCGTCAGCAGGGATCAGATGGTTCAGAGTTCGGGTAGCGTTCTTCGGTTCAGGGAGTGATCGAGCCACGACCAGGTCAGCAGACTCTCATCAGTCCAGGTCTTCTCTGCTCTCGTCCCTTCAGCACCCCTTGTTATACTCCCCCTCCTGTTTGAAGTCCAGAGTCCTCGCGGAGAGGGGTCTGGTGCCTGGGGGGCGGTGTGTCGGGTTTTCCTGTCGCTCGGCCCTTTGATCTGTTCAGGTGGGTCCGAGAGGGACTCCAGACACCCAGCGGCTGAGGCGCCTGCTCCCCGGGGGCCTGGTGGTCGGTCGAAACCTCCCTCGGGGGAGAGACGAGAGGTGTGACAGGATCGGCGCCTCTCGGTCTGGTTTGGGGGGGGTTTCGCTCTCCCTCGGCCGGGCATGCGTGTTGGGGATCTGGTCGGCCCTCGGGATGTTGGCCCACGGGAGCCGGAAGGCTGTTCAACGAGGTTCGGCGTGGTTGCAGGGTAACTTGCTGGTCGGGAGGGCCCACGCCACGAGGCCGGTCTCACACAAACACAACCACACACACACAATACACAACCACACACAGCCACATACACAGCCACACACACAACCACACACACACCACACCCGCAACCACACACACAACCACAACCACACACACACAACCACACACACTCCACACCCGCAACCACACACACAACCACACACACACAAACACACCCCCACACAAGCACACACCCACAACCACAATCACACACCCACACCACCACACACCCACACACATACAACCACAACCATGCACACAACCACGCACACAGCCACACACACAGCCACACACACAGCCACACACAGCCACACACACAATGGCACATACAACCGCACACGCAACCACATCCACAACCACACCCACAATCACACACACCCAGAACCACACACACAACCACACAACCACACCCACATACAACCACAACCACACACACAACCACAACCACACACAAACCACTACCACACACACAATCACAAAACCACACACACACCAAACACACAAAACCACACACATACAACCACAACCACACACAACCACACACACAACCACAACCATACCCACACAACCACACCCACATAACCAAACACACAACCACACCCACACACAACCACACCCACACCACCAACCACATACACACCCACAACCACACACACAAACACATACACAAACAGACAACCACAACCACATACCACACATACACACAACCACACACACACAACCACACGCAACCACACCCAACCACACATCCACACACAACCACAACCACACATACAACCAAACACACAACCACACACACACACAACCACACACACAACCACACACAACCACACATCAACACACAACAACTGCACTGACAACCGCACCCACAACTGCACACACACAACCACACACACACAACCACACAACCCCACACAACCCCATACACACAACCCCACACACAACCCCACACACACAACCACACACACACAACCACAACCACACACAACTACACACACAACCACACAGACAACCACAACCCCACAGACAACCATACCCACAGACAACCACAACCACACCCACATCCATACCCACACAACCACATCCACACAACCACACACACACACAACCACACACACACAGCCCCACAAATACACAACCACAAACATAAAACCACACACAAACATACACACCCACAACCACACCCACACACAACCACACATACAATCACAACCCCACACAACCACAACCACACATACAACCACACACACACACAACCACATACACCTATACAACCACACACAAAACCACACACACAACCAAACCCACACACACACACACACACAACCAAACCCACACACAACCACACAACCAAACCCACACACAACCACACACACAACCACAACCACACACACAACCACACACCCAACCACACACACCCAAACACATACAACAACACCTACACAATCACACACATACAACCCCACATTCACAGCCTCACACACAACCACACACACCCACAACCACACACACACACACAAACCCTAATACACACAGCCACACACACAGCCACACCCAACCACACCCAACCACACCCACACAACCACACATATAACCACACACACAACCACACACACAACCACACACACAGCCATACCCACAACCACACACACAGCCATACCCACAACCACACACAGTCACACCCACAATCACACACACACACACAACCAATCACAACCACACACACACAACCACACACACACAACCACACACACACCCACAACCAGGCACACAACCACACACACAACCACACATGCACAACCACAACCACAACCACACACACAACCAACCATACAACCACACATACAACCACACACACACACAACCACACACAACCACACACACACAACCACACACAACCACACACACAACCACACCCATAACCCCAGACACACACAACCACACACAACCACAACCAACCACACACACACAACCACAACCAACCACACAACTGCACATACAACCAGACACACACAACCACACACACACAGCCACATACACAGCCACACACAACCACACACACACCACACCCGCAACCACACACACACAACCACACATACACCACACCCGTAACTACACACACAACCACACACAAAACCACACACACTATCACAACCACACACACAACCACACACAACACCTACACAACCACACACACACAACCCCACATACACAACCTCACACACACCCACAACCACACACACACATCCCCACACACACAACCCCCACACACACAACCCCACACACACAACCACAACCACACACACAACCACATCCACACATACAACCACACACACAACCACACACACAACCAAGCACACTAACCACACACAAAACCACACACACAACCAAACCTACACACAACCACACACACAACCACACACAAACAACCACACACAAGCAGACTCACACACACACAACCACACACAACCACACACAACCCCACACACACAACCCCCCCACACACAACCCCACACACACAACCACAACCACACACACAACCACACCCACACATACAACCACACACACAACCACACACACAACCAAGCACACAACCACACACAAAACCACACACACAACTAAACCTACACACAACCACACACACAACCACATATACAACCACACACACCCAACCACACACAACCACACCCACACAACCACACACACAACCACACACACACAACCACACACACACAACCTCACACACAACCACAACCTCACACACAACCACACACACAACCACACACACCCACACAACCATACACCCACAACCACACACACAGCCACACACACAACCACACATAACCACACACACACACAAACAACCACACACACAACCACACCACCACAACTACACACACACAACCACACACACACAACCACACACACAACCACGCACAAAACCATAACCACACAGACAAACACAACCACACACACAACCACACCCACACATACAACCGCACACACCCACAACCACACACACAACCAGGCACACACAACCCCACATACACAACCACACACACACAACCACACACACACACAACCCCACACACAAACCCACATACAACCCCACACGCACACACAACCCCCCCACACACACACACAACCCCACACACACAACCACACACACACAACCACACACACACCCCACACACAAGCCCAACCACACACACAGAACCACACCCACACAACCACACACCCACACCACCACACACATACAACCACAACCACGCACACAACCACACAAACAGCCACAAACACAGCTAGACACACAGCCACACACAGCCACACACGCAACCACACACAACCAGAACCACACACACACAATCACACACACAACCACACACACACAACCACACACACAACCACAACCACACACACAACCACACACACAACCACACCCACACAACCACACACACACAACCATACATACAACCACACCCACACACAACCACACATACACCCACAACCACACACACAACCACACACACTAACACACAAATACAACCAAATACAACCACACACACACATAACCACAACCACACATACAACCATACACAACCACATATACAACCAGACAACCACACACAACCACACACACAACCACACACAACCACAAATCCACACACACAACCACAACCGCACCCACAACTGTACCCACAACTGCACCCACAACATCACACACACAACCCCACACAACCACATACATCCCCACAACCACACATACAACCACACACACAGACAACCACATACAACCACACAAACACACAACCACACATCCACCTACAACCACAACTGCACCCACAACCAGACCCACAACTGCACACACACAACCACACACACAACCCCCCACACACAACCCCCCACACATAACCCCCACACACAACCCCCCCACACACAACCCCCCACACACACAACCACACACACACAACCACAACCACACACACACAACCACAACCACACAGATAACCACAACCACAGACAACCACAACCACACCCACACCCACACAACCACATCTACACAACCACACACACAACCACACACAACCACACACAACCACACAAATACACAACCACAAACACACAACAACAAACACACAACCACACACAACCATACATACCCACAACCACACACAACCACACATATAACCACAACCCCACACAACCACACATACAACCACACACACAACCACACACACAACCACACACACACAATCACACATACAACCAAACAAACCACACAAAACCACATATCCACACACACAACTCTACACACATAACCCCACACACATACAATCCCACACACAACCACACACAACCCCACACACACACACAACCCCCCCCCACACACACACACAACCCCACAACCACACACACAACCACACACACACAACCAAACCCACACAAACACAAACACACATACAACCACACACACACCCAACCACACATAACACCTACATAACCACACACACACAACACACACAACCCCACACACACAACCTCACACACAACCACAACCAATCACACACACACACACAACCGCACACACACAACAACACACACAACCCCACACACACAACCTCACACACAACCATACCAAACCACATACACCCACAACCATACCCAACCATAAACACCCACAACCACACACACACAGCCACTCCCAACCACACCCAACCACACCCACACAACCACACACACACACAACCACACATATAACCACACACACTGAACCACACACACCCATCCACACAATCACACACAACCACAACCACACACACACAACCACACACACACAACCACAACTATTCACAACCACACCCACAAAACCACACACACACAACCACACCCACACCCACAACCAGGCTCACAACCACACAGACACAACCACACACACACAACCACAAACACACCCACACAACCACACACATACAACTACGCACACAACCATGCACACAACCACACACAGCTACACACACAGCCACACACACAGCCACACACACAACCACACACACAACCACACATGCAACCACACACAGCCAGAACCACACACACACAACCACACACACACAACCAAACACACACAACCACATACACAACCACAAAATCACACACACACCACACACAAAACCACACACATACAACCACAACCACACACACAACCATGCACACAACCACACACACAGCCACACACACAGCCACACACACAACCACACACACAACCACACACACATCCACAACCACACACACAACCACACACACAACCACACACACAACCACGCATATAACCAGATACACACAACCACACACACAATACACAACCACACACAGCCACATACACAGCCACACATACGACCACACACACACCACACCCGCAACCACACACACAACCACACATATAACCACACACAACCACACACACTGATCCACACACACCCAAACACAAATACCCAACCACAAAACCACACACAACCACACACACAACCACACACATAGCCACACCTACAACCATACACACAGCCACACACACACAACCAAACCCACACAAACACAACCACACATACCCAACCACACATAACACCTACACAACCACACACACACAACACACACAACCCCCCACACACAACCTCACACACAACCATACCCAACCACACACACCCACAACCACACACACACAATCCCACACACACACAGCCACTCCCAACCACACCCAACCACACACACACAACCATATACACACACAACCACACACAGTGAACCACACACAACCACAACCACACACACACAACCACACACACACAACCACAACTAATCACAACCACACCCACACAACCACACACACACAACCACACCCACAACCAGGCTAACAACCACACAGACACAACCACACACACACAACCACAAACACACCCACACAACCACACACATACAACCACAACCACGCACACAACCATGCACACAACCACACACAGCCACACACACACAGCCACACACACAGCCACACACACAACCACACACACAACCACACATGCAACCACACCCACAACCACACACAACCAGAACCACACACACACAACCACACACACACAACCAAACACACACAACCACAACCACACACACAACCACAAAACCACACACACACCACACACAAAACCACACACATACAACCACAACCACACACACAACCATGCACACAACCACACACACAACCACACCCACACAACCATACCCACACACACAACCACACACACAACCACACACACAACCACACAACTGCACATACAACCAGACACACACAACCACACACACACAACCACACACAGCCACATACACAGCCACACACACGACCACACACACACCACACCCGCAACCACACACACAACCACACATATAACCACACACAACCACACACACTCATCCACACACACCCAAACACACACACCCAACCACAAAACCACACACAACCACACCCACAACCACACACATAGCCACACCCACAACCACACCCACAACCACACCCACAACCACAACCACGCACACACAACCACACACACAAACAACCACAACCACACCCACATACACACAACCACACAACCACACCCACATAACCACACACACAACCAGGCACACAACCACACACACAACCACACACACACACAGCCACAACCACACACACAACTATACATACAACCACAACCACACACACATAACCACACTCACAACCACACACACAACCCCAGACACACACAACCACACAGATAACAACAACCAACCACACACACAACCACAACCAACCACACACACCACAACCAACCACACACACACAACCAACCATACAACCACACACACCACACCCGCAACCACATACACAACCACAACCACACACACACAACCACACCCCCACACAACCACACACCCACACACACAACCAGACACACACACAACCACACCACCACACACATACAACCACACACACAACCACGCACACAACCACACACACAGCCACACACACAACCACACACACAACCACACACACAACCACACACACACCACACCCGCAACCACAACCACACACAACCACACCCCCACACAAGCACACACCCACACACACAACCACCACCACACACCCACACAACCACACACATACAACCACAACCACACACACAACCACGCACACAACCACGCACACAACCACACACACAGCCACACACACAGCCACACACACAACCACACCCACAACCACACACAACCAGAACCACACACAACCAGAACCACACATATACAACCACACACACAACCACACACAAACCACTACCACACACACACAACCACAAAACCACACACACACAAAACCACACACACACAACCACACACACACAACCAAACACAACCACACACAACCACAACCACACACAAACCACTACCACACACACACACAAAACCACACACATAAAACCACAACCACACACACAACCATGCATACAATCACACACACAGCCACACACACAACCACACACACAACCACCACAACCACACACAACCACACACACAACCACACACACAACCACACAACCACACACACACCCACAACCACACACACAACCATGCACACAAACACACAACCACATACAACCACACACACACACACACATAACCACACACACAACCACAACCACACATACAACCACACACACCACACACAACCACATATACAACCACACACACAACCACACACACAACCACACACAACCACACACAACCGCACCCACAACCACACACACACAACCCCATACACACAACCCCACACACACACACAACCCCACACATACACCCACACACACAGCCCCACACACACACAACCACACACACACAACAACCACAGGCAACCACAACCACAGACAACCACAACGACAGACAACCACAACCACGCCCACAAAACCACACCCAACCACACACAACCACAAAAACACACAAACACACAACCCCAAACACACAATCCCAAACACACAATGACAACCACACACACAACCACAAACACACAACCACACATAACCACACACACATACAAACAACCACACACACAACCACACAAACACACAACCAGACACACACAACCACACACACTCCACACCTGCAACCACACACACAACCACACACACACAAACACACCCCCACACAAGCACACACCCACAACCACAATCACACACCCACACCACCACACACCCACACACATACAACCACAACCATGCACACAACCACGCACACAGCCACACACACAGCCACACACACAGCCACACACAGCCACACACACAATGGCACATACAACCACACACGCAACCACATCCACAACCACACCCACAATCACACACACCCAGAACCACACACACAACCACACAACCACACCCACATACAACCACAACCACACACACAACCACAACCACACACAAACCACTACCACACACACAACCACAAAACCACACACACACCAAACACACAAAACCACACACATACAACCACAACCACACACAACCACACACACAACCACAACCATACCCACACAACCACACCCACACAACCAAACACACAACCACACCCACACACAACCACACCCACACCACCAACCACATACACACCCACAACCACACACACAAACACATACACAAACAGACAACCACAACCACATACCACACATACACACAACCACACACACACAACCACACGCAACCACACCCAACCACACATCCACACACAACCACAACCACACATACAACCAAACACACAACCACACACACACACAACCACACACACAACCACACACAACCACACATCAACACACAACAACTGCAATGACAACCGCACCCACAACTGCACACACACAACCACACACACACAACCACACAACCCCACACAACCCCATACACAAAACCCCACACACAACCCCACACACACAACCACACACACACAACCACAACCACACACAACTACACACACAACCACACAGACAACCACAACCCCACAGACAACCATACCCACAGACAACCACAACCACACCCACATCCATACCCACACAACCACATCCACACAACCACACACACACACAACCACACACACACAGCCCCACAAATACACAACCACAAACATAAAACCACACACAAACATACACACCCACAACCACACCCACACACAACCACACATACAATCACAACCCCACACAACCACAACCACACATACAACCACACACACACACAACCACATACACCTATACAACCACACACAAAACCACACACACAACCAAACCCACACACACACACACAACCAAACCCACACACAACCACACAACCAAACCCACACACAACCACAACCACACACACAACCACACACCCAACCACACACACCCAAACACATACAACAACACCTACACAATCACACACATACAACCCCACATTCACAGCCTCACACACAACCACACACAACCACACACACCCACAACCACACACACACAAACCCTAACACACACAGCCACACACACAGCCACACCCAACCACACCCAACCACACCCACACAACCACACATATAACCACACACACAACCACACACACAACCACACACACAGCCATACCCACAACCACACACACAGCCATACCCACAACCACACACAGTCACACCCACAATCACACACACACACAACCAATCACAACCACACACACACAACCACACACACACAACCACACACACACCCACAACCAGGCACACAACCACACACACAACCACACACGCACAACCACAACCACACACACAACCAACCATACAACCACACATACAACCACACACACACACAACCACACACACACACAACCACACACAACCACACACACAACCACACCCATAACCCCAGACACACACAACCACACACAACCACAACCAACCACACACACACAACCACAACCAACCACACAACTGCACATACAACCAGACACACACAACCACACACACACAATACACAACCACACACAGCCACATACACAGCCACACACAACCACACACACACCACACCCGCAACCACACACACACAACCACACATACACCACACCCGCAACTACACACACAACCACACACAAAACCACACACACTATCACAACCACACACACAACCACACACAACACCTACACAACCACACACACACAACCCCACATACACAACCTCACACACACCCACAACCACACACACACATCCCCACACACACAACCCCCACACACACAACCCCACACACACAACCACAACCACACACACAACCACACCCACACATACAACCACACACACACACACACAACCACACACACAACCAAGCACACTAACCACACACAAAACCACACACACAACCACACACACAACCACACACAAACAACCACACACAAGCAGACTCACACACACACAACCACACACAACCACACACAACCCCACACACACAACCCCCCACACACACAACCCTACACACACAACCACAACCACACACACAACCACACCCACACATACAACCACACACACAACCACACACACAACCAAGCACACAACCACACACAAAACCACACACACAACTAAACCTACACACAACCACACACACAACCACACATACAACCACACACACCCAACCACACACAACCACACCCACACAACCACACACACAACCACACACACACAACCTCACACACAACCACAACCTCACACACAACCACACACACAACCACACACCCACACAACCATACACCCACAACCACACACACAGCCACACACACAACCACACATAACCACATACACACACAAACAACCACACACACAACCACACCACCACAACTACACACACACAACCACACACACACAACCACACACACAACCACACACAAAACCATAACCACACAGACAAACACAACCACACACACAACCACACCCACACATACAACCGCACACACCCACAACCACACACACAACCAGGCACACACAACCCCACATACACAACCACACACACACAACCACACACATACACAACCCCACACACAAACCCACATACAACCCCACACGCACACACAACCCCCCCACACACACACACAACCCCACACACACAACCACACACACACAACCACACACACACCCCACACACAAGCCCAACCACACACACAGAACCACACCCACACAACCACACACCCACACCACCACACACATACAACCACAACCACGCACACAACCACACAAACAGCCACAAACACAGCTAGACACACAGCCACACACGCAACCACACACAACCAGAACCACACACACACAATCACACACACAACCACACACACACAACCACACACACAACCACAACCACACACAACCACAACCACACACACAACCACACCCACACAACCACACCCACACAACCATACATACAACCACACCCACACACAACCACACACACACCCACAACCACACACACAACCACATACACTAACACACAAATACAACCAAATACAACCACACACACACATAACCACAACCACACATACAACCATACACAACCACATATACAACCAGACAACCACACACAACCACACACACAACCACAAATCCACACACACAACCACAACCGCACCCACAACTGTACCCACAACTGCACCCACAACATCACACACACAACCCCACACAACCACATACATCCCCACAACCACACATACAACCACACACACAGACAACCACATACAACCACACAAACACACAACCACACATCCACCTACAACCACAACTGCGCCCACAACCACACCCACAACTGCACACACACAACCACACACACAACCCCCCACACACAACCCCCCCACACATAACCCCCCACACACAACCCCCCCACACACAACCCCCCACACACACAACCACACACACACAACCACAACCACACACACACACAACCACACACACAACCACAACCACACAGATAACCACAACCACAGACAACCACACAGACAACCACAACCACACCCACACCCACACAACCACATCTACACAACCACACACACAACCACACACAACCACACAAATACACAACCACAAACACACAACAACAAACACACAACCACACACAACCATACATACCCACAACCACACACAACCACACATATAACCACAACCCCACACAACCACACATACAACCACACACACAACCACACACACAACCACACACACACAATCACACATACAACCAAACAAACCACACAAAACCACATATCCACACACACAACTCTACACACATAACCCCACACACATACAATCCCACACACAACCACACACAACCCCACACACACACACAACCCCCCCCCCACACACACACAACCCCACACACACAACCACACACACAACCACACACACATAACCAAACCCACACAAACACAACCACACATACAACCACACACACACCCAACCACACACAACACCTACATAACCACACACACACAACACACACAACCCCACACACACAACCTCACACACAACCACAACCAATCACAACCACACACACACAACCGCACACACACAACACACACAACCCCACACACACAACCTCACACACAACCATACCAAACCACACACACCCACAACCATACCCAACCATACACACCCACAACCACACACACACAGCCACTCCCAACCACACCCAACCACACCCACACAACCACACACACACACAACCACACATATAACCACACACACTGAACCACACACACCCATCCACACAATCACACACAACCACAACCACACACACACAACCACACACACACAACCACAACTATTCACAACCACACCCACAAAACCACACACACACAACCACACACACAACCAGGCTCACAACCACACAGACACAACCACACACACACAACCACAAACACACCCACACAACCACACACATACAACCACAACTACGCACACAACCATGCACACAACCACACACAGCTACACACACAGCCACACACACAGCCACACACACAACCACACACACAACCACACATGCAACCACACACAACCAGAACCACACACACACAACCACACACACACAACCAAACACACACAACCACACACACAACCACAAAATCACACACACACCACACACAAAACCACACACATACAACCACAACCACACACACAACCATGCACACAACCACACACACAGCCACACACACAGCCACACACACAACCACACACACAACCACACACACATCCACAACCACACACACAACCACACACACAACCACACACACAACCACGCATATAACCAGATACACACAACCACACACACAATACACAACCACACACAGCCACATACACAGCCACACATACGACCACACACACACCACACCCGCAACCACACACACAACCACACATATAACCACACACAACCACACACACTGATCCACACACACCCAAACACAAATACCCAACCACAAAACCACACACAACCACACATACAACCACACACATAGCCACACCTACAACCACACACACAGCCACACACACACAACCAAACCCACACAAACACAACCACACATACCCAACCACACATAACACCTACACAACCACACACACACAACACACACAACCCCCCACACACAACCTCACACACAACCATACCCAACCACACACACCCATAACCATACCCAACCACACCCACCCACAACCACACACACACAATCCCACACACACACAGCCACTCCCAACCACACCCAACCACACACACACAACCACATACACACACAACCACACACAGTGAAACACACACAACCACAACCACACACACACAACCACACACACACAACCACAACTAATCACAACCACACCCACACAACCACACACACACAACCACACCCACAACCAGGCTAACAACCACACAGACACAACCACACACACACAACCACAAACACACCCACACAACCACACACATACAACCACAACCACGCACACAACCATGCACACAACCACACACAGCCACACACACACAGCCACACACACAGCCACACACACAACCACACACACAACCACACATGCAACCACACACACACAACCACACACACACCCCACACACAAGCCCAACCACACACACAGAACCACACCCACACAACCACACACCCACACCACCACACACATACAACCACAACCACGCACACAACCACACAAACAGCCACAAACACAGCTAGACACACAGCCACACACAGCCACACACGCAACCACACACAACCAGAACCACACACACACAATCACACACACAACCACACACACACAACCACACACACAACCACAACCACACACACAACCACACACACAACCACACCCACACAACCACACCCACACAACCATACATACAACCACACCCACACACAACCACACATACACCCACAACCACACACACAACCACACACACTAACACACAAATACAACCAAATACAACCACACACACACATAACCACAACCACACATACAACCATACACAACCACATATACAACCAGACAACCACACACAACCACACACACAACCACACACAACCACAAATCCACACACACAACCACAACCGCACCCACAACTGTACCCACAACTGCACCCACAACATCACACACACAACCCCACACAACCACATACATCCCCACAACCACACATACAACCACACACACAGACAACCACATACAACCACACAAACACACAACCACACATCCACCTACAACCACAACTGCACCCACAACCAGACCCACAACTGCACACACACAACCACACACACAACCCCCCACACACAACCCCCCACACATAACCCCCACACACAACCCCCCCACACACAACCCCCCACACACACAACCACACACACACAACCACAACCACACACACACAACCACAACCACACAGATAACCACAACCACAGACAACCACAACCACACCCACACCCACACAACCACATCTACACAACCACACACACAACCACACACAACCACACACAACCACACAAATACACAACCACAAACACACAACAACAAACACACAACCACACACAACCATACATACCCACAACCACACACAACCACACATATAACCACAACCCCACACAACCACACATACAACCACACACACAACCACACACACAACCACACACACACAATCACACATACAACCAAACAAACCACACAAAACCACATATCCACACACACAACTCTACACACATAACCCCACACACATACAATCCCACACACAACCACACACAACCCCACACACACACACAACCCCCCCCCACACACACACACAACCCCACAACCACACACACAACCACACACACACAACCAAACCCACACAAACACAAACACACATACAACCACACACACACCCAACCACACACAACACCTACATAACCACACACACACAACACACACAACCCCACACACACAACCTCACACACAACCACAACCAATCACACACACACACACAACCGCACACACACAACAACACACACAACCCCACACACTCAACCTCACACACAACCATACCAAACCACATACACCCACAACCATACCCAACCATAAACACCCACAACCACACACACACAGCCACTCCCAACCACACCCAACCACACCCACACAACCACACACACACACAACCACACATATAACCACACACACTGAACCACACACACCCATCCACACAATCACACACAACCACAACCATACACACACAACCACACACACACAACCACAACTATTCACAACCACACCCACAAAACCACACACACACAACCACACCCACACCCACAACCAGGCTCACAACCACACAGACACAACCACACACACACAACCACAAACACACCCACACAACCACACACATACAACTACGCACACAACCATGCACACAACCACACACAGCTACACACACAGCCACACACACAGCCACACACACAACCACACACACAACCACACATGCAACCACACACAGCCAGAACCACACACACACAACCACACACACACAACCAAACACACACAACCACACACACAACCACAAAATCACACACACACCACACACAAAACCACACACATACAACCACAACCACACACACAACCATGCACACAACCACACACACAGCCACACACACAGCCACACACACAACCACACACACAACCACACACACATCCACAACCACACACACAACCACACACACAACCACACACACAACCACGCATATAACCAGATACACACAACCACACACACAATACACAACCACACACAGCCACATACACAGCCACACATACGACCACACACACACCACACCCGCAACCACACACACAACCACACATATAACCACACACAACCACACACACTGATCCACACACACCCAAACACAAATACCCAACCACAAAACCACACACAACCACACACATAGCCACACCTACAACCATACACACAGCCACACACACACAACCAAACCCACACAAACACAACCACACATACCCAACCACACATAACACCTACACAACCACACACACACAACACACACAACCCCCCACACACAACCTCACACACAACCATACCCAACCACACACACCTACAACCACACACACACAATCCCACACACACACAGCCACTCCCAACCACACCCAACCACACACACACAACCATATACACACACAACCACACACAGTGAACCACACACAACCACAACCACACACACACAACCACACACACACAACCACAACTAATCACAACCACACCCACACAACCACACACACACAACCACACCCACAACCAGGCTAACAACCACACAGACACAACCACACACACACAACCACAAACACACCCACA
Organism: Triturus cristatus; assembly: GCF_964204655.1. NCBI lineage: Eukaryota > Metazoa > Chordata > Amphibia > Caudata > Salamandridae > Triturus > Triturus cristatus. Next base: position 6,037 of record NW_028187635.1, on the reverse strand, counting down.
CAACCACACACATACAACCACAACCACGCACACAACCATGCACACAACCACACACAGCCACACACACACAGCCACACACACAGCCACACACACAACCACACACACAACCACACATGCAACCACACCCACAACCACACACAACCAGAACCACACACACACAACCACACACACACAACCAAACACACACAACCACAATCACACACACAACCACAAAACCACACACACACCACACACAAAACCACACACATACAACCACAACCACACACACAACCATGCACACAACCACACACACAACCACACCCACACAACCATACCCACACACACAACCACACACACAACCACACACACAACCACACAACTGCACATACAACCAGACACACACAACCACACACACACAACCACACACAGCCACATACACAGCCACACACACGACCACACACACACCACACCCGCAACCACACACACAACCACACATATAACCACACACAACCACACACACTCATCCACACACACCCAAACACACACACCCAACCACAAAACCACACACAACCACACCCACAACCACACACATAGCCACACCCACAACCACACCCACAACCACACCCACAACCACAACCACGCACACACAACCACACACACAAACAACCACAACCACACCCACACACACACAACCACACAACCACACCCACATAACCACACACACAACCAGGCACACAACCACACACACAACCACACACACACACAGCCACAACCACACACACAACTATACATACAACCACAACCACACACACATAACCACACTCACAACCACACACACAACCCCAGACACACACAACCACACACATAACAACAACCAACCACACACACAACCACAACCAACCACACACACCACAACCAACCACACACACACAACCAACCATACAACCACACACACCACACCCGCAACCACATACACAACCACAACCACACAAACACAACCACACCCCCACACAACCACACACCCACACACAACCAGACACACACACAACCACACCACCACACACATACAACCACACACACAACCACGCACACAACCACACACACAGCCACACACACAACCACACACACAACCACACACACAACCACACACACACCACACCCGCAACCACAACCACACACAACCACACCCCCACACAAGCACACACCCACACACACAACCACCACCACACACCCACACAACCACACACATACAACCACAACCACACACACAACCACGCACACAACCACGCACACAACCACACACACAGCCACACACACAGCCACACACACAACCACACCCACAACCACACACAACCAGAACCACACACAACCAGAACCACACATATACAACCACACACACAACCACACACAAACCACTACCACACACACACAACCACAAAACCACACACACACAAAACCACACACACACAACCACACACACACAACCAAACACAACCACACACAACCACAACCACACACAAACCACTACCACACACACACACAAAACCACACACATAAAACCACAACCACACACACAACCATGCATACAATCACACACACAGCCACACACACAACCACACACACAACCACCACAACCACACACAACCACACACACAACCACACACACAACCACACAACCACACACACACCCACAACCACACACACAACCATGCACACAAACACACAACCACATACAACCACACACACACACACACATAACCACACACACAACCACAACCACACATACAACCACACACACCACACACAACCACATATACAACCACACACACAACCACACACACAACCACACACAACCACACACAACCGCACCCACAACCACACACACACAACCCCATACACACAACCCCACACACACACACAACCCCACACATACACCCACACACACAGCCCCACACACACACAACCACACACACACGACAACCACAGGCAACCACAACCACAGACAACCACAACGACAGACAACCACAACCACGCCCACAAAACCACACCCAACCACACACAACCACAAAAACACACAAACACACAACCCCAAACACACAATCCCAAACACACAATGACAACCACACACACAACCACAAACACACAACCACACATAACCACACACACATACAAACAACCACACACACAACCACACAAACACACAACCAGACACACACAACCACACACACTCCACACCTGCAACCACACACACAACCACACACACACAAACACACCCCCACACAAGCACACACCCACAACCACAATCACACACCCACACCACCACACACCCACACACATACAACCACAACCATGCACACAACCACGCACACAGCCACACACACAGCCACACACACAGCCACACACAGCCACACACACAATGGCACATACAACCACACACGCAACCACATCCACAACCACACCCACAATCACACACACCCAGAACCACACACACAACCACACAACCACACCCACATACAACCACAACCACACACACAACCACAACCACACACAAACCACTACCACACACACAACCACAAAACCACACACACACCAAACACACAAAACCACACACATACAACCACAACCACACACAACCACACACACAACCACAACCATACCCACACAACCACACCCACACAACCAAACACACAACCACACCCACACACAACCACACCCACACCACCAACCACATACATACCCACAACCACACACACAAACACATACACAAACAGACAACCACAACCACATACCACACATACACACAACCACACACACACAACCACACGCAACCACACCCAACCACACATCCACACACAACCACAACCACACATACAACCAAACACACAACCACACACACACACAACCACACACACAACCACACACAACCACACATCAACATACAACAACTGCAATGACAACCGCACCCACAACTGCACACACACAACCACACACACACAACCACACAACCCCACACAACCCCATACACAAAACCCCACACACAACCCCACACACACAACCACACACACACAACCACAACCACACACAACTACACACACAACCACACAGACAACCACAACCCCACAGACAACCATACCCACAGACAACCACAACCACACCCACATCCATACCCACACAACCACATCCACACAACCACACACACACACAACCACACACACACAGCCCCACAAATACACAACCACAAACATAAAACCACACACAAACATACACACCCACAACCACACCCACACACAACCACACATACAATCACAACCCCACACAACCACAACCACACATACAACCACACACACACACAACCACATACACCTATACAACCACACACAAAACCACACACACAACCAAACCCACACACACACACACACAACCAAACCCACACACAACCACACAACCAAACCCACACACAACCACACACACAACCACAACCACACACACAACCACACACCCAACCACACACACCTAAACACATACAACAACACCTACACAATCACACACATACAACCCCACATTCACAGCCTCACACACAACCACACACAACCACACACACCCACAACCACACACACACAAACCCTAACACACACAGCCACATACACAGCCACACCCAACCACACCCAACCACACCCACACAACCACACATATAACCACACACACAACCACACACACAACCACACACACAGCCATACCCACAACCACACACACAGCCATACCCACAACCACACACAGTCACACCCACAATCACACACACACACACAACCAATCACAACCACACACACACAACCACACACACACAACCACACACACACCCACAACCAGGCACACAACCACACACACAACCACACACGCACAACCACAACCACACACACAACCAACCATACAACCACACATACAACCACACACACACACAACCACACACAACCACACACACACACAACCACACACAACCACACACACAACCACACCCATAACCCCAGACACACACAACCACACACAACCACAACCAACCACACACACACAACCACAACCAACCACACAACTGCACATACAACCAGACACACACAACCACACACACACAATACACAACCACACACAGCCACATACACAGCCACACACAACCACACACACACCACACCCGCAACCACACACACACAACCACACATACACCACACCCGCAACTACACACACAACCACACACAAAACCACACACACTATCACAACCACACACACAACCACACACAACACCTACACAACCACACACACACAACCCCACATACACAACCTCACACACACCCACAACCACACACACACATCCCCACACACACAACCCCCACACACACAACCCCACACACACAACCACAACCACACACACAACCACACCCACACATACAACCACACACACACACACACAACCACACACACAACCAAGCACACTAACCACACACAAAACCACACACACAACCACACACACAACCACACACAAACAACCACACACAAGCAGACTCACACACACACAACCACACACAACCACACACAACCCCACACACACAACCCCCCACACACACAACCCTACACACACAACCACAACCACACACACAACCACACCCACACATACAACCACACACACAACCACACACACAACCAAGCACACAACCACACACAAAACCACACACACAACTAAACCTACACACAACCACACACACAACCACACATACAACCACACACACCCAACCACACACAACCACACCCACACAACCACACACACAACCACACACACACAACCTCACACACAACCACAACCTCACACACAACCACACACACAACCACACACCCACACAACCATACACCCACAACCACACACACAGCCACACACACAACCACACATAACCACATACACACACAAACAACCACACACACAACCACACCACCACAACTACACACACACAACCACACACACACAACCACACACACAACCACACACAAAACCATAACCACACAGACAAACACAACCACACACACAACCACACCCACACATACAACCGCACACACCCACAACCACACACACAACCAGGCACACACAACCCCACATACACAACCACACACACACAACCACACACATACACAACCCCACACACAAACCCACATACAACCCCACACGCACACACAACCCCCCCACACACACACACAACCCCACACACACAACCACACACACACAACCACACACACACCCCACACACAAGCCCAACCACACACACAGAACCACACCCACACAACCACACACCCACACCACCACACACATACAACCACAACCACGCACACAACCACACAAACAGCCACAAACACAGCTAGACACACAGCCACACACAGCCACACACGCAACCACACACAACCAGAACCACACACACACAATCACACACACAACCACACACACACAACCACACACACAACCACAACCACACACAACCACAACCACACACACAACCACACCCACACAACCACACCCACACAACCATACATACAACCACACCCACACACAACCACACACACACCCACAACCACACACACAACCACATACACTAACACACAAATACAACCAAATACAACCACACACACACATAACCACAACCACACATACAACCATACACAACCACATATACAACCAGACAACCACACACAACCACACACACAACCACACACAACCACAAATCCACACACACAACCACAACCGCACCCACAACTGTACCCACAACTGCACCCACAACATCACACACACAACCCCACACAACCACATACATCCCCACAACCACACATACAACCACACACACAGACAACCACATACAACCACACAAACACACAACCACACATCCACCTACAACCACAACTGCGCCCACAACCACACCCACAACTGCACACACACAACCACACACACAACCCCCCACACACAACCCCCCCACACATAACCCCCCACACACAACCCCCCCACACACAACCCCCCACACACACAACCACA